>NC_063067.1:30891823-31491823 GCF_018812025.1 Megalobrama amblycephala
TGCATTTCTGAGTGGAAATGGACAGCATAGACTATTGTTGACGTTGCATCAGGCATTCATTTGTTGTTTTGTTTTTCAGATGACATGCAAAACAACACATGTGCCTCGGAGCTGTCGACGCAAACCATGACGGGCAGTATTGTTTTTATGGAATCTATCGTTCCATAGTGGGGATTCCTTTTGTATGGGATATTCTTACCACAATGATTAATTCATTAGAGAATCCCACAATGACAATCTCCACTTCATCGCCAAGACAGAAATTCCTCACATTATCCGTCACATTATTAAGCTTTTCCATCTCACACTTTCACTTTTATTACATAACAATATAACACATTGCAAAATACTCACACATGATTTAGTGTAAATGGAGACTTTTTTATATTTTATATTTCATTTTATAGAGAACTGACTGTTCTTTGGTCTGTTTGACAGATATTAGACAAAATAAGTTGGTTTTAATTTAGACAGTTTGCTTGACTCATTCCTAAAGCAGTACAGAAGTGAGTCAAGTGTCAATTTATTTTTATGAAGAAAATTAAATAATTATATTTTTCCCAATAAACAAATGATAATTAACATTTTTGGAATTATCTATTGACAATAAACCATTCAAAAGTTTGGGGTCTGTAAGACCTTTTTTAATGTTTCAGAAAGAAGAGTCTGCATTTACTTGATCAAAAATACAATAAAACAGTAATATTGTGAAATATTATTGCAGGTTAAAATAAATGTTTTTTGTTTTTTTTATTATTATTATTTTATTGTAGTATATTTTAAAGTGTAATTTATTCCTGTGATCAAAGCTGAATTTTCAGCATCATTACTCCAGTCTTCAGTGTCACATGATCTCTCAGTCTTCAGTGTCACATGATCCTTCAGAAATCAGGATCCTTTGATGAATAGAAAGGAAATCTTTATTTTAATTGATTTAATTTTAATTTATTTAATCTAAATCAACATTTTAATTGTCTTTACTATCACCTTTAATCAATTTAATGGAGCCTTACTAAATAAAAGTTAATTTCTTAAAAAAACAAAAAGGATTGAAAATCTTGATCTTAGTGACCCCAAACTTTTCATCAGTGGTGTTCATTATAAAAATACAGGTAACACTTTAGCATAGGGAACACATATAAACTATTAACTCTGACTTTTCCCTCAATAAACTCCTAATTTACTGCTTATTAATAGTTAGTATGATAGTTGTTAAGTTTAGATATTGGTATGATTAAGAATGTAGAATAAGGTCATGCAGAATAAAGTATTAATATATGCTTAATACGTACTAATAAACAGCCAATATTCTATAATGTGCGTGCTAATAAGCAACTAGTTAAAAGACCCTAAAATAAAGTGTTTCCAAAATGGATGTTACAGTAATGTATATTATGAAATATAATATAATATAATATAATATAATATAATATAATATAATATAATATAATATAATATTAATAGTAATAATAATAATGAAATTATTTTATCATTTAAAATGTTTTGTTTCTCTTTTGATAATTGTTTTTATAGTAGTTTTTATTTTCAGTTTCACTCTTTTTATTAGTTTCATTTATCATCATTCATTCATTTATGATCATATGGATGATAACAATGATCTTCAACAGAAATGAAAGTTTCAGCCATCGTAGCCCACACTTCAACCTACACGTCTACTCCACAACATTATAGTCCAATAAAAGTGCTGCTGCTGTGTAAATACCACCGCTAGAACTGCATTGTGTTTGCTTGTTTTTTTATGATTTGTTTATACTAGTATGGAAAGGTCACGTTCAGTGTGAAAGTGTTTGTCATCAAGTAAAAATCACCTTCTCTTTGAATCATAGAGAAAAGCATGTGCATATCTGTAATAGTCTGAAATTACTGTAAATTGGCTCCTGACAGTAAATTTAGGTAGGTGGGCAGATTCTTGGTTTTAGTCACAGTTTATGATAAACATTTTGTCCCGCTTGTGCTCATCCATAATGGCAGTGAATATCGACCAGCATCAAACTTTTTTTTCAGAACAGAATGTTCCCATGTGACATGTGCCATTTATTCCAAGAGTTCTGGGGGCATATGATAGGGTTTAGTGAAAAACAAACCAAAATTTAATGTATTATTTTAAAAAAATTAAATTTTGACAAGATGTAATCTCAGTCTCAGGTGTCCCCAGAATGTGTCTATGAAGTTTCAGCTTAAAATACCTCACAGATCATTTAAAAATAAATACCCATTTAAATGTAAATACCCATTTCTGACTACAATCAAGAACAGGCTGTTTTCGTGCATGTGCCTTTAAATGCAAATGAGCTGCTGTGCCCCGCCCCCTCTCTACGTTCACAGTTCCTGCCTCAATCGGATTCTCTGCCAAATACAAACAAGACTGCTTGGTTTTGATTATCATCTATATCGCGAACACTCTCACGGATAGGATAGTTTTTCTTTCATCATTAAAGTTTATTATATCCACGCGTTTTAAAGCTATATCTACGGTGGCCCAGTAGTGCAAAACAACGAAATTAAAAAAAAGCAAACATAAGTTCACAGCACAACGAAAATGCTCCCGACCACTAGGGGGCACTCAGAGCTCGGTAGATTTCCTTGCCAGTGTTCTATAGAGTCACCAGTGATATCAACACCACGATTAGTTTCAACAATATGTAACCACTGTATATCGGCATGAAATGTTAATTCAAAATCACCTACGTGCACAATAGCTTCATATTTCTGTGAATGATTTGACGCGCTACCACGGCGCATGATGAAGGGAACGTCTGCCAATTCCACCAAGTGGTTAAAACGTATAATTTGTATTCATTATAATTACTTTTAACATTTAAAACACATGTTCAAATTCCAAAGCTTGTAGTAGGTTTCTATTGGTAAGACTGACTTACTACAGGTGACATTTTGACAATACATACAGGGAGGTATAATTTCACCTGTCGTAAGTCAGTCTTAGGAAACTACTACAAGCTTTATAAGATGAAAAATCCCTTTAAGTGAATTACAGTAAAAAATAATATATATGTTGTGTACTGTACATAAAAGAAGGTATTGGCACAATTTCACCTGTAGCAATGTCAAGGTTTGGTGAGACAATAAAGACAAGACAGGGAGCGTGAGTGTCCGAAACCAAACTAGACATGAGTGCCAGGAATCCGAACCCCACCCCCTAATAAAGGAACCATCCTCTGCCGGAGGGATGGGAGGGTTGACAGGTCTGGGGTTAGCAATAAAATCTTGAGAGATTTAATGTCTTTTACCTTCAGTTGATTTCAATTAAATGGTTTTGGCTGAAGTCAGTTGTAGTTCTTGTGTTTCTCTTTTCTTCAGTTATTCTGCTTGTTAACAGCAGGTGTTCATCATTAATGTTCAATTATCCCTGTATTAATAGCTTAATTATCTCATTAACTTTAACTCTGCTTCAGTGTTATTTTAACACTATTCAGTGAGGGACCAAATGTTATCTGAGCAGAGTTGATTTAACTCTGTGGATTTTACTGTGCATGTAAACTGATCACCCTGAAGGGCCTACCCATGGCATTTGAAGCGGCTCTTCCAACATGTATTTCGTCACTTCAGCCTACCTGAAGCCATCGTACCTGATCGCAGTCCCCAGTTCATCTCTCATGTCTGGTAGGGGTTCTTCAAGCTTCTGGCTGTTTCCGTCAGCCTATCCTCTGGTTACCACCCTCCGACCAACTGCCAGACTGAGCGGAAGATCCAGGAGATTGGGAGATACCTGAGGTCCTACTGCCACCAGAACAGAACATTTCCTCCCCTGGGCGGAATACACCCAGAATTCCCCCCATCAATCCACCACCGGGCTTACTCTGTTCCAGTGCATCCTAGGGTACCAAACTCAAGGTACTCATGGCCTGGCAAGCCATTGTAGGTTCCAGCTGTTAGACACAGAGCGAGAGGGAGTGGGACTCAGCACATGTGCATCTCCAACAGGTAGTGTGCAGACTCAAGAGACAGGCTGACACCCGCAGATCTTCTACCCCTCATTATCAGACTGGACAGCCCTGCCGTAAACTATATAGTTAGTAAGGTAGTTGTTAAGTTTAGGTATTGAGGATGTATTAAGGTCATGCAGAATAATAGGTCTATATAGGTCTTTTCACCGTGCAGAGACAGGTAAATAAGTCACCTACGGACTCAACCTACCCTCACACTACAGAATTACACCATCCTTTCATGTCTCACTGATCAAACCCCACACTGAACATTTGTTATCTACAGGGTCCATTCCATCCTCGATTTGTGACGGTGGGGGAACCGGCTGGAAGACCTCATCAAATGGGAGGGGTACGGTCCAGAAGAGCATTCCTGGGTTGCTTGAGATGACGTGCTAGATCCATCCCTACTTGCCCAGTTCCACAACGAACATCCAGATCACCCTGCTCCCAGAGGTCGAGGTCATCCCCATCGTCCTATCATCCGGCCGTCCACACTCCGCCCACTCATTCACAATTGCCTGAGTTCTAATTTACTGCACCTGCACACCCTACGCACTCAACGCACCCTATATCAACCGTCTGTCCCTTCACTTCACTTCAGTGTCTGGACTCATCATTGATAAACTCTTCAGACTCCTTACCTGAATACTCAGTACTTACCTGCAGTTCCTGAGATCCTGTCTTCTGTCATCCATCATCTGTCTGCTGCCATCCGTTCTCCATCTTCTGCCCTGACCATCTGTCTCCCTGCTTACCAGCCACCAACGCCCATCCTTCACCTGCACACAAGAAATCAGTATTACCCTCCAGCTAAATCACTACCTGACTATCTGCTTTATACAGACTCACCTGTGCTGTATTCCCGTTCAGCTCACATCTCTGCTAAATAAAACCTGTTGAAAAGTACTTACCTGTCTGTCCTCTTCTGCATATGACAACGTCCCCAACTGTTCTTACTCCATCTCCTCTTCCTATACCATCTATTCCTTTCCACCTCATCTCTTTCTACCTCTTCCATTGTTCCTCTCCCTCTCAATGTTACCCTTCCTCATATCCTCCAAAACCTCTCACTCTTACACCTGTTCCTTTTCCCATTCTTTTCAGTCCCATTCTTTTCAGTTTGTAAAACCAATAAAAAGACCTGCAGCTGTTTTTTCCTGATATATTAAAGTTTTGGTTGACTGTATGAACTGAAAACATTTGATAATTGTTTGCACAGTGTTTTGAAAAAATTATGCATTAGGGGAACGTTCTGGGAACCTTAGAATAATGTTAAACTAATGTTAGAATAACATTCTACAAATCAAAAACTAAAGTTTTTTTTCGTTAAGGAAACTTTCCTGGCTAACCAAAAACAAACTTTTAAAAAGAACATTCTGGGAACTAAAATTGTTAGCTGTGATGAGTTGCGGCTGATTGTGACACAAATGACAAAGTCGTCTGACTGGTTGTCATGCATTTGGATATTATCTTATAGTAAATCTGCCTATTAGGAGCATGACAGGCACTTGATCAACATTCTGTTTAGCTAGTATGTTGACAACATTGTTTTTATCATATGCAAAACAGATATTGTAGCACTGAGATGGCTTTCAGCTCTCACCATGACAAACATGTTTCCCAACATGGAGAGAACTGGATCATTGTTGGGATTCCCTTATATGGAAGACAGAGATGATGGAGAAATGCTGCACACAAAGAAAATCTCCTCCACCCTGACCAGAGATCTGACAACTAAAGATTGGTGAGAAACTAAACAAAGGAACACATCTGACTAAAAATATCACTCTAAAAGTCCATGAAAATGAAACTAACTAAACAGAACCATGACAGGTACAATTATTGTGTTAATGTTGTATTGCAAAGCACTTTTGCTGCTATTGAAGTGGGATATGGGTAAGGTTAGGGACAGGTTTGGTGGTATGGTTAGGTTTAAGGGTGGGTTAAAGGGTAAGGGAAGGGTCAACAATGTAATTGTAGACATAATTACAGAAATTCATTACAGGTGTATTTGCATGCAGGAATTTGTAAAGTTATTGTGTATGGACACAATAAGTGCAATTTATCAAAAGGTTAATTTAAATGTTAGTAACTTTTGTCTGTCTAGTGGTTAAAAAACAAAACTGCATGCATTTTGCTGGAGGACATTTTTTGGCTGTGCTTTTGCTCTGACTGTGTGAATGAATATGACCCTTCACAATAGATCATGCTTTAAAATGAACTCTGCTAGAGAGCTACATATTGAAATTTTTCTGTTCAATAAAATACCTCACTCACCTGTTGAGTAATAAACACCATCTCCGCGCTACTTTTATAACATTAACAGTTCTCGCTGAAATGCCAAGCCAATGTTTATTCATCTCTTGCAATTGTGACTTTTTGCACACTATACCTGTTCCATTGTTTTGATTTGTTAGCAAATGTTTTCTGGAGAAAGACTTTACATATTTGAAGACAATTTATTTTACAGTGAAGACATTTTGTTGATGCATTATTGATGCATCTGTAAAGGTGCTGACATGGAGCAGATGAGGACGATGATATAATGCACCCAAGAGCAGTTTTTTTTTAATTTGGTGAAAATCCACTCCAAAGCATGAAACATAAATTATAAACAAAATCCAAAACTTGAAATAACATGAACTTGACTACAAACTATGACAGGACACATGAAACTTAACAGCAACATACTTCAATGCAAACATGAGGGCTTAAATACAAGGACATGGGGAAACATATGACAACATCAATCAATGACAAACTGGAACTGATGAACATGAACCAATGAAAAAGACAGAACTGATAACAAGATAACAAAACAATGTACCAATGAGAACAAGAGACATAAGACAAAGGAACCAATCAGGACATGACACATGAAGTAAAGAGACCAAAATGTAAGATCACATGAGGGGCAATGAATCACATGGCAAACAGGAACCATGACTATGAAAATTTCAAAATTCAAGACATTATGACAGATGTGACAGATGTGACATATCCCCCCCCCCCCCTCCTCAAACGGCAGCCCCTGACGCCCTAATGGAACACCCATCCCCAAAACCAAAACAACAAAAAGCCCAGGAGGGTGGAGGAGGAGCATTGGTGATCATGGTGATCTAGGGGGAGGGACGAAGGTTCAGGCCCATGAAGAGGAAGAGGACCTGAACATGGCCAGGATCATGGGGCAGTTGCAGACCTGGACCGTAAAGCAGTGGAGGGCCTGGGCTGTGAACACTGGATGAAAATAGACTTGGAGCAGTGAACGAACCATGGAGGATCAGGGGCCATGGAAGAGTCATGCCTTGGCATGGAGCACAGACAGTTCATTGACAGCCTCTGTGACATAATAGAGATGCAGAGAGTTTAGGAGAAGACACAGCCAGCGGAGCTATAGCAGCCGCCGCCGCCTCTGGAGGAGCTATAGCAGTTGCTACTACCTAGAGGAAGTCTATGTGGCCCATACACACAGGATAATGGTGGCCACTCCAGGAAGCACCTTAGACAGAGGGATGATTCCAGGAACCACTGGATTGGGACTGGAGACCACTGGCCTGCATCCTGGCATTACTGGATTTGACTTGCTCGTTGCTTGCACTGACCTCAGTTGTGGATTCATCACACCAACAGGCAGTCCCGTCCTCCACAAGACTGATCCGGTGGCTGGGGAGATCCTGTTCGGACCAAGCTCTGCATCTGCCGCATAGATTACATTTCATTTAAACCAGCATGAAAAACTCATCAGTTCACAGAAGTCCTTAACATAATATTCCATGAGACGATTGCCTTGAAGGAAGCACGGGATGCAAACTGCAGGTTTCATAGTAAATTGGGAATTCTGTAGTCTCAGACTCAGACGTCACATGCACAGACTGTTGGCTGAACATCTGATGCACATGACACACAAAATTGGAAACACCTCAGGAGTTTCAAAGTCTTAATCTGATTGGTTGAATTCTACAGGATGTTCGGGACACGTGTGTTGCATTCTTTAACAATCTGCCTGGAAACATCCCGTTGCCAAACCCCCTTTGAAGAACAAAGCGCTTAGACTCTTTAAAATACGACCAAAATTTTACATACCAGTCTGTTATTGTAGGGACATCAACTTTAAATTTTCACTCCCCTAAACATGATGTGGAACAAAACGAACTGTGATTGGTTGCTTTACATGTCAGTCAGACAGTCACTGGGCGGTCCTTGGACAATGAAAGCTGTTATGGAGTCCAGACTTTCCTCTGTCAGTCTGAAGGCTTGGCTACGCGAGACTAGGTATTCTGTTCCAGGAGGCAAAAAGACAGTTGGCAGCCTTCCAAAAATTCCTCCCTCGCCGCTCTGCCGAGGCTGCTGAGTGGGAGCAGCCTCGGCCATCTACAAGCTTCTCGACAATGCATAGAGCGCAACAGAAACAAAGCGTTGCCACCCGTGCTCCCCCGCAAAGATCTTGGGGACCGGGGAGGGCAACGCAAGCAAAGTCTTCCAAGAAGACAGGGGTTCATCACTTCTGAGGGCAGCTCCCTCCGGAGAGGGTCCTGTAAAATTAAAATCTATAATATTAAACCTTCTTCGGCGCCCTCAGGGGGCCGTTCTGCCAACCCCGCCGTCTCGTGCGTTTCGGGGCGCAGCGGTCCCCACCGACCCTCTGAGGAGGGCCGGTCAGCGCTTGATTTGACTGCTCCCTGCCGGTGCGCTGCTTCAGGGCGTCGAGCCAAGTGCTCAAAAAACACCAGAGACCATCCTCGAGAGGCTGGTTCCCTTAGTAGAATTTCTGGAAGAATGGAAACGTCTTCCCAACATTTCTCAATGGGTACTGCAAATGATAGAAAAGGGTTACAAAATACAATTCTGGTTTCGCCCGCCCCAGTTCAATGGGGTCCTCCCTACAGTGGTGGGCCCCCAGCAGTCTCTGGTTATGGAACAAGGTCCCTACAAATGTCCCAGGGCCAGTTGTGCTGCAGGCCTTTTGTCCTCCACCTTTTGCAAATGCGGATCAGGAAAAACTAAATCTGCTCTGCCCAGTGAGGGCTTTAGACGCTTACGTCCACAGAGCTGCCCTGTGGCGAAAATCTGAACAATTATTTGTATGTTACGGATCTCCTAACAAGGGAGGTCCGGTGTCTAAGCAGAGGATGAGTAAGTGGGTGGTCGAGGCCATCTCGCTTGCTTATGAGTCCTCCGGGCAGCCTTCTCCTTTGGCTGTCCGGGCACATTCCACCAGGGGTATGGCTGCCTCAAAGGCTTTGATGTCGGGGGTTCCCCTCAATGACATATGTGATGCTGCTGGGTGGTCGTCTCAGCATACCTTTATTAGGTTCTATAACCTTGATTTGGGCTCCACTCCAGGGTCCTCAGTACTGTCGTCCTGAAAGATAACAGACAGGCATTTGGTCTTATGGCATTGTTGGGATAGCGTTCCCAACGCGACTACGCAGCGTCGATGTTCCCATGAAAGGGAGCGTCTCGGGTTACGTCTGTAACCCTGGTTCCCTGAATATGGGAACGAGACACTGCGTAGCTTAGCCATACTCCCTGCACACCTGTGAGCGTCTGCTTCATCCTTATATCAGAAGCTGGCGTTCTTTGTTCTCAGGGGTGCTTTATAGTTTCCTGATCCGTGACGTCACCCGCTTTGACGTCCCGTCACACTATTGGTTCGATTGCTTCGATTGCTTCGAGTGCTTCAAGACGAAATACGCAGAGGCGTTCCCAAAGAGACTACACAGCGTCTCTTTCCCATATTCAGGGAACCAGGGTTACAGATGTAACCCGAGACGTTTTCAGCTCCTCCCCGATTGCACGCGACTACTCTCACCGATCGGTTGCATCCAGCCGCAGCCGATGTCGAACACACCTAATATACCAATGAGGACATGACACATAAGACTAAGGAACCAATCAGAAGGACATGACAACTGAACTAAAGGGTCCAAAAGTCAAGGTCTGCGTCCAAAATCACATATTCTCTTGAGTAGGTACTTATTTGGAATGACATCTAAAAAAGTATGTTCTATATAGTATGAATGTGTGTAGAATTAATGTAATCCGGACATTCGCCATGTTGTCATCATCATGTGACCTACCAGCGTTAGTTGTGTCGCTTCACTGCCATTCACAAATCCTCTGCCGTGTCCTCATGGGATGGTAAAGTGTCCTTCATATGAATACTTCAGAATCTCGCTGGAAGAAGTAGGTCAACCGAGTAATTTTTGCCTATACTCTTTCATGAGAGCTGTGAATTCAGATTTACTTCTTTTGTTTTTTGCCTACTATATAGTAGGAACGTAAGCAATTTCGGATGCAGCCAAGAACTCATGAGGGGCAAGAAATCACAAAATAAAAGACATGAAAACATGAACTTAAAACAAAACCACAGAGCAGACACAAAACCATCACTTTCATGAAGATGTTAGAGGTTTGATGGTCGATTGGACAGATTTTCTTTTGGAATTGTATTTAAAACATATTCACTCATAAATAAATAAATACTCATTTTATTTTTGACATTTTGTATTGAGTTGTTCATTAATAAAAAATATGGATTCAAATTTGAATGAGTGAGATTTTGGGTGAGATTTTGTAGAGTTATATTTGCATGTGGTTTAGTCGCTTTGTTTTTCTAAGGCAAATTATGCAAAGCAGGGCTTGATTTTCCTCTGACCGTATTTACTTCAGATGGTTCATTCCACTGCCTGAATAATCTTCTATTTATTGCAATAACAAGCTGGTGGGATTTCCTTCTTTGTGGAATCTAATTATCACACAAAGTATACAATTTTAATTATTAGTTACGATGAACGTAAACCAAAAAGCTTTAAATATTCATCCCCAGTTAGATATTTCATCATGGTTTTGACTGTTATTTTTCTACAAGAAAGGCACCTTTAAAATGGCAGTATTATGTGACATTTGTCATTTATCTGTTTTATCTATCTGATTATTACATAAACAGTCATGGCTTTGCGTATAATGTCTTATGGGAAACGGAATAATCAAAAAGACATAGCAACATCATAATATTGATGGGTCTGTGGGAGGATAAGCAGAAATGTTGCTCACGACTGACCTTTCTCATTTACCCCATGTCTATTAACACAATGAGTGAACGCCTGAAACCGATGACATAGTTGACTTATTTTATGCTTTTTTGTTTATGATTGTGATTGTCACGCTCACATTGCCTTGGGCCAGTATAGCAGAATGAATATGAGAGGCAGCTCTCTAAATCCATTGTGGAAACTAGAAAGCAGGGAATCCATCCACTGGAGCCTGTAATATATGCAAATTTGTTTGGGAAACACGTCAGTGGATCACGTCATCTGTTGATCAGGAACCAAAATAGATTAATCATCTAATTATTGGACTGTGGGAAGAAATGAAAGCTCATCTCATAATGATGTCTATTTTGCTAGAGAGTTACATGACATTGTTTCCTTGATTCACTAGATTTATCAACACTTTTGTGTCTTTCTGGCTTGAAAAAAACTTTTAAAGTATAAAATAACATTTTATGTTCTAAATGTAACTTTGTACAGAACTTGGTTTTAAATGAACAAAGACATTATTATTTAGGTTGAGTATTTATATTAACTATATTGATAGGGAATATTATTTCCTAAAGTATAGACAAGAAGTTGAACTGCATTTATTTACATGTTTATTTATAAATTCATAACCATTTTTAAAATACTTTTTTTATTTTATATAGATGTACATTCATTCCCATTGTGTATTTTTATTATGCACTGTCTATATCACATCATTGTCAAATATTGGAGGTCTTTTATACTCATAAACACAACTTGTATATTAATTGCATTAGCATTTTCTGATTTTTTTTTTTCTCTTTTTTTTCTGCTTTGGTTTCTAGTTGATGCAACTGCACAGCAAAAAAAAAATCTCAAAATCCCCATTTTAAATTATGATATCAGCAAAATATCTCTGTCTCCATGGACATATAAATAAGTAGAGTTCCCTTTCATTGTCCTTCTATCAATGCATGGATTGAAATGTGTGTATCTGATGAATTGTCTTCTTTTCCAGCACTATGGATATGGATAGGATTCCTAAGATCATTTGTAATGCTGTATGTGATAAATCGTGCTTTAGGCTAAAAGTGCCTGCAAGAGCAGCCGGAATCAAAGTCCAAATAAACACTTTTAAAAGGCACTTACAGATTCTCTAAAGAGCATTATACATTGATTGTTGGGTGCACATGTATTAATTAATAATTTTGTATATATATATATATATATATATATATATATATATATATATATATATATATATCAAAGAAGTGTGAAGCATGACAACAACTTCCTTTATGTGTGAACTGCATTATATAGCATTATACCTATGCCTATATCACATATATAGTGACATTTAACAAATACAGATATATCTTAACTGTGCATGTACAGAGCAACTGAAATTTGTAAATATAAAAGACGCTAAATAAATTGTAATTAAACTATTTTTCTTGAATTTTCAATTTTCTACTGGTGGCCCTCCAACAATGATCTAACAAGATGAATGATTTAACATCAGGACAAGAAAAGAAAAATTCTGCTTGAATGATAAAATTTAGTGAAAATAAGATAATTCAAATGGTAAAACCTGTGTAAGTTACACTATAAAAAAAGAAATAACATTTATTTTGAAACATATAAACTCTTCAGTTGTTAAAAACAATTATATTCTTCACAATACACTGAAATTATTTAAATATTCATTTGAAAGGGATTTCAGAGATGGTCATATTGATAATATGTACATTACTGAGGTGTTATTTTTATTTTTAGTGTACTATAAAAGGATCACTGAACAAGAGACTGTAAAAAAAGTATATAATTTAAATAAGCAAATATTTAATGCCGTTTTTACAAGACCCCATTGATTTTGTGCAACAATCACCCTCCTCCCATAAATTTGCATACATTTTTTATCTTTCCCATAATGTCACCATATAACATGTGCTTTCTTTTTCTCCATGTGCAACGAGTGACATTTACAAATAAAGCAGAAAGAAAACAAAGAGTAAATGCAATGCTGTGCTGAAAGTTATGATGATTAAGACATTATCATTTAAGGTATATAAAGTCAGTGTGAAATGGTGACATTTAAAGCTGCATACACAGGAATAACTGAGAGGAATTCCCTTTCTCTCATTGTACTGTAGCGCCGATGGTCTGTCAGTGCCCACAAGCATCTTCCACAGACTCTCATAATGGTATTTTGCCGCAAGCCGGCATCTATTGTTTAGCATATGGCGCATGAGAAAAAACAACAAGAAAACAGAGCAGGTGCGAAATTGTTATTTTAATGTATTCCTCCAATAAAGAAGGGGGTTGTATCCGTGGGATTGCGCAGTGTTTTGTGTTGAAGTTAAATTCCATTGAATTTTTTGTTAAAGTTTATAGAATGTAGGCTGCATTTCAACTAATGAACAGCTTGTCTGCACATGACCTGCAATAAACTCTGGTATAAAATGATGAAACATATTATTCTATCTTTAATATCTTTAATATCTTAATGCTTCCCCCCACACTTTGAGATGCTCATATTTATTTCTTTTCAGTTTAAAGGGTTAGTTCACCCAAAAATGAAAATTCTGTCATTAATTACTCACCCTCACTTCGTTCCACACCCGTTGTCACAGTCACCAACCCAGTCACTCTATCTACACTACATTTCCCAGCATCCCTCCTGTTCCACACCTGCACTCAATCAGCCTTTACGAAAAGGGCATGTGGTAATGACATGCCCTGCTGCACCACAGTACAAACATAAGCTCCGGGTCAGCCACCTCTGCCGCTAAGCAAACCTCAGGCGATTATTCTCCAACTGCATGGGTTCAGGGCCTGGTTCTGGAGAACTGATGGACTCTGGCTGGCGGAAAGATGGTGTAAATAGCGATTGGCCCTGGTGTTCGTCCACACACTACTGCATACGAGATGCAGCCGCACCCTGGGATCCAAACCATGATGATAGGGGGTGAGAAGCGAACGCTCATTCCATCCACTAGCAGCAGCGAGAGTTATAAACTTGAGGGCATAATTATTAACTGACACTGAACCTTGGTGTAGGTGATAGAGTTGCTCATCCACAGATGAATCACCCGCTGGTCTGCTGAAAACCTCCTTGAATGGGTGATGAAGTTATCTAGAGACTTTGTCCAGCTTGTGACCAGATGGTTTCTGCCCATTGGAGCGCTCGTCCGTTCAACTGAGAGATGATAAACGCTACCTTCGAGCAATCATCAGGGTATAGTATCTCAAGTGCCAGCGAACACTGCAGTAGAAAACCATTGCAGTCAGACATGGATGTAAATGTAGATTGGAGTGTATTGACAAACAGCAAGGTGAACACAGTGAAATGGTGATATAGTCTTTAACTCCCTCGGGTCGGCGGTCACGCCGGCGATACCACCTCGGTTTTTTTCTTACCACTGTGAAAGAGACTCAAAATACTCTGTCAATGTTGCAGATACAATTAAGAGTTATACACCATTTTAATCTGTTGAATATCTTCTTTTATTTGTGTACACTCAGAGTAAAAACAAAATGTGCTTTTTGTAAAATAAAGAAAACTAACATGATGCATGATCTCTAGTCTCCCTCTGAACGAAGTCCAATCTGATAGTTCTCAGAAAATGAACTGTAACTTAGTGAATACTAATCACAGAAAATTAGACTTATGTCTAAAGAAACTGTATGAAAAAGTAATCTGTATGAAAAGAGACACATGTCAGACACCTGTGATTCAGCTCATAATCTGCTAATGCGGCCACACCCACGGAGCCAGCGCTATTCAGACGCAAATTCTGAGGCAATACATGTTTACATAGTCTCAATCATGTATTTATTGTCTTCAAAAGTGTTTATCTGGATGTTAAAGCCATGGTCAGAGACCTCTAGAAGACATGCCATTAGTTCCCGGAATGTCCTGTTCTTCTTTAGATTAATTTGTGGACTAAATGTGTACAGAGCGCCCTCCGGTTGCAAGTATGAATTGAAAACACAGTATCCAGCGTTCATAGTGATGACAATAAATATTAAATAAATATTACTCCTCTGTATAGAAAATTGACATAAACATATGAGAATCCATCAATATTTCTCCAAATGTGCATGTTTTGAAGCTAAAAGTCTATATGAAATGCCATAGATGTAACATGAATGTTCAGACGCTTTGTATCACAGAAATACATTATATTTTAAAGTATATAATAGAATTGTTACGGTATACAGGAGACAGACACAGATGTAACAGGTAATGGATGTTTATTTGACCACAGTAGAGCAGGTGAACACACACAGGTGAGTGAACTGGTTGTAGAGAGGTTTGAGCAGGTAGTATGAGGAATAGTTACTGTCCTTTCTTTTGCAGGTAGATGTATGCTGGAGCTTGGAGATCGCTGGAGAACTGAGGAGT
This sequence comes from Megalobrama amblycephala, assembly GCF_018812025.1. Taxonomy (NCBI): domain Eukaryota; kingdom Metazoa; phylum Chordata; class Actinopteri; order Cypriniformes; family Xenocyprididae; genus Megalobrama; species Megalobrama amblycephala. The sequence continues at coordinate 30,907,222 of NC_063067.1, forward strand.
TGACTGGAACACACCCACACAGCAGACGAGGCACACAGAGGGAAGGAGACACGCTGGAGACAGGTGAGTATACGAAGAGGAGTCCTTGAGGTAAGCATAACATAGGGTATATGCGAACAAGACCGGACATGGAGTGCTGTGTGCGTGTGTGCTTTATAGTGCTGTTGATGAGTGAAGTGATGAGGTGCAGGTGGCGGTGATCAGTACTCTGGGGATGGCGTGCGCTGTGATTGGTGGAGGTTGGAACCTGACGTGTCTGTGACAGTACCCCCCCTCCACGGCCCACTCCAGAGGGCCGAGGACCCCGATGCCGTGGTGGTCGTCCTCTTCCCTGCGGTGCCGGTTTCTCAGGGTGACTGTCATGGAATGTTTGGAGTAAGCTGGGGTCTAAGATGTCGTTCCTTGGGACCCAGGAGCGCTCCTCGGGGCCGTATCCTTCCCAATCCACAAGATACTCCAGCTGACCACCACGGCGCCGGGAGTCCAAGATCTCGCGAACCTCATATGCAGCTCCGTCCTCCAGGATGAGTGGAAGGGGGGGTTCGGCGGGAGCCACGTCAGGTCATGTGGGAAGAACAGAAGGGTGGTGAGCTTTCAGAAGTGACACGTGGAAAGTGGGGTGTATACGATACCCTTGTGGAAGACGGAGTTGATAGGTGACTGGGTTGACCTGCTTGACGATGGGGAATGGGCCAATGAACCTGGGACTCAGCTTTCTGCAGGGCAGACGCAGTCTGATGTCTCGGGTGGATAGCCAAACCATCTGACCAGGCTGGAAGACAGGGGTGTTGGAACGTCGGAGGTCGGCTACCATCCTGCGTCTGCGCAGGGCTCGTTGCAGTTGATGGTGTGCTGAGTCCCAGACCCTCTCACTCTCTCGGAACCAGTAATCCACTGCCGGAACGTTGGAGGGTTCCCCATCCCAGGGGAACAGTGGGGGTTGGTAGCCGAGTACGCACTGGAACGGTGTGAGTCCTGTAGTTGACTGTCGGAGAGAGTTTTGGGCGTACTTGGCCCAACCCAGGAACTGGTTCCAAGAGTCCTGGTGGTCATGACAGAAGGTACGGAGGAAGCAGCCAATCTCCTGTACCTTCCTTTCCGTCTGCCCGTTCGATTGCGGGTGGTATCCGGAAGTCAGGCTGACGGCCACACCTAGGAGGGAGTAGAACGACTTCCATACTCTGGATATGAACTGGGGTCCTCGGTCGGAGACTATATCCTCTGGTATTCCGAAGTATCTGAAGACTTGGTTGAAGAGAATTTCGGCGGTCTCCATGGCAGTGGGTAATCCTGGAAGTGGGATCAGACGGCATGATTTGGAGAAGCGGTCCACAACAACTAGGATGGTGGTATTTCCGTCTGAGACAGGGAGATCAGTAATGAAATCCACTTCAAGGTGTGACCATGGGCGATCTGGAACGGGCAGCGGAAGGAGTTTCCCAGCTGGCAGATGACGAGGAGACTTGGAGATGGCACACTCCCTACAGCCCTGCACGTACCTTCTGACATCCGAAGCCATCCCTGGCCACCAGAAGCGTTCTTTTAGCAACGAGAGGGTTTCATTGACCCCCGGGTGACCAGTGCCAAGTGACGTGTGAGCCGAGTGAATGGTGGGAGTGCGTTGTGTCCGTGGAATGTAGAGCAAGCCAGGTGGACAGCCCGGCGGAGGATTCGTGGAGGCATTGGAGGAGGGAATGGTCTCTTCTGACCAGGAAATAGGACTCACGATGAGAGAGCTCGGGATGATGGGTTCTGGTTCCTCGGTTTGTTCATCAGGAGCATGGAGACGGGAGAGAGCGTCGGTCTTTACATTTTTGGTGCCTGGGCGGTAGGAGATGGTGTAATTGAAGCGGGAGAAAAACATCGCCCAACGGGCTTGTCTAGGGTTCAGTCTCTTTGCTGATCGAAGATATTCAAGGTTTTTATGGTCGGTCAGTACCAGGAACGCGTGCTTGGCTCCCTCCAGCCAATGCCTCCACTCTTCCAAGGCAAGCTTTACAGCCAGAAGTTCCCTGTCACCGATGGAGTAGTTGACTTCCGCCGGGCTGAGTTTGCGGGAGAAGAAGGCGCATGGATGGAGTCTACTTGGCGTCCCCTGCTGCTGCGACAACACCGCTCCCACTCCAGTTGTTGAGGCGTCCACTTCAACGATGAATTGCTTTTCTGGGTCTGGATGTACTAGTAAGGGAGCGGTGGTGAAGGCTTCTTTGAGTTGGTTAAAGGCGTTGGTGGCTGCCGGGGTCCAGGACAGAGACTTGGGCTGATGACGGAGCAGGCTGGTGAGTGGATGGGCGATGGAACCGTTAACTTTTGATGAATGCGGCAATCGCACCCGAGGTTCCAATCCTTGACGATAAGTCGTTATCAGGGCTTGTTCATTCCATCCGCTGAGTGCTGCAAGCGTTCTGAATTGCAAAGCATAATCGTAAATAGACAGTGATCCTTGTTTCAAATTATAAAGTTTCTCACCAGCTGAAGAGTCCGTGATCGGTTTCCCGAACACTTCCCGGAAGTGGGAAATAAACGCCGAGTAGGATTGGGTTACAGCGCCCCGCTGGGACCAGATGGAGTCGGCCCATTTTAATGCTTTGCCGCTGAGCTGAGAAATAATGAACGCTATCTTGGATGTGTCACTCAGGTACAGGTGCGGCTGCATCTCCAGGACCAGTGTGCATTGCAGCAGAAATCCGCTGCAATCCTCCGCCGATCCTGAGAAGGGCGCCGGTTTGGCCATGGGACTGGCGTACGGCGGCAGTGAAGGAGGACTGTTGACATTGTTGGTGGTGTTCCCTGGTGCAGGTGAAGGGACAGTAACTGGAGATGGCGGTGGAGGATGGATGGATAATGTGTGCCGAAGCGCATCCACGAGTTCCTGGAAGGGATCCGGCTGGCTCATACTGGGTCTGCGGTGTTGGTCCGGTCTTCTGTTACGGTATACAGGAGACAGACACAGATGTAACAGGTAATGGATGTTTATTTGACCACAGTAGAGCAGGTGAACACACACAGGTGAGTGAACTGGTTGAAGAGAGGTTTGAGCAGGTAGTATGAGGAATAGTTACTGTCCTTTCTTTTGCAGGTAGATGTATGCTGGAGCTTGGAGATCGCTGGAGAACTGAGGAGTTGACTGGAACACACCCACACAGCAGACGAGGCACACAGAGGGAAGGAGACACGCTGGAGACAGGTGAGTATACGAAGAGGAGTCCTTGAGGTAAGCATAACATAGGGTATATGCGAACGAGACCGGACATGGAGTGCTGTGTGCGTGTGTGCTTTATAGTGCTGTTGATGAGTGAAGTGATGAGGTGCAGGTGGCGGTGATCAGTACTCTGGGGATGGCGTGCGCTGTGATTGGTGGAGGTTGGAACCTGACGTGTCTGTGACAAGAATACCATTATTTTAAATTGTAATAATATTTCACATAGGGCTGCACGATTAATTGCACGAGATTGTCATGCGTGTCTCATCAGTAAAGCCGGTTCTGTGATTAACCGGCTTTACTGACGAGACACGCATGACAAAAGCATGCGATTAATCGTGCAGCCCTAATTTCACAGTATTGCTGTTTTTTCTGTATGTTTGATATACACCATGATGAGCTTGAGACATGATCACAGAGGGTTTTTTCACAGCCTACCTGTCTGAAAGAGCTCATTATTTATGCAGGTCATTACAACTCATTATGTGATTCTTTTGTCTTCTCAGGTGTGAATTACAGTATTATTCATGATGATTCACGCCTCCACGCATACTGTGTTTCTTGACAAAAAGAGTCTTACAAAATTTAAATCTCTCTATTATTTTATATGAACGAGTAGGCAGGATAATTTTTACATTATTTTGAAGCAAAAACTCTAGTCTACAACTGTCACTGTTCCAGTCATTCCCGGACTACATTTCCCACAATCCTCCCTGGTAATCACCGGCCCTCACTTCTGTAGGAACTGTGGACGAACCAGACAAATGAATCATTCAGATGATTCTTTCAAAACATATTTCTAATTCACAATCAAGGTTTCGGCTCCGGCTCGTCTACAGAGAGAACCAAGACTGATTATTTTTACGACACCCTATGCTTCTTGATAGCAGGAGAAGTGTCATACTAAAGGGTCACCCAAGAAGATAGATCCTTTGATCACCAGAGCAAAGAAACAGAGAGACAATGCAGACCCCTTTTGTTTCCTTACTTCACAGGAAAGCCAAAGAGACTGTTCTACAAATAAAACTGCTTCAAAATTGTTCCAACAATTTTAATGGACTTATCAAACATCTTTTAACTACATACATTTTGCATTATGTGTCCACAAGTACTACCTGTAAACAGTTAGGCTTTAGAACACCCACAATTCATGTAAATATGTTAACTCTTGACTGAATGACTGAAAGTATGCCTTATTTGGACTTGATTTATTTCTTTTCATCTTTCTTAAATCATGGCTTGAATGAAATCTGTTTAAAATGTATAATATCCCAGTTAATTGAAATTATGTTAAAATGGCACTCTGCTAAAGCAGAGACAGATCGGGATGTAACACTTATGTTTTATTGGGGGCAGAGGAAGGCCCTCTTGAAACAGGACAATGTCTGATTGGCCAAGACTCCTCAGAGGTGTGACAAACAACTAAGTTTAAATGATCATATTGCAAGATAGTGAACTAGGAGTTGGTTAGTTCTGGGAAAAGAAGCCAAGACAAGTACCAAGAACAATGGAGTAACAAGAAGAACAGACAAGCAGCTCATTCAAGCCATCCAACCTTCACTCACTTTTCTTTTCTTTACTTAATTTTCCTTTACCGCTGAAAGTCTTGTGTCCTAAGTTTCGCCGCTAAGTTCAGCCAACGACTTTTGCCGCTTCAACTCCAGCGACAAAGAGACTTCCTTTCATTGCTCCACACGGACCTGACCTGGACCAATCATCGACTTGGGAAACCCTTCTCTGCATGACAAGGGAAATTCACCTTTAAGTCAACGCAAGCAAGTACCTCCAGATGAAAACTGAACTGGTGCATTTAAATTAATGATTCAAGGTTCGTTCGGGTCTTTGAAATGCATTAATAGGAATTATGTTTATCATATCTCTCTCTCTCTCTCTCTCTCTCTCTCTCTTTCAAAACTCTTTTTCTCTCATTTCCTTCTTACTGCAATGCATATGAATGTGTGTGTGTGTGTATGTGCGTGTGTTGGTGTTAGATTCGTTTGTGTTAGAATAAATAAAATCTCCTGTAGATTTTAAAAAGAAAGTGTCTTGTATTATGTGATTCTAAAATTTAATGTCTTAAACTGTAATCAAGTTACCGGGCTTTAATCAGTGTTTTCACGATTGTTGGATATTTATATCCGCTACAAGAGCTTATTACGGTTCGAGCAAATGAACGCTGGACGACTCAGTTGCTCGGTCGTAATCTAAACAACTCTTTATTCATTTGAGCTAATTTTACTTCCTAGGGTGTTTTCCCTACACTTCACCAATCAGTAATCACCACACCCAGCTGCAGCACATTATCTGGACTATTTAAGCCACACACACCCTCACACACTTTGCGAGGTCTTGCCTGTGTACAATTCTGAGCGTTATTTACCCTGTCTGTCTGCATGTTTCTGATCCTGTCTCCGTGTATGAATCTCTGCCGCCTGCCCTTTGGAACTTTTGGACTGTTTATTGTTTCCTGGTTTTGTGAATGATATCTGCCTGCCCTGATTCATTGCCTGTTCCTCGACTGCGATTCTGCCTGCTCTCTGCCATACCTGTTTGCCACTGTTTGACCATTGCCTGTATTACTACGAACTCTGTTTAATAAAAGCCTGCAGATGGATCTTACCTTGAGTCCCGCCTTGTTACAGAAGACCTCGCACTCACAAGGATCCAGCGGCTTTTCAGGAGAACACTGGCCAGGTATGGACATTGCATGAGTACTATTATGTCTCAAGCAGGGCACACGATCGATGGAGGAATATATTGTGGAATATTTGGACATTGCTTATTGGTCAGATCTGCCGGACTGTGTACTCATTGACTTTAATCAGCCACTCAAGACACAAATGGTTTGTAAGGGACCCCGTACCTCCCTTAGTCATTTTCTGGATTATGCTTTGTTATCTGTTGGCTCTCCATTTATTGTATTCTCGTCATTTCATAACATTAAGGTTGAACCACTGTAGTCACATGTTTTAAACTGTTTTACATATGTTTTTAGTAGCTTTCTGGGCATTTGAAAGTGTTAGCTGTCTTGCTCTCAATGCAGGCCTTACTGAGCCAACGGATTTCATCAAAAATATCTTAATTTGTGTTCTGAAGATGAACAAAGGTCGACATGGTGGAACGACATGAGGGTGAGTAATTAATGAAAGAATTTTAATTTTTGGGTGAACTAACCCTTTAAAAAGTGTATAAATCACTTGTTTTTCTAATGTAATATTGTCCAACAGCGACACCTGCAGGTAAACTTACAGCGGGACGCCACATCTCATGCCTCCCCTGAGCCCATTGACTTTTAACAGACCCCCTAAAGCATGCAGTGGGTTTAGTGGGTGGTAATTAAGAATGAATGGGGGAAAGACACATGAGAGGAGGTAATGCCTCCATCACACTATGATTGGATATGATCGGTTAGGGTTGTATATGATTGGTTTGTGTGATAAATCCAGCCTCTTGTTTTCGTGTGTATTCGCAAATCAGTCTGCATGAAGAAACTGATGGCACTTTCAACAGCATTTCTCAGAAATTGTTTACTGCACTATTAATGGGAAGACTAATTAAAAAGTAAACAACTCAGTCACTTAGATATCACCGCTTTACATCATGCCAAAATTAAACTTGACAAAATGATGAATGCGGGTTTTTAGTGTGCAATCAGCTTGGTAAAATTAAAGGTACATCGTGTCTTTGACCAATGTTTACCGGCTTGATGACTGATGAAAATAATTTGACTATTAAAAAGAACAGCTGAACATCAGTTCCCAAATAAAATATATTGTTTAAATTGTTACTGCAGTTAGTTATTGTTTTGGAATAAATTTAAAAATGCTTTAAAATGTGATGAGATTTATACTTGGTTTTCATAGTGTAGTAGTTAATAAATACAAAATATAAGTGTATTTGGTTCCTTATTTCTTTTTTTCATGATGTAATGTTTATTTAACCAGGAAAATGTGACCACATTAAGTGTAACTGGGACATGAATTTACATTTGAATTATTAAAAAAAAAAAAAAAAAAGTGTGAGGTCTTTGTGACATTTCAGAACAGCACTGATATATGGACGAAAGTGGACCATTGGCTGGATGGAGTCCACGCTTCTGTTCTGTTCTAGAATAAACTCAATGTTTATATATGAAACTGACACATTACTTCACAGTAATACTGTACTAATCAGCTGTCTGACTGTAAATAAACAAATAGTCTTAACCTCTGTTTTAAGTTTGCATAGGCAAAACAATAGATACTGTTTGTCTGATACCAAACCATGACAGTCATTATTCCTGGAAGTAATAGTTTCATAATGGGGATTCCTTTGTGTGGGATATCCTCACCACAATGATTAATAGAGATAAACAAAGAGGATCTCCTTTACCCTGAACACAGAGGAATCCCTCATATTATGTGTCAAGTCTGAACAGAAGAAAAATAGACTTAAGATGAATAATAACTATAATGTGACTATAGTGTGGCATCTGAATGAGCTGCTACTCAAATGTACAGATTTTGCTTATCATGCAAAAAAAAAAAAAAAAAAAAAGAAAAACAGTCTATTTTATTTGAAAAAGCTTTATTCACTTCTATAAGAAGAATAAATGAGCAAACAAATAACATTGTCATTTTTCAGAAATTGTTAAGAAATTACAGAAATTGTTTTTACATTTATGCATTACTGAAAAGTAGAATCATTTAGAACATTTTGCTTTAAATAAATTGCAGTTCAGAGATATGATCAAAATTGCATGCAGGCATGATTCACATGTTATTCAGCTGAATTTCTCAAGAGGTTTGTTTTCTATGCCAATTGACACATGTACAGCCTAATGTAAAAACATTTTTTTTACTTCTAATACGAATTTGAATTCATCAGGGTTCGGGCAATTCTGTCTGGAAAACATAATGACATCTTGTTTAATCGGCTGTGCCACCTCATATTTATCTTTGCACTTTCCACAGTGGGCTTCATGGTATGTATGAGGTGTCCTGTTCATATCATAATGTTTGCGACACTTAAAGACAAAATATGGTCAAAGGTTTCTCACTATTAACTACGACTTTCGACTCAAACTCCTAATTGCTGCTTATTAATAGTTAGTAAGGTAGTTGTTAAGTTTAGGTATTGAGGATGTATTAAGGTCATGCAGAATAAGGCATTAATATGTGCTTTATAAGTACTAATAAACAGCCAATTTCCTAGTAATCTTCATTATAATAAGCAACTAGTTAAGAATGAGAACTGGACTCTAAACTAAAGTGTTACCTATCATTGTTTTATGTTTAATTTGTCTTTATATGAAGATGAACATAATGACAAAACCTTTTGTAATATTAAATGGCAATATTGGTGAAAACTATAAATACTTCTTTCTGTATTGTTTCTATTATTCTACTGCATTTCTGAGTGGAAATGGACAGCATAGACTATTGTTGACGTTGCATCAGGCATTCATTTGTTGTTTTGTTTTTCAGATGACATGCAAAACAACACATGTGCCTCGGAGCTGTCGACTCAAACCATGACGGGCAGTATTGTTTTTATGGAATCTATCGTTCCATAGTGGGGATTCCTTTTGTATGGGATATTCTTACCACAATGATTAATTCATTAGAGAATCCCACAATGACAATCTCCACTTCATCGCCAAGACAGAAATTCCTCACATTATCCGTCACATTATTAAGCTTTTCCATCTCACACTTTCACTTTTATTACATAACAATATAACACATTGCAAAATACTCACACATGATTTAGTGTAAATGGAGACTTTTTTATATTTTATATTTCATTTTATAGAGAACTGACTGTTCTTTGGTCTGTTTGACAGATATTAGACAAAATAAGTTGGTTTTAATTTAGACAGTTTGCTTGACTCATTCCTAAAGCAGTACAGAAGTGAGTCAAGTGTCAATTTATTTTTATGAAGAAAATTAAATAATTATATTTTTCCCAATAAACAAATGATAATTAACATTTTTGGAATTATCTATTGACAATAAACCATTCAAAAGTTTGGGGTCTGTAAGACTTTTTTAATGTTTCAGAAAGAAGAGTCTGCATTTACTTGATCAAAAATACAATAAAACAGTAATATTGTGAAATATTATTGCAGGTTAAAATAAATGTTTTTTTGGTTTTTTTATTATTATTATTTTATTGTAGTATATTTTAAAAGTGTAATTTATTCCTGTGATCAAATCTGAATTTTCAGCATCATTACTCCAGTCTTCAGTGTCACATGATCTCTCAGTCTTCAGTGTCACATGATCCTTCAGAAATCAGGATCCTTTGATGAATAGAAAGGAAATCTTTATTTTAATTGGATTTAATTTTAATTTATTTAATCTAAATCAACATTTTAATTGTCTTTACTATCACCTTTAATCAATTTAATGGAGCCTTACTAAATAAAAGTTAATTTCTTAAAAAAACAAAAAGGATTGAAAATCTTGATCTTAGTGACCCCTAAACTTTTCATCAGTGGTGTTCATTATAAAAATACAGGTAACACTTTAGCATAGGGAACACATATAAACTATTAACTCTGACTTTTCCCTCAATAAACTTCCTAATTTACTGCTTATTAATAGTTAGTATGATAGTTGTTAAGTTTAGATATTGGTATGATTAATGAATGTAGAATAAGGTCATGCAGAATAAAGTATTAATATATGCTTAATACGTACTAATAAACAGCCAATATTCTACATTTACATTTACATTTATTCATTTGGCAGACACTTTTATCCAAAGCGACTTACAAGTGAGGAATACAACAAGCGAGTGGTCATGACGAGGCAAATAGACAAGAAGTGCTCATAATACAAGTTATAGGCAGTGCTCAGATTATCCTAACCTACAATAGAGAGGAAGTGAAAGGATAGGTATAAGAATTTTTTTTTTTTTTTTTTTTATTCTATAATGTGCGTGCTAATAAGCAACTAGTTAAAAGACCCTAAAATAAAGTGTTTCCAAAATGGATGTTACAGTATATAATATAATATAATATAATATAATATAATATAATATAATATAATATAATATAATATAATACAATATTAATAGTAATAATAATAATGAAATTATTTTATAATTTAAAATGTTTTGTTTCTCTTTTGATAATTGTTTTTATAGTAGTTTTTATTTTCAGTTTCACTCTTTTTATTAGTTTCATTTATCATCATTCATTCATTTATGATCATATGGATGATAACAATGATCTTCAACAGAAATGAAAGTTTCAGCCATCGTAGCCCACACTTCAACCTACACGTCTACTCCACAACATTATAGTCCAATAAAAGTGCTGCTGCTGTGTAAATACCACCGCTAGAACTGCATTGTGTTTGCTTGTTTTTTTATGATTTGTTTATACTAGTATGGAAAGGTCACGTTCAGTGTGAAAGTGTTTGTCATCAAGTAAAAATCACCTTCTCTTTGAATCATAGAGAAAAGCATGTGCATATCTGTAATAGTCTGAAATTACTGTAAATTGGCTCCTGACAGTAAATTTAGGTAGGTGGGCAGATTCTTGGTTTTAGTCACAGTTTATGATAAACATTTTGTCCACGCTTGTGCTCATCCATAATGGCAGTGAATATCGACCAGCATCAAACTTTTTTTTCAGAACAGAATGTTCCCATGTGACATGTGCCATTTATTCCAAGAGTTCTGGGGGCATATGATAGGGTTTAGTGAAAAACAAACCAAAATTTAATGTATTATTTTAAAAAAAAATTAATTTTGACAAGATGTAATCTCAGTCTCAGGTGTCCCCAGAATGTGTCTATGAAGTTTCAGCTTAAAATACCTCACAGATCATTTAAAAATAAATACCCATTTAAATGTAAATACCCATTTCTGACTACAATCAAGAACAGGCTGTTTTCGTGCATGTGCCTTTAAATGCAAATGAGCTACTGTGCCCCGCCCCCTCTCTACGTTCACAGTTCCTGCCTCAATCGGATTCTCTGCCAAATACAAACAAGACTGCTTGGTTTTGATTATCATCTATATCGCGAACACTCTCACGGATAGGATAGTTTTTCTTTCATCATTAAAGTTTATTATATCCACGCGTTTTAAAGCTATATCTACGGTGGCCCAGTAGTGCAAAACAACGAAATTAAAAAAAAGCAAACATAAGTTCACAGCACAACGAAAATGCTCCCGACCACTAGGGGGCACTCAGAGCTCGGTAGATTTCCTTGCCAGTGTTCTATAGAGTCACCAGTGATATCAACACCACGATTAGTTTCAACAATATGTAACCACTGTATATCGACATGTTAATTCAAAATCACCTACGTGCACAATAGCTTCATATTTCTGTGAATGATTTGACGCGCTACCACGGCGCATGATGAAGGGAACGTCTGCCAATTCCACCAAGTGGTTAAAACGTATAATTTGTATTCATTATAATTACTTTTAACATTTAAAACACATGTTCAAATTCCAAAGCTTGTAGTAGGTTTCTATTGGTAAGACTGACTTACTACAGGTGACATTTTGACAATACATACAGGGAGGTATAATTTCACCTGTCGTAAGTCAGTCTTAGGAAACTACTACAAGCTTTATAAGATGAAAAATCCCTTTAAGTGAATTACAGTAAAAAATAATATATATGTTGTGTACTGTACATAAAAGAAGGTATTGGCACAATTTCACCTGTAGCAATGTCAAGGTTTGGTGAGACAATAAAGACAAGACAGGGAGCGTGAGTGTCCGAATCCCGACACAAAACCGAAACCAAACTAGACATGAGTGCCAGGAATCCGAACCCCACCCCCTAATAAAGGAACCATCCTCTGCCGGAGGGATGGGAGGGTTGACAGGTCTGGGGTTAGCAATAAAATCTTGAGAGATTCAATGTCTTTTACCTTCAGTTGATTTCAATTAAATGGTTTTGGCTGAAGTCAGTTGTAGTTCTTGTGTTTCTCTTTTCTTCAGTTATTCTGCTTGTTAACAGCAGGTGTTCATCATTAATGTTCAATTATCCCTGTATTAATAGCTTAATTATCTCATTAACTTTAACTCTGCTTCAGTGTTATTTTAACACTATTCAGTGAGGGACCAAATGTTATCTGAGCAGAGTTGATTTAACTCTGTGGATTTTACTGTGCATGTAAACTGATCACCCTGAAGGGCCTACCCATGGCATTTGAAGCGGCTCTTCCAACATGTATTTCGTCACTTCAGCCTACCTGAAGCCATCGTACCTGATCGCAGTCCCCAGTTCATCTCTCATGTCTGGTAGGGGTTCTTCAAGCTTCTGGCTGTTTCCGTCAGCCTATCCTCTGGTTACCACCCTCCGACCAACTGCCAGACTGAGCGGAAGATCCAGGAGATTGGGAGATACCTGAGGTCCTACTGCCACCAGAACAGAACATTTCCTCCCCTGGGCGGAATACACCCAGAATTCCCCCCATCAATCCACCACCGGGCTTACTCTGTTCCAGTGCATCCTAGGGTACCAAACTCAAGGTACTCATGGCCTGGCAAGCCATTGTAGGTTCCAGCTGTTAGACACAGAGCGAGAGGGAGTGGGACTCAGCACATGTGCATCTCCAACAGGTAGTGTGCAGACTCAAGAGACAGGCTGACACCCGCAGATCTTCTACCCCTCATTATCAGACTGGACAGCCCTGCCGTAAACTATATAGTTAGTAAGGTAAGTTGTTAAGTTTAGGTATTGAGGATGTATTAAGGTCATGCAGAATAATAGGTCTATATAGGTCTTTTCACCGTGCAGAGACAGGTAAATAAGTCACCTACGGACTCAACCTACCCTCACACTACAGAATTACACCATCCTTTCATGTCTCACTGATCAAACCCCACACTGAACATTTGTTATCTACAGGGTCCATTCCATCCTCGATTTGTGACGGTGGGGGAACCGGCTGGAAGACCTCATCAAATGGGAGGGGTACGGTCCAGAAGAGCATTCCTGGGTTGCTTGAGATGACGTGCTAGATCCATCCCTACTTGCCCAGTTCCACAACGAACATCCAGATCACCCTGCTCCCAGAGGTCGAGGTCATCCCCATCGTCCTATCATCCGGCCGTCCACACTCCGCCCACTCATTCACAATTGCCTGAGTTCTAATTTACTGCACCTGCACACCCTACGCACTCAACGCACCCTATATCAACCGTCTGTCCCTTCACTTCACTTCAGTGTCTGGACTCATCATTGATAAACTCTTCAGACTCCTTACCTGAATACTCAGTACTTACCTGCAGTTCCTGAGATCCTGTCTTCTGTCATCCATCATCTGTCTGCTGCCATCCGTTCTCCATCTTCTGCCCTGACCATCTGTCTCCCTGCTTACCAGCCACCAACGCCCATCCTTCACCTGCACACAAGAAATCAGTATTACCCTCCAGCTAAATCACTACCTGACTATCTGCTTTATACAGACTCACCTGTGCTGCATTCCCGTTCAGCTCACATCTCTGCTAAATAAAACCTGTTGAAAAGTACTTACCTGTCTGTCCTCTTCTGCATATGACAACGTCCCCAACTGTTCTTACTCCATCTCCTCTTCCTATACCATCTATTCCTTTCCACCTCATCTCTTTCTACCTCTTCCATTGTTCCTCTCCCTCTCAATGTTACCCTTCCTCATATCCTCCAAAACCTCTCACTCTTACACCTGTTCCTTTTCCCATTCTTTTCAGTCCCATTCTTTTCAGTTTGTAAAACCAATAAAAAGACCTGCAGCTGTTTTTTCCTGATATATTAAAGTTTTGGTTGACTGTATGAACTGAAAACATTTGATAATTGTTTGCACAGTGTTTTGAAAAAATTATGCATTAGGGGAACGTTCTGGGAACCTTAGAATAATGTTAAACTAATGTTAGAATAACATTCTACAAATCAAAAACTAAAGTTTTTTTTCGTTAAGGAAACTTTCCTGGCTAACCAAAAACAAACTTTTAAAAAGAACATTCTGGGAACTAAAATTGTTAGCTGTGATGAGTTGCGGCTGATTGTGACACAAATGACAAAGTCGTCTGACTGGTTGTCATGCATTTGGATATTATCTTATAGTAAATCTGCCTATTAGGAGCATGACAGGCACTTGATCAACATTCTGTTTAGCTAGTATGTTGACAACATTGGACTGGCCATAACAATGTCAAGTGCTTGAATAATAAAACATGTTGATTCTTTTAACCCATCTGTCTATTTTGAGTGCTACATATACTAAACAATTAAATCAAAATAAACCTGTTGGTTTTGCTTGTCAGAACTCCTGGAAGTAATATTATCACTATCCTCCCAGCAAGTCTATCAAATATGCCTGTATTTTTGAAGTATCAGGTATTTGGCTTCTTTGCTCAACCTTTTCACCTAAGATTTAGGTAGAAGATCTGGTTCTAAGTTATTTGAGTTATTGATCCTTTAAACCTGTTTTAGATGTGTGCCCTACTGTAACCTCAGACCAAAAAAATAAAATAAAAAATAGCTACAAGCTGTTTGTTTTTATCATATGCAAAACAGATACTGTAGCACTGAGATGGCTATCAGCTCTCACCATGACAAACATGATTCCTAACATGGAGAGAACTGGATCATTGTTGGGATTCCCTTATATGGGAGGCAGAGATAATGGAGAAATGCTGCACACAAAGAAAATCTCCTCCACCCTGACCAGAGATCTGACAACTAAAGATTGGTGGGAAACTAAACAAAGGAACATATCTGATAAAAAAAAAATTCACACTAAAAGTACATGAAAATGAAACTAACAAAACAGAACCATGACAGGTACAATTATTGTGTTAATGTTGTATTGCAAAGCACTTTTGCTGTTTAAGGGTGGGTTAAAGGGTAAGGGAAGGGTCAACAATGTAATTATAGACATAGTTACAGAAATTAATTACAGGTGTATTTGCATGCAGGAATTTGTAAAAATATGTATGGACACAATAAGTGCAATTTATCAAAAGATTAATTTAAATGTTACTAACTTTTGTCCGTCTAGTGGTTAAAAAACAAAACTGCATGCATTTTGCTGGAGGACATTTTTTGGCTGTGCTTTTGCTCTGTGTGACTGTGTGAATGAATATGACCCTTCACAATAGATCATGCTTTAAAATGAACTCTGTTAGAGAGCTACATATTGCAATTTATCTGTTCAATAAAATACCTCACTCACCTGTTGAGTAATAAAAACACCATCTCCGCGTCACTTTTATAACGTTTCCAATCCCTGTTTTCGCTGAAAAGCCAATCCAATGTTTATTCATCTCTTGCAATTGTGACATTTTGCACACTATACCTGTTCCATTGTTTTGATTTGTTAGCAAATGTTTAGCATATTTAAAGACAGTTTATTTTACAGTGAAGACATTTTATTGATGAGTTATTGATGCATCTGTAAAGGTGCTGACATGGAGCAGATGAGGATGATGTTGTAATGCACCCATGAGCAGTTTTTTTTAAGTAGGTGAAAATCCACTCCAAAGCATGAAACATAAACTATAAACAAAATCCAAAATTTGAAATAAGCCATAAACATGAACATGAGCTTGACTATAAACTATGACCTGACACATTAAACTTAACAACAACATACCTCAATGCAAACACGAGGACTTAAATACATGGACATGAGGAAACAGAAAAAGACAGAACTGATAACAAGGTAACAAAACAATGTACCAATGAGAACACGAAGGTCCAGGCCCATGAAGAGGAAGAGGACCTAGAGGACCGTGGCCAGGATCATGGGGCAGTTGCAGACCTGGACCGTGAAGCAGTGGAGGGCCTGGGCTGTAGAACACTGGATGAGACAATAGTCTATGGAGCAGTGAACGAGACCATGGAGGATCAGGGAGCCATGGGAGAGTCATGCCTGTGGCTTGGAGCACAGAGAGTTCATTGACGGCTTCTGTGACCATAGCATGGGGCAGAGAGAGTTCATGGACAGCCTCTGTAGACATAATAGAGCAGTGCAGAGAGTTCAGGAGAAGACACAGCCATCTCTGGAGGAGCTATAGTGGTCACCGCTGCCTCTAGAGGAGCTGTAGCGGTCGCCACCACTTCTGGAGGAGCTGTAGTGGTCACCGCTGCCTCTAGAGAAGCTATAGTCTGTGGTGGATATCCAACACTGCCCACATCCAAGTGTGATGTCAGAAGTCAGCCCGCGGGCATGCCCACACAGCAAAACGGACCCGTATCGGCGTCTACTTGCGCGCAGTGACAGATCTGCAACGAAGGCCGATCGCGGATCCGCCGTGGCTCCGTGCTGCATCCACGATTAAAACCTTACCTCCGTGGCGGGTCCATTCGGGACCCGCAAATTGATACAACTGTTACAGTAAAGGCGTGTACGCGTCCACGGATCCAACATGGGTCCACTCAGGATCCGCTGATTGACAGTAGAATTTACGGCGCTGCCTGGAGGCAGAGCTGATCCTCTGGGCAATGCCAAAATGAATGTGACAGTCACGCGGGTTTGGCGACTTGAATGCGGATCCACCTAGGAGTCTCCTGCTGTGTGGGTGGCTTGTATCTGGTATCTTGAATCTGGAGTTGTAGTGGTCGCCGCCACCTCTAGAGGAGCTGTAGCAGTTGCTACTACCTAGAGGAAGTCTATGCGGCCCATACACACAGGATAATGGTGGCTACTCCAGGAAGCACCTTAAGATACCAAAAGCCCCACAGATACTACAGCGGGCTCGGCGAGGGCTGAAGTGGGCTCGGTGAAGGCTGGAGTGGTCTCGTGGAGGCATGGAGCGGGCTCGGCAAGGGCTGATGAGGGGTCTGATAATGGGGCCTGGTCCATCCCCTCATACTCCACTTAAAGTCCCACAGATACTACAGCGGGCTCGGCGAGGGCTGAAGTGGGCTCGGTGAAGGCTGAAGCGGGCTCGGTGAAGACTGGAGTGGTCTCGTGGAGGCATGGAGTGGGCTCGGCAAGGGCTGATGAGGGGTCTGATAATGGGGCCTGGTCCATCCCCTCATACTCCACTTAAAGTCCCACAGATACTGGAGCGGGCTCGGCTAGGGCTGGAGCGGGCTTGGTGAAGGCTGAAGTGGGTTCGGTGAAGACTGGAGTGGGCTCGGCGACAGAAAACTTTTTAGGAAACTGGGGCTGCACGGAGGCAGAAAACACAGGAGACTGGGGCTGCTTGGCCTTTTTCTTTTTTATAGGCCGTCGGGGCCCAGCGGAGGATTTTTAAAACGAATCATGTCCTCATCCAGCCCCGCCAGAAAACAGGCGTTTAAACATGCATCTGGCCAATTTGCCAAATAAGCTAGCTCAACAAATTCTTCCACGTACCTCTCCAGCGAGCAACCGTCCTGCCGGAACCCACAAAGACAATCCGAGGCTGAAGTGGTTTTGGGAGACACGGGAGAGCCAGGAATCTGTGAAATGAGGAATAACCCCATATTCAATGAAGATCTCCAGTGGTATTGGTCTGTTCTTCTGTTAACGTGCTGTTGCTGAGAGATGAGGCGAGCACAGAGATCCACAATCAAAAGGGGTTCATTTACAATCCAGGAATACGATAACAACATACACGCTTAAACAAACAAGAGAACAGACAAGGAGTGCAGGGAGTGAGTCCAACTTACAGGGAGTGCTGACGAGGAACAACACAGGTGCTGGGAAGAACAGGAGGATGCTGGGAACTGGAGTCCGGGAAGGCGTGAATGCAACAAAACGTTTGTCAGACATAATTTGTCTAACCTCAATACCGGTTTGATATCGCTTGCTTTCAAACAAAACAGTCCCTGAAGACAAAAAAGATACTGACTGCTTCTCTAGGCGCTTCTTATATACTTCCGGGTCGCACAATGATGACGTCATAGGCTGTCACCCGCCAATAGGATTGTCGTGATTTGATAATTGTTTTCAGACACCGGTTCATGAGGAGGCGTTCCCCATAGCGTATCAAATGCAGTGTTGAGTTCCCTTTCGAAAGGGAAACAAGTGTTAATCATCATTAACCTCATTTGCTTTGCATTTAAGTTGCAGTCTTTTCAGTTCCAAGTGGTCCGGTGACGTCTATGTTAGAGGTTGTATTTTGTTTGCCTGCCTGGTTGGATTACCTTTTTTGTGGATTATTAAAGACTTTTGAAACTTTATCATCAACATCTTGTTCTTCTTTCAACCTTGTGTGTGAAATAAGTACAGTTAAAGGCACCTAATATAAAGTGTGCCCTAGTGAAAAAAAAGTATACTTTATTGTATTTTAAATATATTCCCTTTTTAAATAGTACACTTAAAAATATTAAAATTATAAAATGTATTAATATAATTAATATATAATAAGCATTTTTAATCTACTTTAAAGTATTTTTGTATGAATTTTGCATATACACTTGATCATGTTTAGAAATAAAAGTCTTTAAAATAATTGTACTTTAAGTAGGCGATTCCTACTAAAAATATATTTTAGAAAAATATACTTGAAGTGTAAGTTCAGTTTATTTTTAAAAGTGTATTTATTTGCACTTTATACAAATATATTTGAGGTATATTTTAACAGTGTGCTGAAAATGATCATTGTAACAATGCACTGTTAGGAAGTCATATTTAAAAATACATTATTGTAAGAGCTGAGTTGTAGTGCCATCTCAGTGCTACAGTATCTGTTTTGCATATGATCAAAACAAACATCTTGTAGCTATTTATTTATTTATTTTTTTGGACTGAGATCAATAACTCAAATAACTTTAAACCAGATCTTCTACCTAAATCTTAGTTGAAAAATGTTAAGCAAAGAAGCCAAATACCTGATACTTGAAAAATACAGGCCTATTTGATAGACATTTCAATTTATAACTTGCTGGGAGTATAGTGATAGTAATACTTCCAGGAGTTCTGAAAAGCAAAACCAACAGGATAAAAAGTTTATTTTGATTTAATTGTTTAGTATATGTAGCACTCAACATAGACAGATGGGTTAAAAGAATCAACATGTTTTATTATTCAAGCACTTGACATTGTTATGGCCAGTCCAATGTTGTCAACATACTAGCTAAACAGAATGTTGATCAAGTGCCTGTAATCCACCTAATAGGCAGATTTGCTAGATAATATCCAAGTGCACGAGAACCAGTCAGACGACTTTGTCATTTGTGTCACAATCAGCCGCAGCTCATCACAGCTAACAATTTTAGTTCCCAGAACGTTCTTTTGTTAAGGATTGTTTTTAGTTAGCCAGGAAAGTTTTCTTAAAGTGCCCTTATTATGGATATTTGAAAAAGACCTTTCATGTAGTGTGTAACATAGCTCTAAGTGAATGAAAACATCCTGCAAAGTTTTAAATCTGAAAGTTTACGATATATAAAGTTATCTCTCAAAAGTAAGAGCCGACTTGGAGTCAATTAAATGAGTCGTTTGTAAAACGAATCCCAAGTCGTTTCATTATGACATCACAACGAAACATTAGCATATTGCCCTCCTATTTATTACACGCACAGACATCAGAAACAATTAATTTTGTTCAACAATACCACAACAGTACAATCTTTTGTTGTATTCCGGTCATTTTACTGACGACTGCTTCTCAGACCTCAGGGAGTTTAACGCAGGATTTACAAAATGCTTGGTCTCAAAATATGGATCAATGCCCAGCTTATTTGGACCAGCTTGCTCCTCTGAATCTTAACCTGTAAGTATGATTAATAATTGATGTTTGTATTTTCTAGTGATCAATCAAGATTTGTAGTTTTGTATGTTTTTGTGTAACGTACACCCTAGTCTGTCTCCTGCTAACCTGCTAATGTGTCGAATAATGCAGCTTGTCTGTCTTATTTCTTGGAATAATGATCAGGGATGGAGCACGACTTTTGTTTACAAACATTATTAGCTATTCAAGTTTGTGCTCGGCTAATGTGGGAGTTTACAACATACAAAACAAACATTTTTTTTTATTTATTTATTTCTTTTTTATTATTATTACAATAGAGTGGAGCTATATCTATATTGTAATAGGATGTTAATGTAACAGGTATACAACCTGTACTGGTATATATATATATATATATTGTTATAATTATAAATTTATTTTCATATACCTGATAAAGGATTGGGCCATCTGACCAATCAGAGCAGTGTTAGCTCACGGAAAGGAGGGGGTTGGAGAGACTGATTCTTTAAACTGCTTCTAATGAATTGTTTACCAATCATTGAGAACTGATGTTACGTAGGGGGACTCAGGCAGAGATCCAAGTGCAGCATTTATTTACAGTGAGCATAGTCGTACAGGCAGGGTCAATCAGGAGCAAACAGGAACAGCAAGGGACAGGCAGAATCGTAGTCAGGAAACAGGCAATGGTCAGGCTAGGCAGATATCACTCACAGAACAGTATAACAGGCAAGGGTCAGGACAGGCAGCAACGGGTCAAGAACGGGTAACAGACAGGAACAGTAACAACAGGCAGACAGGATATAAACGCTCGGAAATGACACACAAGGTAATCAAGACTTCGCAAACTGGTGGTGTGAGTGTGAGTCCTTTATAGTCCTGATAATGAGCTGCAGCTGGGTGTGGTGATCAGTGTGGTGTGCTAGGGTGGATGTGGCAACAGGTGATAGGTGGAGTGAGTGCATGTGATTGACAGGGGGGGATGATGGGAAATGTAGTCCGGAACTGACAGGATTCGTGACAGAATGTCCCCCTCCCGGAAGGCGCGTCCTCGCGCCGTAGATGGCACAACTGGGGGGGGGGGGTAGGTGCCCTGGAGACCTACAGGCAGGAGATACTGGATGTGCAGGCGGGTATGGAGGTCTCCAGGGCAGGCCCAGGAACTCAAGCAGCCACGGCGGGTCAGGTGCCACGGGCGGCCACGGCGGGTCAGGAGCCTCGGGCGGCCACGGCGGGTCAGGAGCCTCGGGCGGCCACGGCGGGTCAGGAGCCTCGGGCGGCCATGGCGGGTCAGGAGCCTCGGGCGGCCACGGCGGGTCAGGAGCCTCGGGCGGCCACGGCGGGTCAGGCGGCTCGAGCGGCCACGGCGGGTCAGGCGGCTTGGGCAGCCATGGCAGGGCAGAGTCCATGGGTGACCCCAGCGGGTCAGAGTCCATACATGGCCCTAGTGGCCTACAGTCCATGAATGGCCATGACAGCAGTGGCTGGGCAGGGTCCCCACCCCCCAGCTCCCCACCCCTAGGTATACTGCCCCCCCAAAAAGTTCTTGGGGAAATCAAGGGAGGCATTGGCGGGTTCATGGGCAAGGAGCTCGGGTGGCGCCAGCAGGGCAGATGGCCTGAGCAGCAGCGGTAGAGCAAATGGTCCAGGCGGTGGTGGCAGGGCCGACCAAGGGTGCTCTGTGGGCATATCAGGGAGAGCGGGCAGTTCGGTGACGGCCTCCATGGCCGTATCAGGGAGAGCAGACAGCTCCGGGACGGCAGCGGGCTCGGGCTGCTCCGGGACGGCAGCGGGCTCGGGCTGGCAAACTGGTCCATGGTCAAAGAACCCTGAGTGCATCCTCCAGGCCCGCAAAACAGCCAGAACATAGAATGTGAGCACAGCCCTTCTGGCCATGACGGGACTGACAGGAAGCGCATGCGGGGCTGGAGCAGACTCACTGGCTGGAGCGGATTCTGGAGCGG
Source organism: Megalobrama amblycephala (assembly GCF_018812025.1). Lineage (NCBI taxonomy): Eukaryota > Metazoa > Chordata > Actinopteri > Cypriniformes > Xenocyprididae > Megalobrama > Megalobrama amblycephala. The sequence continues at coordinate 30,929,005 of NC_063067.1, forward strand.
ACTCACTGGCTGGAGCGGATTCTGGAACGGACTCACTGGCTGGAGCGGCCATCTTGTCCATCGCGTCCAGGGCGCTTGAGTGCGTTGCAACCGGTGAATTAGAATGTGTTGCCCTCAGCAGCTTTGAGTGCGTTGCAACCGGCGAACTTGAGAGCGTTGCAACAGACAAACTTGCGTGCGCAGCGTCCGATAAGTTTGAGTGCGAAGCGCTCGTGCTGCTCGTGCTGAAATCAGCGGTGGATCAGTCACACTGGAACGCAACCCTCTCCGCTCCCGGACTGATCTAGAGACGTGACGTGACTCTGGCCGATCAGTGGCGACGTGACTTTGCTCTGGGCGATCAGCGAAGGCGTGACGTTGCTCTGGGCGATCAGCGAAGGCGTGACGTTGCTCTGGGCGATCAGCGAAGGCGTGACGTTGCTCTGGGCGATCAGCGAAGGCGTGACGTTGCTCTGGGCGATCAGCGAAGGCGTGACGTTGCTCTGGGCGATCAGCGAAGGCGTGACGTTGCTCTGGGCGATCAGCGAAGGCGTGACGTTGCTCTGGGCGATCAGCGAAGGCGTGACGTTGCTCTGGGCGATCAGCGGAAACGTGACGTTGCTCTGGGCGATCAGCGGAGACGTGACGTTGCTCATGGAGATCAGCTGGGACATAGACTGGTGTTGTTGTGATGGTAGCCGCCATTTTGTGAGTGTCCATTGGCGCCGCGGCCATTATGTGATTCAGTGAAGTGTCGCATTTCTCCGCGACACCCACAGTAAACGGAGAGCCAACAGTCAATAACGCATAATCCAGAAAGCAAGTAAGTGATGAACGCGGTCCCTCTTGTCTAAGTTTATTCTGAAGGGGTTGATTAATGCCATCACAGAAAAAGTCTATAAGTGCACAGTCAGGCCAGTCTGCATAATAGGCAATATCCAGAAACTTCTGAATGTGGTCCTCCAGAGTACTATTACCTTGACGAAGGCGGATGAGACGTATAGCTGGGTCCATGCTGATGCTGGATGTGACAGAAAAACTCACAAAAGCTGCTGGATCTTGGTGTGGCGAAGTCTTCTGTTACGTAGGGGGACTCAGGCAGAGATCCAAGTGCAGCATTTATTTACAGTGAGCATAGTCGTACAGGCAGGGTCAATCAGGAGCAAACAGGAACAGCAAGGGACAGGCAGAATCGTAGTCAGGAAACAGGCAATGGTCAGGCTAGGCAGATATCACTCACAGAACAGTATAACAGGCAAGGGTCAGGACAGGCAGCAACGGGTCAAGAACGGGTAACAGACAGGAACAGTAACAACAGGCAGACAGGATATAAACGCTCGGAAATGACACACAAGGTAATCAAGACTTCGCAAACTGGTGGTGTGAGTGTGAGTCCTTTATAGTTCTGATAATGAGCTGCAGCTGGGTGTGGTGATCAGTGTGGTGTGCTAGGGTGGATGTGGCAACAGGTGATAGGTGGAGTGAGTGCATGTGATTGACAGGGGGGGATGATGGGAAATGTAGTCCGGAACTGACAGGATTCGTGACAACTGAGTTGTAATTAAATGTATATTATGAGAAAATGAAAGTGTTTTTTTGAACTTGCATGCATGTAAACCTGTTGTAGGAGACTCCCAAAACAATATTAGGAACATTTAAAAAAGGCATAATAAGGGCACTTTAATGGATATAAATCTTTAGTTTTTGGTTTGTCGAATGTTATTCTAACATTAGTTTAACATTATTCTAAGGTTCCCAGAACGTTCCCCTAACCTCTTTACTCCCATATCATTACCACGTTGTACGTCAGTAATCATCCAGCACACCCATGATACAGTATATTATAAGCAGTATGAAAGATAGATGTATATGGACTCCTGTAATCAGTACCATGCTGTAACGAGACTGGACTCAGGCAGGGATCCAATTGCAAAGCTTTTATTAAAAGTGAGCGTGGTCGTACAGGCAGGGTCAAACGGGAACAAACCAGAACAGCAAGGGACAGGCAGAATCGTAGTCAGGATACGGTCAATGGTCAGGACAGGAAGATATCATGCACAGGACAGAATACCAGGCAAGGATCAAAGGCAGGCAGCAACAGGTCGATAATGGGTAACAGGCAGGAACGGGAATGGACAGGCAGACAAGATAATAAACGCTCAGAAATGCTACACAGGGTAAAACAAGACTTCGCAAAGAGGTGGTGTGTGAGTGAGTCTTAAATAGTCCAGATAAAGTGCTAAGCTGTATGTGGCAATGGGTGATTGGTGTGGAGTGTGCATGTGACTGGCAGGGAGGATGATGGGAAGCGTAGTCCGGAACTGACAGGATTCGTGACACATGCAAACCAGGAGTGGTTTTATGATCATCGGGGGGCTTAGCCCTCAGTGAGAATCTGTAGCAAGAGACCATCAAGTGGTGCATCTTTAAATCGACACCACTTCATCACTATATAGTAAGTCAAAATAGCCTACCGGTATTTAAATTGGTACAAAGTCATTACAAAATTCTTTTAAACAATATAGTGATACCAGTCTTTCTGAAGTACAATTCAAATTGGTACAGGTGTAAGCTATTGTTTGACTAACAGAAAATTGTCATCAAATCATAATAATTAACAAGTATCCCTATTACAGTTTTTCTCAATCATTTTGACACATTTCTCCAAATTCAGTTCACTGTTCTGAAAACAGTTAACACATTGACACTGTGAAATTGTCCTAAACAGGTTGTAAATTTTACTTAATTTGCTAATTAAAATTTAAATCTTTTTTTCAAAACACTGGAGCCTGGCGTGTCTGTGACACCTGCAAACATGCCCCCTGTGGGGCCCATGCTGGGGCACAGTGGGCTAGGGCCAGCCCACACCAAACCTATAAAGGTCCAGTGTGGGCTTGCGTTTGCCAGTGCAGGGGCCCTTAGGCTAGCCCTAAATGGGCCCGTAAAGTAGGCTTGTTTGCAGGGTTAGTAATACACACAACACAGGAAATGCAAATTTACAACATTTCTCGATTACAACAACTACAAAAAGGGAAAAAAAAAAAAAAAAAAAAAAAAAAAAGTAGAATGGGAAAAGGAAGAGGTGTAAGAGTGAGGGGTTTTGGAGGATATGAGGAAGGGTAATATTGAGAGGGAGAGGAACAATGGAAGAGGTAGAAAGAGATGAGAAAGGGAAAGGAATAGATGGTATAGGAAAAGGAGATGGAGTAAGAACAGTTGGGGACGTTGTCACACTCAGAGAGGACAGACAGGTTAGTACTTTTCAACAGGTTTTATTTAGCAGAGATGTGAGCAGAATGGGAATACAGCACAGGTGAGTCTGTATAAAGCAGATAGTCAGATAGTGACTTAGCTGGAGGGTAATACTGGTTTCCTAGGTGCAGGTGCGTAGATAGCTGGTGAACAGGGAGACAGATGGTCAGGGCAGAAGTCAGAGAATGATGGCAGCAGACAGATGATGAATGACAGAAGACAGGATTTTAGGAATCGCAGGTAAGCACTCAGGTGAGTATTCAGGAGTCTGAAGAGTTTGTCAATGACGAGTCCAGACACTGAAATGAAGGGACAGACGGTTGATATAGTGTGCGTTGATAAGGGGGTGCAGGTGCAGGGAATTAGGACTCAGGCAATTGTGAATGAGTGGGCGGAGTGTGGACAGCTGGATGATACAACGATGGGGACGACCTCGACCTCTGGGAGCAAGGCGATCTGGATGTTCATTGTGGAACTGGGTAGGTAGGAATGGATCTAGCACGTCGTTATAAGCAACCCAGGAACGCTCTTCTGGACCATACCCCTCCCAGTCGATGAGGTACTTCAGCCGTCACAAATCGTGGATGGAATGGACCCTGTAGATGACAAATGTTCAGTGTGGGGTTTGAGGAGTGAGACATGAAATTATGGTGTAGGTTTGAGGGTATGTAGTGTGAGGGTAGGTTGAGTCCGTAGGTGACTTATTTACCTGCCTCTGTACAGTGAAAGGACTTATATAGTGGGGGCTCATCGTATGGCAGGGCAGACAAAGACAGATGTCACGGATGGAAAGCCAAAACCTTCTCAGCCTAATAACGAGGGGTAGAAGATCTGTGGGTGTCAGCCTGTCTCTTGTGTCTTGTGTCTGCCTGTTAAAGATGCACATGCACTGAGTCCCACACCCTCTCGCTCTGTGATTAACAGCTGGAACTTCTGATGGCTCACCAGACCATGGGGACAAAGGAGGTTGGTACACTACGATGCACTGGAATGGAGTAAGCCTGGTGGTGGATTGACAGAGGGAATTCTGGGCATACAGGTGAAGAAAGTGCTCCAGCCATTCTGGTTCTGGTGGCAGTAGGACTGCAGGTACCTCCCAATCTCCTGGATCTTCCGCTCAGTCTGGCCATTGGTCTGAGGGTGCTAACCAGAGGGATAGGCTGACGGAAACTCCCTGAAGCTTGAAAAACCCCTGCCAGACACAAGAGATGAACTGGGGACTGTGATCAGATACGATGGCTTCAGGTAGGCCGAAGTGATGAAATATGAGTTGGAAAAGAATCTCGGCCTTCAGTGTGGGTAGGCTCTTCAGTGTGATAAGTTTACATGCCTTTGAGAAGCGGTCGACAATGACAAATACAGGTATGAGAATCTGAGGGCGGTAGATTGGTCAAGTCAATGCCCACGTGTGACCAGGGATGTTGAGAAATGGGTAGTAGTACCAGCTTTCCCTCTGGGAGTTTACATGGGGTGTTGGTGATGGCATAGACTGAGCATCCCTTGACGTATCAGGAGATATCCTGGGTCATCGTGGGCCAGCAGTAGTGGTGATGGAGGAGCAAGAGGGTTTCTCTAGCTACCTGGTGTCCAGAGCCCAGTAAAGTATGAGCTGAGTCCATGAGGGACAGGCGGCAAGCGGATGGTAATAGATGCTTCCCTCAGGACCTCCTGATGGAGCAGGTTTAGAGCGTGTGGCTTGGAGGATCTGATCGTCGTTGGACCACTGGATGGGACTGATTATCATGACTGGAGGGAGAATGGGCTCTGGAGAACTAGACTCAGGATCTGGATGTTGTAGTTGATCAAGGTATCTGCCTTGCAGTTCTTATGGCCAGGTCAGTATGTGTTGACAAAGTCGAATCTTGTGTAGAAGAGTGCCCATCTAGCTTGACGGGGATTAAGTCGTTTAGCCTCTCACAGGTATTTCAGATTCGATAGTTAGTAATGACTTTGACTTCCTCCAGCCAATGTCTCTACTCCTCGAGGGTGAGCTTGATGGCAAGGAGCTCTCGATTGTCGATGTCGTAGTTCTGCTGTGCCAGGGACAGCTTTTTTGGAGTAGAAGGCACATGGATGTAGGCGTTGAGAATTACCGGAACACCGGAACTCCTCATTCGTGTACCCCTAGAAGATTGAGGGTGAATTTGAATAAGGCATCACCTGATATTCATTGTGACCTGATGGTGTCACAAAGGCAGTCTTCCATTCATCTTCCTTGCAAATACGAATAAGATTGTAGGCGCACTGCAGGTCCAGCTTGGAGAAGATATGATCCTCACGCAGCTATTCTAATGCATGCTGGGTCCAGAGGAAGAGGATAACTGTACTTCACTGTCTGGGAGTTGAGGGCGCGGTAATCAATACATGGCCTCAATCCTCCATTGCTTTTGGCAACAAAGAAGAAGCTTGAAGCAGCAGGGTATGTGGAAGGTCGAATGAACTGTTTTTGGAGTTCCTCTTGGATGTACTCCTCCATGACCTTTTGCTCCGGGATGGACAATGGGTAAACTCTGCCTTTGGGCAGAGTAGCCCCAGGTAGCAGGTCTATTGCACAGTCTCTTGGCCAATGAGGTAGTAACTGAGTAGCCAACCACTTGCTGAACACATCTTGAAATGCCTGGTACTCTGGAGTAATTTCTACTTTGCTCTTGGTTCCAGGACTTTTCATGGTGGTGGAGTTCAGGGTGACCACGGGTGGCAAACTGCCAAAGCTGAATTTGGATGATGATGAGGGACCTTGTTAACCGGAGACAGGCAGTCGTGGAAGCATGCTTCATGCCATTGAAGTATCTCACCAGAGTTCCAGTTGATCGTAGGCTCATGTTGTGACATCCACAGGAGACCCAGGATGACATCAGAGGTGGATCTTTCCAGCACCATGAACAAGATGTTCTCCATATGCAGGCAGCTAATGCAGAGCATCATGGTGGGGGAGAAGTGGTGGATGCAACCACGGCACAGCGGTTTTCCCAGTATAGTATGCACTTCTAGATCATGGGAACAATGTTTCCTCTTGATGTTGAGCCTCTGAAGGAGTTGGTGAGGAATTAAATTCCCTGTTGAGTTGATGAGGGCTTGCGCTAAAACAATCTTAGGAGGAAGTTGAATGGTAATTGACCTTCTTTCCCACAATACAGACATAGATGATTCAGTATCCTCCATCCACTACCTGTCTGCTGCCATCCATTCTCCATCTTCTGCCCTGACCATTCATCTCCCTGCTCACCAACCATCGACGCCCATCCTTTACCTGCACACAAGAAACTAGTATTATCCACCAGCTAAGTCACCATCTGACTATTTGCTTAATACAGACTCAACTGTGCTGCATTTCCGTTCTGCTCACATCTCTGCTAAATAAAACCTGTTGAAAATTAGTTGATCTTTATATAAAATGATCTTTAAACAAAATTTTAAACAAAATTTACACATCATCATCCTGTTCAAAGTTTACACCCCTGCTCTTAATGCATTGTTTCCTTCATGAGCATCAGTAAATGTTTTCACCTTTTGTAATAGTTGTGTTTGAGTCACTCAATTGTCCTTAATGTTGCAGGTAGTTATTTTTAAATAACCTAAAAATAACTATTAGGGAACTATATGTATAAGTTATTTTTAGGTTTTTTAAAAATAACTACCTCCAACAAAATATTATAGTTGCAAAATAATAACCTAAAAATAACCATTAGGGAACATTCTCTGTAAGTTATTTTTAGGTTATTTAAAAATAGCCTCCCTGCAATGTATTTATGGTTGCAAAAAAATAACCTAAAAATAACACACACAAAAAATGTGTTTTTTTAGCGGTTCTTTGGGGTGGTTGAGGTGCTATAGCACCACTGCCATATAAGAACCTGTTAAGCCCCTATATAGTTCTTTAAAGGTTCTCTAACTCTCTTAGTTTAGTTGGGGAAAGGATTAAAAAATGGCAGTAAAATACAATGTATTTCCTGAAGATAACGTGGTTCTCAACCTTTTTGCCACCAAGGTCCCCCATAAGGAAATATTCCAGGGCCCTCACATGAGGCTTTTTGACCTCAGAAAAGCATAAATGTGATTCAAAACAGCTTTTGCCATTGTAGTAAATTCCCATTCATAGCAAACATGTGAGATTGGAGTAACATATCTAAGATCTAAGGAGGAGAATGGGGTGGTGGTGGGATGCAACAAGATACAATACTGAGGGCTGTCAGTTGAAGTTTAAATTATTTGAAAGGAAGAATACAATTGAAGGATGAGAAAAAGCTAAGACATGGTGATTGGCTGTAGTCTGTGAAAGAATGTAAACTGATAAGAGGCTCGACAGTAGGAGGTGTTTGTGAAGTCAGTTATATAAAAATTATGTTACAAACTTCAATAAATACATGGCTATATTCATATATTAACTATAATAATAATAATAATAATAATAATAATAATAATGCAACTGCTTTGTGTTATGTAGACAAATAATTAGGCTATATCTTGATGTTTTGTGATTGAAGTAAAGTTTTCAATCAACTCTTATAGTTCTACATAACACAATTTGACAGTGCTATATAGCACTTAAAGTGGTTCCCCTGTGATTACAAGCCAATGAACCACTTTTAGTGCTATTTAGCACCGTTTTTGTTTAGAGTGAACCATTAGGGAACTTTCGGTAAAAATAACTATCCTGCAAAGTATTATTTTATGGTTGCAAATTAATAACCTAAAAATAACCATTAGGGAATGTTCTGTATAAGTTATTTTTAGGATATTCAAAAATAACCTCCCTGTAACATTCTAGAACACTATTGTTTAGTTCTCAAAAAACAATGTGTATATTAGTCTGCATCAGTACACTGTAAAAAATGATCGTGATTTTAACAGTAAAAGACTGTAAAAATGCTGCGGTGAAAAACTGTCAATTGGTTTACAGAAAGTTTCCGTACTATATACGGTCAATAACTGTAATAGATCTAACGGTACATTTAATGTAATTTCACAGTAAAATACCGTTAAATTCACAGTTTTTGGAAGTGAAAAATAACAATTCATTGTAAAATTTACAGTGAAAAACCGTAAATTGACATTCCCACAATTCCCTGCGTGACACTTCACATTTGATATATTTTCGTTGAAATAACTCTGTTTCTTCTTAGTTTTTCTAATTTTTTTCTAATCAGTTATGTACATTAGGGTTTTATGTTACATCTAATGTTGTTAAATTAATGTTTATTGCATTTTTAAAATGTCATGCATGTTACCATGATGGTGTTTAGTGTGTGTGTGAATGACACTGTGTGTACCTTCTATATGTTAGTATTGTCCTTTTCAAGCTTGTAATGAACTTTGATTCATCATGTGACTCTTATCACCACTGTGTTTGGTGACTGTCAGTGTATTATAAAGGTACAAAACAGATATTAGTACTTCATTAGGTTGGTAAATTAACATTATATCAGTTAATGAAATACGTTATTTTACTGTAAATTTAACAGATTTTTTTTTACGTTGCTACTGTATTTTTTACGGTAAAGTTGGCATGGCTGTTCCTCTTATGTAGAGTAGCATTATCAAATTAAAGGATTAGTTCACTTTCAAATAAAATTTTCGGTCAATAAACTGTGATTAAAACCCAGAATCTGCCCACCTACCTAAATTTACTGTCAGGAGCCAATTTACAGTAATTTCAGACTATTACAGATATGCACATGCTTTTCTCTATGATTCAAAGAGAAGGTGATTTTTACTTGATGACAAACACTTTCACACTGAACGTGACCTTTCCATACTAGTATAAACAAATCATAAAAAAACAAGCAAACACAATGCAGTTCTAGCGGTGGTATTTACACAGCAGCAGTCTTCTGTTGTGGAGAAGACGTGTAGGTTGAAGTGTGGGCTACGATGGCTGAAACTTTCATTTCTGTTGAAGATCATTGTTATCATCCATATGATCATAAATGAATGAATGATGATAAATGAAACTAATAAAAAGAGTGAAACTGAAAATAAAAACTATAAAAACAATTATCAAAAGAGAAACAAAACATTTTAAATGATAAAATGATAATTGTATTATTATTATTATTATTATTATTATTATTATTATTATTACTATATTTCATAATATACATTATCATTACTGTAACATCCATTTTGGAAACACTTTATTTTAGGGTCTTTTAACTAGTTGCTTATTAACACGCATATCGAATATTGGCTGTTTATTAGTACTTATTAAGCACATATTAATGTCTTATTCTGCATGACCATATTCTATATCCCTTAATCTTACCCAATATCTAAACTTAACAACTATCATACTAACTATTAATAAGCAGTAAATTAGGAGTTTATTGAGTCAAAAGTCAGAGTTAGAGAGAATTGGACCCTAAACTAAAGTGTGACCCAATAATTTATTTATGTATGTTGGTTTGGAAAATTTCATGTATTTATTCATTTTTTCACAAACACCCTACATGTCTTAGTACAGTAAATATTTAGAGCACTTGATAAGATTTTGTCCTCCTGAAACATTTGTCATGTTCTTTAATCTGTATGTTCATCAAAAGGAAAATGTGTGTTTTGTTGTTTTAAGGCAAAACTTTTATAAACCTCTTATTTAAATATTTATATTTTGTGCAATCGTTTGTGCATAATGTACAAAACAAAAATACAAAATGCAATGCAATGCAAGAAAAATTCTTTACACCCCTTTCTAATGCATTTCTAAGGCACCAGCGTTGGTAAAAAAAAAAATAATATGCAATGCTGTTTATATAGAGTACACTTCAGCTCATTTCGCCCGGAGCATCATGACTGTCAGCACAGCATTGTATTTGCGCTTTGTTCTTCGGTGGGCTTTGTGTCTGAGACTATATCAAACTCACCCCAGAGGGAGAAAAAGGTCCATTCCCTCACCTGAACAGCCGCAGGTCACTGTATCATTATGGAAAAACAGAGCAGGCACAAGCGCCGCCGCTATTTGTTCCATGCAAATTTGTCATGTAGGAAAGAGGTTGGTGGATTACGTCAGTCGTAATCATCAAGTTCAAGGTATAAAAGTGACTCTGAAGCATCTATAGCAATATTCCTACCTTGCTCTGCAGTTTGAGTGACACTGAGAGATTGAAGAATGAATATCTCTGCTCTGTTGGTAAGTAAATCTAACCTAGAATTTTTCTGTTTTTCTGTGCAAAATATGGTATGAATAGCAACTGTTCAGCGATCAGAATATATAGTGACTATATGTATTGTGTATAGTTCACCCAAAATGAAAATTACTGTGTGAGGAAAATATTTAAGTTTACAGAGTTGAAAACTTGATCTATAGTCAGTGACAGGGTTCAGGCATATTCATATTTTTTCTGTATTTTTAGGTTCAGAATCAAAATATTTTTATTGTGGTGTCACCATTGTCCTGTGCATTGGGTTACCAGCACCAAGTCCAAGCCTATTCATTTCCACTTAAATATAATACCAAATTTAGCATTTTAATCAGCAGTTAATTTCTTGTTAACCTTTTACCATATTTTGTCTTTAAGTGTCGCAATAATAATATTGTATAATATATAATATATTGTAATAATAATATTGTATGGTGATTAATCGATATATACAGTATATCTGGTGTATGAGTGTCCACTAACTTGTGCTTGTGTCTAAAACAGGTGTTTGGTTTTGCTGTCATGGCAGCTTATGGATATATGGAGGTTCCCTGCACCGACTGCAGTAATCCATGCTCTCCGCATCGCCTGCGTGAAGTTGAACATAACATCACCGAGCGCATGAAGATTTCATGGACATTCTGCACAAAGTATAACAACATTTCAAACAACGCAAATCCTTCTTGGAAATGCAAGTAAGTATTCAAACAATGCATTAAATTGATTTCTCTTTCTTGTGTGAAGTAATGTTAGATGAAAGGATGTTGGGTATTAAAGGAACAGTTCATCATTTATTCACCCTCAAATCTTTCTTTCTTTCTTTCTTTCTTTCTTTCTTTCTTTCTTTCTTTCTTTCTTTCTTTCTTTCTTTCTTTCTTCCTTTCTTTCTTCTGTGGAACTCAAAAAAAGATACTTTGATCTTTGTTTCAAATGTTTGGACAAAAATAAATAACACATTAAGAGCTTTTTGGTTGGGACTGACACCAGTTTATCTATGATGGTGATAAAGAAATATGATCTGTGACAATGCTCCATCACTAATGACTCTTTCTTTTCACAGAGCAACAAAATATGAGACAGACAGGACACCTCGTACATACCAGGAAGCCCACTGTGGAAAGTGCAAAGATAAATATGAGGTGGCACAGCCGATTAAACAAGATGTCATTATGTTTTCCAGACAGAATTGCTCGAACCCTAATGAATCCAAACTCGTATTAGAAGTAAAACAAGTCACATTAGGCTGTACATGTGTTAAATTTAGGCATAGAAAATAAACCTCTTGAGAAACTCAGCTGAATAACATGTGAATTATGCCTGCATGCAATTTTGATCATATCTCTGAACTGCAATTTATTTAAAGCAAAATGTTCTAAATGATTTTACATTTCAGTAATGCATAAATGTGAAAACAATTTCTGAAATGTTCCTCAAAGTCAAATCATTCATTGAAGTGATTGTGTTTTATAATATACATGCTATGCATATCTGAAAAATGACAATGTTATTTGTTTGCTCATTTGTTCTTCTTATAGAAGTGAATAAATCTTGATCAAATAAAATAGACTGATTTTCTTTATTTTTGTGCATGATCAGCAAAATCTGTACATTTGAGTAGCAGCTCATTCAGATGCCACACTATAGTCACATTATAGTTATTATTCATCTTAAGTCTAATTTTCTTCTGTTCAAACTTGACACATAATATGAGGGATTCCTCTGTGTTCAGGGTAAAGGAGATCCTCTTTGTTTATCTCTATTAATCATTGTGGTGAGGATATCCCACACAAAGGAATCCCCATTATGAAACTCTTACTTCCAGGAATAATGACTGTCATGGTTTGGTATCAGACAAACAGTATCTATTGTTTTGCCTATGCAAACTTAAAACAGAGGTTAAGACTATTTGTTTATTTACAGTCAGACAGCTGATTAGTACAGTATTACTGTGAAGTAATGTGTCAGTTTCATATATAAACATTGAGTTTATTCTAGAACAGAACAGAAGCGTGGACTCCATCCAGCCAATGGTCCACTTTCGTCCATATATCAGTGCTGTTCTGAAATGTGGAGGCAAAGACCTCACACTTTTTTTTTTTTTTTTTGTAAATTCATGTCCCAGTTACTCTTAATGTGGTCACATTTTCCTGGTTAAATAAACATTACATCATGAAAAAAAGAAATAAGGAACCAAATACACTTATATTTTGTATTTATTAACTACTACACTATGAAAACCAAGTATAAATCTCATCACATTTTAAAGCATTTTTAAATTTATTCCAAAATAATAACTAACTGCAGTAACAATTTAAACAATATATTTTATTTGGGAACTGATGTTCAGCTGTTCTTTTTAATAGTCAAATTATTTTCATCAGTCATCAAGCCGGTAAACATTGGTCAAAGACACGATGTACCTTTAATTTTACCAAGCTGATTGCACACTAAAAACCCGCATTCATCATTTTGTCAAGTTTAATTTTGGCATGATGTAAAGCGGTGATATCTAAGTGACTGAGTTGTTTACTTTTTAATTAGTCTTCCCATTAATAGTGCAGTAAACAATTTCTGAGAAATGCTGTTGAAAGTGCCATCAGTTTCTTCATGCAGACTGATTTGCGAATGCACACGAAAACAAGAGGCTGGATTTATCACACAAACCAATCATATACAACCCTAACCGATCATATCCAATCATAGTGTGATGGAGGCATTACCTCCTCTCATGTGTCTTTCCCCCATTCATTCTTAATTACCCCCCACTAAACCCACTGCATGCTTTAGGGGGTCTGTTAAAAGTCAATGGGCTCAGGGGAGGCATGAGATGTGGCGTCTCGCTGTAAGTTTACCTGCAGGTGTCGCTGTTGGACAATATTACATTAGAAAAACAAGTGATTTATACACTTTTTAAAGTTCACCCAAAAATGAATATTCTGTCATGATGGCAGAAAGGCGCTATCTTTATCAATAAACCACAAATCTGAGCTTTAAACCAGTACATTCCCACCTGAAAAAGTCTTAAAACTATATATCACGTCATAATAACAGTGATATGTTTAAATTACGCGGGTTTTCTCCTTTACTATTGATGCTTGCTAGTTAGTGTGAGATGCATTCTGGGATACCTGGCTGTCTCAAGTCTGCACAAGTCACCTCTCGATGCATCCTCGATAAAAGGGGCGGATCAAGAACACATCCGGCGATTTGAACTGTACTTTGCTATAAGTGAACTTTGAATTGGAACAGTACTTTTCAGTCCAGCAGCGACTGATGACGAAGTACAGACAAGAACGCATATTGAGAAACGGCTACAGTGACTGAGCTGGTGACTGTGACGACGGGTGTGGAACGAGATGAGGGTGAGTAATTAATGACATAATTTTCATTTTTGGGTGAACTGACCCTTTAAACTGAAAAGAAGTAAATACGGGCATCTCAAAGTGTGGGGGGAAGCATTAAGATATTAAAGATATTAAAGATAGAATAATATGTTTCATCATTTTATACCAGAGTTTATTGCAGGTCATGTGCAGACAAGCTGTTCATTAGTTGAAATGCAGCCTACATTCTATAAACTTTAACAAAAAATTCAATGGAATTTAACTTCAACACAAAACACTGCGCAATCCCACGGATACAACCCCCTTCTTTATTGGAGGAATACATTAAAATAACAATTTCGCACCTGCTCTGTTTTCTTGTTTTTTCTCATGCGCCATATGCTAAACAATAGATGCCGGCTTGCGGCAAAATACCATTATGAGAGTCTGTGGAAGATGCTTGTGGGCACTGACAGACCATCGGCGCTACAGTACAATGAGAGAAAGGGAATTCCTCTCAGTTATTCCTGTGTATGCAGCTTTAAATGTCACCATTTCACACTGACTTTATATACCTTAAATGATAATGTCTTAATAGAGCACACTTGAACTCAGCTGCCCTGGAGCATCATAACTTTCAGCACAGCATTGTATTTACTCTTTGTTTTCCTTCTGCTTTATGTGTAAATGTCACTCGTTGCACATGGAGAAAAAGAAAGCACATGTTATATGGTGATATTATGGGAGAGATAAAAAAAAACATATGCAAATTTATGGGAGGAGGGTGATTGTTGCACAAAATCAATGGGGTCTTGTAAAAATGGCATTAAATATTTGCTTATTTAAATTATATACTTTTTTACAGTCTCTTGTTCAGTGATCCTTTTAAAAGTACACTAAAAATAAAAATAACACCTCAGTAATGTACATATTATCAATATGACCATCTCTGAAATCCCTTTCAAATGAATATTTAAATAATTTCAGTGTATTGTGAAGAATATAATTGTTTTTAACAACTGAAGAGTTTATATGTTTCAAAATAAATGTTATTTCTTTTTTTATAGTGTAACACAGGTTTTCCCATTTGAATTATCTTATTTTCACTAAATTTTATCATTCAAGCAGAATATTTTGAGCTGAGGGCTCGGCGGCGGCTGGAGCTGAGGGCTCGTTCATCCCCTCATACTCCACCAGAATCCCTTCTGCCGCTGGAGCGGGCTCGGAGAGGGCTGGAGCGGGCTCGGAGAGGGCTGGAGCGGGCTCGGAGAGGGCTGGAGCGGGCTCGGAGAGGGCTGGAGCGGGCTCGGAGAGGGCTGGAGCGGGCTCGGAGAGGGCTGGAGCGGGCTCGGAGAGGGCTGGAGCGGGCTCGGAGTTCATTCCCTCAAATATAATAAAAATTCCCGTTGGAACGGGAGCTGGGTCGGTGGAGGCTGGAGAGGGCTCAACGGCAGGTTTTTTCCTCCTCCTCCGCCTTCTGGACCCAACGGGAGAGTGTGGGCCCAGCGTGGGACAGGAAGGAAGTTCACCGGAGGGGTAAGCGGAGGAATACGGAGGCTGACTAACTGGCCCGGCCGACCATGTTTCTGGACAGACTGGAGACCAACACTCATCCTGAACCTTGTCCACATAGAATTTGGAATTATTCAAAAACAAAATAAAATTGATTGTTTCGCTTAAGGAGAAACGATAATCTGGTTCATGGAAACGGAGAGTGTTGTCATCCAGACCGTCCAAAAACAGGGTGATTAAATTAGCATCGGGCCAGTCAGTCAGATAAGCCAGCTCAACGAACTCCTCCACATACCTCTCCAGTGAACGACCAACCTGAAGAAGCCCGATGAGGCGATCGCCGGCCGTCAAGATCGTGGAAGGCATGGGAGAAGCTGGAGCCCGGGAGACGAAGGGAGCATCCATATTTCTTTCTGTGGAAATCCGGTCGGTTTACGGTCCGTTCTTCTGTTATGGTATGCTGGTGTAGAGATGAGGCAGATACGGATTTCCACAATCAAGCAAGTATATTTAATAAACAAAAGGCAAGGAGCACCAAACATACACACTATACAACATTCAGAACAGACAAGGAGTGAAAGGAGTGAGTGCAATATAAAGGGAGTGCTGATAATGGAGTCCAGGTGCAGGTGATCTGTGATGATGGGGAGATGACGAGGGAAGTGAGTGCAGGTGACGAAACAGGAGGATCATGGGAATTAGAGTCCAGGGGAACAAGGGATCTGTAACACATTCATCTTGTTAGATCATTGTTGGAGGGCCACCAGTAGAAAATTGAAAATTCAAGAAAAATAGTTTAATTACAATTTATTTAGTGTCTTTTATATTTACAAATTTCAGTTGCTCTGTACATGCACAGTTAAGATATATCTGTATTTGTTAAATGTCACTATATATGTGATATAGGCATAGGTATAATGCTATATAATGCAGTTCACACATAAAGGAAGTTGTTGTCATGCTTCACACTTCTTTGATATATATATAAATCAAAATTATTAATTAATACATGTGCACCCAACAATCAATGTATAATGCTCTTTAGAGAATCTGTAAGTGCCTTTTAAAAGTGTTTATTTGGACTTTGATTCCGGTTGCTCTTGCAGGCACTTTTAGCCTAAAGCACGATTTATCACATACAGCATTACAAATGATCTTAGGAATCCTATCCATATCCATAGTGCTGGAAAAGAAGACAATTCATCAGATACACACATTTCAATCCATGCATTGATAGAAGGACAATGAAAGGGAACTCTACTTATTTATATGTCCATGGAGACAGAGATATTTTGCTGATATCATAATTTAAAATGGGGATTTTGAGATTTTTATTTTTTGCTGTGCAGTTGCATCAACTAGAAACCAAAGCAGAAAAAGAATATTTGAAAATGCTAATGCAATTAATATACAAGTTGTGTTTATGAGTATAAAAGACCTCCAATATTTGACAATGATGTGATATAGACAGTGCATAATAAAAATATACAATGGGAATGAATGTACATCTATATAAAATAAAATAAAAAGTATTTTAAAAATGGTTATGAATTTATAAATAAACATGTAAATAAATGTAGTTCAACTTCTTGTCTATACTTTAGGAAATAATGTTCCCTATCAATATAGTTCATATAAATACCCAACCTAAGTAATAATGTCTTTGTTCACTTAAAACTAAGTTCTGTACAAAGTTACATTTAGAACATGTTATTTTATACTTTAAAAGTTTTTTTTTCAAGCCAGAAAGACACAAAAGTGTTGATAAATCTAGTGAATCAAGGAAAAAATGTCATGTAACTCCCTAGCAAAATAGACATCATTATGAGATGAGCTTTCATTTCTTCCCACAGTCCAGTAATTAGATGATTAATCTATTTTGGTTCCTGAGCTGCATTTACATTCACCGTGAGCAAACCCATCAACGGATGACGTGATCCACTGACGTGTTTCCCAAACAAATTTGCATATATTACAGGCTCCAGTGGATGGATTCCCTGCTTTCTAGTTTCCACAATGGATTTAGAGAGCTGCCTCTCATATTCATTCTGCTATACTGGCCCAAGGCAATGTGAGCGTGACAATCACAATCATAAACAAAAAAGCATAAAATAAGTAAACTATGTCATCGGTTTCAGGCGTTCACTCATTGTGTTAATAGACATGGGGTAAATGAGAAAGGTCAGTCGTGGACAACATTTCTGTTTATCCTCCCACAGACCCATCAATATTATGATGTTGCTATGTCTTTTTGATTATTCCGTTTCCCATAAGACATTATACGCAAAGCCATGACTGTTTATGTAATAATCAGATAGATAAAACAGATAAATGACAAATGTCAGATAATACTGACATTTTAAAGGTGCCTTCCTTGTAGAAAAATAACAGTCAAAACCATGATGAAATATCTAACTGGGGATGAATATTTAAAGATTTTTGGTTTACGTTCATCGTAACTAATAATTGAAATTGTATACTTTGTGTGATAATTAGATTCCACAAAGAAGGAAATCCCACCAGCTTGTTATTGCAATAAATAGAAGATTATTCAGGCAGTGGAATGAACCATCTGAAGTAAATACGGTCAGAGGAAAATCAAGCCCTGCTTTGCATAATTTGCCTTAGAAAAACAAAGCGACTAAACCACATGCAAATATAACTGTACAAAATCTCACCCAAAATCTCGCTCATTCAAATTTGAATCCATATTTTTTATTAATGAACAACTCAATACAATATGTCAAAAATAAAATGAGTATTTATTTATTTATGAGTGAATGTGTTTTAAATACAATTCAAAAAGAAAATCTGTCCAATCGACCATCAAACCTCTAACATCTTCATGAAAGTGATGGTTTTGTGTCTGTTCTGTGGTTTTGTTTTAAGTTCATGTTTTCATGTCTTTTATTTTGTGATTTCTTGCCCCTCATGAGTTCTTGGCCGCATCTGAAATTGCTTACTTTCCTACTATATAGTAGGCAAAAAACAAAAGAAGTAAATCTGAATTCACAGCTCTCATAAAAGAGTATAGGCAAAAATTACTCGGTTGACCTACTACTTCCAGCGAGATTCTGAAGTATTCATATGAAGGACACTCTACTATCCCATGAGGACACGGCAGAGGATTTGTGAATGGCAGTGAAGCGACACAACTAATGCTGGTAGGTCACATGATGATGACAACATGGCGAATGTCCGGATTACATTAATTCTACACACATTCATACTATATAGAACATACTTTGCAGATGCAGAGCTTGGTCCAAACAGGATCTCCCCAGCCACCGGATCAGTCTTGTGGAGGACGGGACTGACTGTTTGTGTGATGAATCCACAAATGAGGTCAGTGCAAGCGACAAATCATATCCTGTAATGCCACGTTGCAGGCCAGTGGTCCCAAGTACTGATCCAGTGGTTCCTGGGATCATTCCTCTGTCTAAGGTGCTTCCTGGAGTGGCCAATACATCACCTCGTAACTCCCACCAGGGAGTACTCCCACACCACTTCATCAGAAATCCTGCCCTGCAGGTAATTTCATTGGTTACAGTCAAGAGTAGGTTTAGGGATCAGTGTTTGGTGTAGGCCATAGGTTACTAACAGGTGGACCACTGTCCGGGTCCCAGAAGCTGTCCCATATGGACCCGGACCTACAGTCAAAACAGACGGAAAAAGGGAGAATAACAGACTTTAGTAAAGTTGGCCGCATATTCACAGATTTGAATTTCCCGGATCAATAACTAGTGATCTAAACGCTGTTACTACAAAAATAACACCTCTTTTCAATCATAGTAATGTAGACAAGCAGCTACAACCTAATTTCCCTCAAAACAATCTTTCCTCCGCAGTAGAAAAAATACATTGATCTCTGCGAAGATGGCTGAGAGACAGATTCAAAGAGACCGTCTGCAAAGTGCAAAACCCGAAAAGCATTACTACAAAAACAGTCAATGTTAGACACTGTAGTGTCACCAAATTCAGTTCACACATCACTGCTATCCTGCTGGTTATATTACAACTCTTATTTTGAAAAAATATATATTTTTGCATAATTTTTATTATTTTTTTATTATGAAAAACTTGACTTGTATGACAAATAGATTTAATAACTTCACTGTAATACACTGCATTGTTTCCAAATCACACATCACTGTTGTCCTGATAGTTATACTGTCAACAGATCGCTTTATAAATAATCTTCCTGATGAGTTTCATCGCCTTAGCATAGCAGACAGCTTAGAAGACCTCGATGTTGCAACAGAAACTATTGCCTGTCTTTTCCAGCACATTAGACTCAGTTGCTCCTTTGCATTTAAAAAAGATTAAAATTAATCCAACGCCGTGGTACAATGAGCACACTCTGGCCCTAAAGGTAGCAGCCAGAAAAATGGAGCGCAGCTGGAAGAAAACAGATCTAGAAGTTTTTCGCATTTCGTGGAGAGAGAGAATGATTGAGTAAAGAAAGACCCTAAAAACTGCTAGATCAGCCTATTTTTCTAAACTTTTAGAAGAAAATAAGCACAACCCTAGGTATCTATTTGATACAGTGGCTAAATTAACAAGAAATAAAGATTCAGCTTCTGATGTTTCCAAAGAGCACAGCAGTAATGACTTTATGAAGTTCTTTACTTGCAAGATTGACAATATTAGAGAGAAAATTATAACCATGCAACCGTCTACTACAGTATCGCGACAGACAGTGCATTGTAGTGTCCCTGAAGAGAAAAAAAATTCAAATCATTTACTGCTTTAGGAGAAGAATTGTCTAAACTTGTTAAATCATCAAAATCAACAACATGTATGTTAGATCCTATAATGACTAAGCTATTGAAAGAGGTGTTTCCAGAGGTCATAGATCCTCTTCTTAATATTGTTAATTCATCTTTATCGCTGGCTTTAAGCTGGCTATTATTAAACCTCTTACTAAAAAACCACAACTTGATCCTAGAGAATTAGTCAATTACAGGCCAATCTCAAATCTCACTTTTCTGTCAAAAATACTAGAAAAGGCAGTATCATCACAACTATGTTCCTTTTTAGAAAGAAATGGTATCTGTGAGGATTTCCAGTCAGGATTTAGACCATACGATAGTACTGAGACTGCTCTCATTAGAGTTACTAATGATTTGCTCTTATCATCAGATCATGGTTGTATCTCTCTATTAGTGTTAGTGGATCTTAGTGCTGCATTAGACACTATTGATCACAATATTCTTTTACATAGACTCGAAAATTATGTTGGCATTAGTGGAATTGCACTGTCATAGTTCAAATCATACTTATCTGACCGTTATCAGTTTGTAGTAGTAAACGAAGAGATGTCATATCGATCACAAGTTCAATATGGAGTACCGCAAGGCTCAGTACTAGGACTGTTGCTTTTCACTCTGTACATGCTACCCTTGGGAGATATCATTAGGAAGCATGGCGTTAGCTTTCACTGTTACGCTGATGATACTCAGCTCTATATTTCTTCGCGCCCTGACGAAACTTACAAACCAATTTACAAAATGAACGGAATGCATATCTGATATAAAAAATTGGATGACCAGTATTTTCCTACTACTAAATTCAGAAAAAAACTGATTCTAATTTTTGGACCAAAAACTAACTTCACGTAATAACCTAGAATACTGTATAACACTTGATGGCTGCTCTGTTAAGTCTTCGTCGTCAGTTAGGAACCTGGGTGTGCTCTTTGATACCAATATTTCATTTGAAGGCCATGTTACTAGCATCTGTAAAACCACATTCTTCCATCTTAAAAATATATCTAAACTACGACATATGCTCTCAAAGAAAAATGCAGAACAGTTAGTTCATGCATTCATGACCTCAAGGCTAGATTATTATAACGCTCTACTGGGTGGTTGTTCTGCTCGCTTGATAAATAAACTACAGCTCGTACAAAATGCAGCAGCTAGAGTTCTTACTAGAACTAGGAAGTATGACCATATTAGGCCAGTTCTGTCATCACTGCATTGGCTTCCTGTTAAACATTGTATAGATCTTAAAATCTTGCTAATTACTTACAAAGCACTAAATGGTTTAGCTCCCCAGTTCCTGAGCGAGCTCTTAATGCATTATAGTCCTTCACGTTTATTGCGATCTCAGAATTCAGGCCAGCTGATAATACCTAGAATATCACAATCAACTGCAGGCAGTAGATCCTTCTCCTATTTGGCACCTAAACTCTGGAACAATCTTCCTAGCATTGTTCGGGAAGCAGACACACTCTGTCAGTTTAAATCTAGACTAAAAACGCATCTCTTTACCTTGCATACACATAACACATTATCAATTTATATTTTCAGATCTGTTAAAGGATTATTAGGCTGCATAAATTAGGTCAGCCGGAACCGGTAACACTTCCTATAACACCAGTGTAACACAGTTCGTAAATACGGGAAGAAGGAGGTGGGAACCAGCGAACGTTCAACAAAACTTTAATTCAAAATAAACAAAGAACAAAATGAAAGTAATGCCGGCAGACCCTCGTGGACGTCTGCCGGCCACACAAACATAATAAAACATAAAATAAAGTCCAGGCCTGGTCCTCTCTCGTCCTTCACGGTCGTCGCTCCTCCTTTTATGCTCCCGGAGCTCCTCCGTGAGAGACTCAAGGCCGGTGCGCCTCCCAGGTGATGCTCGTTATCACTTGCGTCACCGGCCTCGCGCCATTCCCTCACGGCTCTCGCCCGCCCTGGTCGCCACAACCAGATATACTCGTTATATCAGAAGAAGAATGGCATCTACGCTAATGTTAGTCTTTCTGTTTATCCCGAGGTTTACTGTAGTCAGCCGGATCCGGGCCGTATCCAGGTGGGATCGAGGACCTATGCCTTGACACGACCTGAAGTATCTAGTTGACCTGATTGTGTCAACTAGATCATCCATTGTGAAGGCCTCATTGACACGACAGCCAGTAGCACAGCTCCTCAACAACCCTCCATACTGGCGTGATGAATATGATCCTCAACTGGAATAAATACTTTAAATGTTGCGATCCTATCTGACTTATGATAGTTACCTGAATCGTAACAAAGCACTGTTCGCCAGAGGAGAACTGCCCCTCTACCCCCTGACTAAGCCTGGTTTCTCCCAAGGTTTTTTTCTCCATTTTAACACCTATTTGACATCTGTTTGCTACCTGATGTCACCTGTTGGAGTTTGGGTTCATTGCTGCTGTTGCCTTTGGCTTGCTTAGTTGGGGACACTTGACATTTGACTTGACATTTGGTATTCAACAGTGCTTTGGTTTGCCTGCATTGACACCATTGTTTGAGAGCTGTTGTGCAGCCACAATTATATACCAGTTATCACTGTAAAGCTGCTTTGACACAATCTGCATTGTAAAAAGTGCTATATAAATAAAGGTGACTTGACTTGACTTGACACTAAATAGTTAGACATAATGATCTTCTGGACTTTTACTTCAAGAAATTTTCTCTAACTGGACCTTTTAAGATTTTAGTTGAATACCCCTGGTTTAGGCAATCAGTACTGTTATTGACATGACCAATAAAATCTTAAGAATCAGCTGCAGGGCAGCATGGTCCTGGCTTCTGACATCACACTTGGACGTGGGCGGGGTTGGATGTCCACTACACTCTACAGAGGCTGTCCATGAACTCTCTCTGCCCCACGCTATGGTCACAGAGGCCGTCCATGAACTCTCTGTGTTCCATGCCATGGGCATGGCTCTTCCATGGCCCCCTGATCCTCCATGGTCTTGTTCACTGCTCCAAAAAAATGGCTAGACAAACGTCAGAACTAGCAGTTTCAACTGAAATGCCAGAACCACTCCCCCTACGGGTCATACATAGGCTGTCAGTGACAGCATTCCCTATGGCCAACAGCCCAAGCTATAAGCCTCAAAGAGAACTAGTCCTACCAAGGCCCCTCAAAGGCTTCTGGAACCAAGCTTCTTTTCAAAGAAAAGAGGGTAACTCTAGTCTAAGGGAATGTAGCCAGGGGGTCCGAGGGAACCATAGCCAGTCACTTGTCAGGGGAACATATTCGAACCTGATTGCCACCAAGGAGGCCGACCTGGTCTACTTTTACAGAAACCTGTCTGATCACAGAGTCTCAATTCACATTCTTCAGAGAAGATATCCAGTAAGAGGGACTGTAAAAAGGCAGTAACCAACTCAGACCAGATAGTAGATACGGGCATCCTGGAGAGCAGGACGCAGCTTAGCGCTTTTTACCCTTACCAGTGAGGGGAGTAAACTCTGCTCAATCCTCGGATCTACTCAGGGCTTGATTATTTGCACTGAGGTGGCTGTGCACTCTAAAGGGACACAAACAAGGGGAGTACAACCAGCCTAGGGGACAGTCTTCAACAAGGAGGCCTCAGAGAGGCCTTCAACCACTGACCAGACTTAGGGAGCTAAGTACTATGTAGAACAACCCTCTAGATGAGGGGAGTACTGCATGGGCTCAGCCTAACAGGTAGACCATACTGTTGGCACAAAATCATGGAGGCTCCCAGAAAGCCTGCAACAGCCAGCAAAGGCCAGCAATGTGAAAACTACATGCTTAATCTGCTAAAAGACACCCATATGTGGGGGATTCGCTTACAGGGCAGCCTGTGAAGGCCACACACCTAAAAGCAACTCAATTGCTGATAATGCAAGATCCCACAAAACATGGGAACTCGTTCTGATTGAAACCGAGTTTAACTAGCAGATAAGACTGTAGAGTGCCCACATAACAGTCTATCTCAACACATTCCAACAAGCAGTGTACTCAGTAAAAACACTTTTTACTCTTTAAGCAGGAGGAGTACACACTTCGATTTCAAAATGACACGGGCGTCAGCTAGTGCAGTGAGTAAGCTCTAATGGAGCCAAATCTGAGAACCAAACTATCCAGTGAGGTTAACTAGTTTAATTCAACCTGAGCTTAATTTTATCCACACATTCCAACAGGCAATGTACTCAGTAAAAACACCATTAACCCGTAAAGTAAGGGGAGTACAAAGAATATTATGTTATCATATTCTGAGGGAGGCCAAAAAACAGGCCTACTACTTCAAACGATCATGGGCATAAACCTGTGGCAGTGCTAGTTTCCAAATTAATTATTAGATATCACCATATATATATATATATATATATATATATATATATATATATATATATATATATATATATATTTATTTTTTATTTTTTATTTTTTTTATGTTTGTTTTTACTTTTAAACAAGTGAAAAATCATGCCAATAACTTTTTTCACAATACATTTTATTTTGAGGGAATTACATATCTGTCCACTGTAGTGGACACCATGCATCAACAGCATAAAAAGTGATTCAATAGAATTCATGCTTGGTCTGAGAAAAAAAAAAAAAAAAAAAAAAAACCCAAACAAACATGTTTTTAGAACATTCATTATAGAGCAAATGTATGAATACAAATAAGAAGACTTAAGATGCAAACGCCTCTGACAATTTTCTTTGAAATTAACATTTTTATCAGAATACTATGTATAGGTTTCTATATAAGTACCAATACTTCTGAATGGGATGAGG
Source organism: Megalobrama amblycephala (assembly GCF_018812025.1). Classification (NCBI taxonomy): domain Eukaryota; kingdom Metazoa; phylum Chordata; class Actinopteri; order Cypriniformes; family Xenocyprididae; genus Megalobrama; species Megalobrama amblycephala. Next base: position 30,953,738 of record NC_063067.1, read on the forward strand.
CTGGGATTCAGAGGGTTTGAAGTGAAAGTATTTGATGAACGTATTGTATATGCGGAGAACATTCACTCAATATCATCACCTCATTTTTGACAGATTTAGAGGCTTTTGCATCAGAAGTCTTGGTACGTTAAATAAAACAATAGAGATGATATTTGAAAAACATAATCTATGTCTCAAAACTCATTTTATTAATTTAAAAATGCCAACTTTTATTTAAAACAATTAAAACCAGTATCACACATGAGCACAAATACACACACACCCTCAAATGCAATCATGCACACACATCCCTGTCCTTGTATAATAGACTGTAGGCCTAAGCATTGAAATAAATGTATTATTGAAGACAATTTATTATATAAATGCTGTTTAATAAAACTATTCAAGTGTAAATTATATCATATTTTTAACTAAAACATACAAATAAGGAGGAACCCATATATAGGCCCAATAGGCATAAAATACCATTTGGTGCTTGACGTCCACTGGAGTGGACTGTCACAGAAAAAAAATGTACAAGAAAAATATTGTTAAAATCTGGATAAAAGTATTTCTTACATCCGAGCTGCAAAATATTTCTTGTATCTGTCTGGTTTTCTGAGAATAAAATGATTTAAATCTTATTCCTGAGGTGATGCATCTCCTCTTCCCTCTGACTTTGTGATTAAACGATGTAATATCTCAAAACATCAAAGAGATACAAAGATACTAATTAATTGGAATAGTAGACAAAGCTTTGGGTATTCACCACTTTGTGGTTGGGACATGGTACTACAACGTAAATGGTTCAAAATGGCTTCCAAATATCTGGGTTATGTCTACAAGGGATACAGCAACGGCTGAAAGTGAGGCAAAATTTCATAATAAAATAACAGTAAATAAATTTGCTACTTATCAAGATTGTTGACCTTACAATACCCTACCCTTACAATAATGCAAATACAGTAATGACCCAATATTAATTTTGTGCATACCCAGTGTCCGCAGCTGTATCCACTGTACTGGACACCATGCATGAAAGGGTTAAAGAAAGAAAGAAAAACCATTAGATTATAGGCTAGATAAGAATAAATCTGTGCCCCTGAAGTGGAGATTTCAACTTTCTGACTTCTGACTCAATGCATGAAGGGGAAATTTTATTTTAAGAAATGGCCTTTAAAGATAAATAGATTTATAAAAAAATAAAATAAAATAAAAAAATAAAGAAAGAAAGAAAAGAGAAAAGATGAAACTGCAATAAACACTCAAAGGTGTTTTGAATGTTTTTATTTCTACTAGTCTCAAAGATGGGTAAGCTTGTTTCCGCCACAGAATAAAACAAAATTAAAAGGTAATTGCAACTTTAAAAATCTTTTATCTATTCTCGCAATTTCAGGATTATATCTCACAATTCGGGCATTTCCTTTTACAAGTGATTGTAAAGTTTCCATTTCGGCACTGGGGAGAATAAATATTTCTTCTGTTGAATAAAGAGCATGCACTCTTATTCTGTCTTTCCTGTTACGTCACTTCCTGACCCTTTCTCTTTCCTTTCCGTGTCGGCCATTTGTGTTAATCGGTAAGAACGCCATGAGCTCTATCTTACTATTATATTTTTGACTGTTTTGAGACAACTTTTACATCATTTTGTCTTATATCATTTATGTACGGAACTATTCTACACGATGTGTATCATATATTCGCGCTTTCTGCGCGTTTAATCGTGAATAAACGGCAGCAGGGCTGAGGCGCGACACATGTGGAGAGCAGCGCTCATCGTGCTGACTGTCTCGATGGAAATAAATGTCTAAAAATATAACACTAAACTCTGCTTCCAACTTTTAAATAAGGTTTTATGTTTGATTTCATTGTTTGATGCAGACTGAGCTGATAAAGATGCAGAACGACGCTGGTGAATTCGTGGACCTGTACGTCCCTCGTAAATGGTGAGATTACATTACATGAACTTCGAGAAATATTCAATCTTTGAGCAAAAATCTGTATTATTTTAATACTATTGTGAGTGTACACAACTCTAGCTGTGTTTGTGATTATCTTTGCCCCATAAGCGCAGTTAAATATTAATGATAAATACGATAAGCACACAAATCGAATCAAATTTAGTAATATTAAACACTATTTATTTATTCCAGCTCTGCTAGCAACAGGATCATTGGTGCCAAGGACCATGCCTCCATCCAGATCAACATTGCTGAGGTTTGACATTACAAAACTACTAGATGTATACCTTTATAAATGCAATTTAATAATACATATAAGCAAAATGCTTTTTAATTACAGCAAGTAAAATATACACACATGAAACTTGTTTTAAATCATATTTACTCCAGATTTTGCTAAAAACAATGTTTTTCCATTGACAAAAAGGTTGGTATATTGTAACTTAAAGGATTAGTTTACTTTCAAATGAAAATTAGCTCAAGTTTTACTCTCCCTCAAGCCATCCTAGGTGTATATGACTTTCTGATGGACACAATTGGAGAAATATTAATAAATATCCTGACGCATCCAAGCTTTATAATGGCAGTGAACAGGATCGAGGAGTATGAGCTGAAGAAAGTGTCTCCATCCACATCCATCCATCATAAACATACTCCACACGGCTCCAGGGGGTTAATAAAGGCCTTCTGAAGAGAAGCGATGCGTTTGTGTAAAAACAAAAATCCATATTTAAACAAGTTATGAAGTAAAATATCTTGCTTCTCTCAGACCGCCTTGCGTATTGAAGTTACGAAGAAAGTGTAAACTGGGATTGTGTCTGTTTTTTCTGTAAGTTGAATAGGCAAGGTGTAGGATGTAGCATAAGCTTTGTGAACTGTGAGAGTTTTACACTTTCTGTGTACTTTGATATGTAAGGCGGCTTAGATATTTTACTTCATTAAATGTGGAGTTTTTTTTTATGTAAACACATCAGTTCACTTCAGAAAATAAATTAAAGAAGAATAAATAAATAAATTAACCCTTCAGAGTCGTGTGGATTACGTTTATGATGGATAGATGTAGAGGTCTGTGCTGGACTTTTTCCCATCCCGCTCCCGCATAGTTCTATTCCGCTCCCGCCTAATATTCGCTTTGTGTTCACATGCTATCCGCATATAGTTTCCAGAATCTCGCATTTAAACTTCTATTAAAGAAAGTGAGTGATTGGGGAAAACAATTATAAAATGTTGCATAGCATATACAAGATTTTTATTTATGTCTATGATGCTGTCAACACCCTAAAAAATGTCACAAAGAATAATAGGCTAAATATCTCAGAGAAAAATAGGCTAAATTAAACGGCCTACAACATGTCCCTCAAAACTATAGGCCAAGCCAAAATTACATAGACGAAAACAGTTGGCTTACTAGCTATACTGCAAAATGAAATCTTTTTTAACATCCACGCAAGAACAGAATGACGCTGACTGACGACCGTTTCAGAACGTCTCTCCTCCAAAATCCGATCAGAAAGGTTGAATGTCCTCTGAAGGTGCACTCGCGCAGACCTCTAATGCAAAGAACATATCTTAACTAGTGTTGCACGATACACCGGTACTAGAAAGGTATGGCGATACCCTGCTTTTAAAAACGGTCCGGTTCTTCATTTTATTAGTACCGGTACTTTGAGTGCCAGCTGTATTTCCTAATGTGTGACAGCAGGGGGCAGTGTGCGTGCAGCGCGCTGCTTTTAAGGCAAATTGAGTGCGTGTTTATGGTGACGAAACGACGGGTATGGTTGCAAATACAGGTGCTCTTGCAGACCGTCCACAAATTGTTGAGAAAGCAGATGCACGAAGCGAAATATGGCATTATTTAGCTTACATTGCCGACAGTCAGGGCAAGCCCACGGACACCACAAAGCCCGCCTGCAAAAGATGTTACAAAATAACGCAAGCGAAGGGAGTCAAAAGCATCTTGCGTCAAACATCCTGATTTGTACAAAGAATTTAAAGGTCCCGTTCTTCGTGATCCCATGTTTCAAACTTTAGTTAGTGTGTAATGTTGTTGTTAGAGTATAAATAAAATCTGTAAAATTTTAAAGCTCAAAGTTCAATGCCAAGCGAGATATTTTATTTAACAGAAGTCGCCTACATCGAACGGCCAGTTTGGACTACATCCCTCTACTTCCTTCTTTAATGACGTCACTAAAACAGTTTTTTGACTAACCTCCGCCCACAGGAATACACAAGAGTTGCGTTTGTAGAGCGTGTTTGTCGCCATGTCGTCGAAACGCTGTTATTTTCATCCCGCAGTCCAATCACCGGGTCTGATTCCGGCTCAAATTGATAGGGTAAAATTAAAGACATGTTTACAATAACACTGAGCGCGTGCATCTCCACGTTATGGTAAGAGGCGTGACCTTTCTGGGCAAGGTTCGCTAAGAGCTGCTGTCGAATCGCAACACAGGAACCGCTGACACAATCAGAACTCGTTACATATTTCTGAAGGAGGGACTTCATAGAACAAGGAAGTCATCAGCCCGTTTTTATGACAGTGGAAACAGCGGTATAGACCACTTTGGAGCAGACGTCACAACTACGTCACTTGCAGCTGCGCGCGCATACTGGTTGCAGAAAAATAGCGGTAGCAATTGAAGGAAAATGTGCAAAATCCACAGAATAAGAGAAAAATGTTTTGTTGTGCCTCTGGATGTTGGAATCAGAATGCAAAAAAAATATAGTCTTCATTTTTAAAGAAAACCATCGTTGAAAACGTCCTTTGAAGCTAAACGGAGACGTTTCACAGACTGGACTGACGACACCTGCAAGGATTAGTCTACTATTAAAGCAGGAATTTGAAGTAAACAGTAAGTCTACATAATATTCACATATGCAGTTCAGAGGACATACATACATAGCAGTTACAGCATGAAATAATTATAATTAAAATAATTTAAACCTATAATATTTTACATAGATAACTTTTAAACATAATTTTTTATTTCACAATTCTGACTTTTTTTTTCTTGCATTTGCGTGTTTATTACTCCCAGTTCGGACTTTATAACTCGCAATTGTGAGTTTATTTCACAATTCTGAGGGGGAAAAAGTCAGAATTGCGGGATAAATTGCAATTCAGAAAAGACAGAATAACGAGTATATCTCACAATTCTGTTTTTCTTTGTAAGAAATGTGAGATGTAAACTCAGATTTGCGAGAAATAAAAGTCAGAATTGTGAGATATAAACTCGAAATTAACTTTTTTTATTCTTTTATTTCGTGGCTTCCATAGACTTTTACTGCTCAACTGTCATTTTCTGCAACCAGCTAGGCTCCGCCCACAAAAAACGTCATCGCTGTTTTGGTACACCAAATTGGTCTATACAGATAAGTAAACTATGTGAAAAATACTGTGTTTTTTTACACGCGAAACATGAACACATGTTATGTTGCACACTATAAACACAACCAAAGCTTCAAAAAACCACGAAAAACAGGACCTTGAAAGAGCGGCAGGTTAGTGAATGTGATACCAGCATTGTTTATGCTCTCAAACATTAAATGAGTGTTATTTATTTATTTTACTCGTGCAACCAGAACTCTGCAAAGAGGTGTATTATTGAGTCCAAGTTTAATAAATGATATCTGGTTGCAAAAATAAAATTAATTTAAAAATACATAAATATGTGAAGGGTATATACGGTTATTTTAAACCAATTTATGCTTTAATAACATTGCTCTAATTATCTACAGTAATATAATTTTTACAATAAAAATTACTTATTACTTTATAAATTATTAATTTTACAATCTTACTGTCAAAAACACCTAAATGTATAAAAAAAAGCATAACAGCAAATAATTTACAATTTTATTGAGCATGAAAATAATAAATATTAAATCTAACTCTAACTTCATGGCAATGAAGCTCAAATCCAGAATTATCAGCCTGCACACTGGCGAAGAAAGAAGTTCTGTCATTTATTTATTTACTTTTCCTGCTGTTTTAGGTTTTTGCCATAGTATCATTTAAGTATCGGTATCGTGATATTTAAGTTGGGTATCGTATCGAAGTCAAAATTTTGGTATCGTGACAACACTACAGGGAACTGTCAAGAACGTCTCCACTGCAGAAAGTTTTGTTCACTTTAAGTTCAAGCACAGATGTCAAAGCATCTTGGGAGCAACCGGGTAATTGTCAGACCGCCCGCTCCTGCCTAAAGTACACTATAGTTACCGACCGCAATCCGCCTTTCGTTCAAAATTGAATCGCATGCTGCAAGAAATCTTATCTAAGTAGATGTGGATGGAGACACTTTCTTCAGCTCATACTTGTTGATCCCGTCAACTGCCAATATAAAGCTCAGATGCATCAGGATATTTATTAATATTTCTGGGACTGTGTTCATCAGAAAGAAAAAAAGTGTCATATACACCTAGGATGGCTTGAGGGTATTTCATTTCAAAGTGAACTTTAAGTGAAGTTAATAATACATACAAGTAAAATGCAGTTTAATTATAGGAAGTATTTTCACAAATATGATCTTTTTTTAACACAATATTTACTCAATGTGACAATTTCCTTTGACAACTGTTGGTATATATTGTGACTGATTTGTTAGATGCCAAAAGCCTGTTATAATCAAACCACCAAAACCACCAAAGTTGTGATGATTAATGAGCCTTTCGCTCTTTGTTACAGGTGGATAGGGCAACAGGCAGGTTCAACGGACAGTTCAAGACTTACGCCATCTGTGGCGCCATCCGTAGAATGGTATGTTCAATCACACTTAAAGCCCGTTCTGCTGCATCATTACATCCTATGTAGGATGCTAAGTTTGTGGGAGATGTTGAAGGTGTTCATATAAATGTACGGTGTCACTCCTGTTGTGGTCTCAAGGCGTTTGCGTTGTCATCTACAGGGTGAAGCTGATGACTCCCTCCTGAGGCTCGCAAAGAACGACAGCATTGTGGCAAAGTAAGCTCCTGTCAGTGAACGACTGCTACTGCTGTTTTTTACTCCTCTGTGAATTTCCTGTCGGGTTGTAAATGCTCTCTGAAACAACTAGTGTTTAAAGCGTTGCTCCATTGTGATTGTGTGAAATTCCTAATAGTAAGAAATTTTTTCTAGTCAGCACCTCATTTTTGTTTTGTGCTTTTAAGCAGCTTCAGTGAACTCTTTTTTTTTTTTTTTTTTTTTTTTTTTTTTTTTTTTTTAAAGGGTTAGTTCACCCAAAAAGTGAAAATTCAGTCATTAATTACTCACCCTCATGTTGTTTCACACCCGTAAGACTTTCGTTCATCTTCAGAACACACATTAAGGTATTTTTGATCATTTTCGATTTCGGTCTCTCTTTTGACAGTTCATAAAGAGATCGTAAAACTAATCCTTATGAATTGAGCGGTTTAGTCCAGATTTTCTGAAGAGACTCGATCGATTTATATGATGAACAAACTGAATTTAGGCTTTTGTTCACATATAAACATTCATCAACTCACAAAAACAGAAGCTTGCTCAACATGCAAACTTCATTGGTTCTTGCGGAAGCTCAACGTGCTGCGTAAAGCTCAAAGTATGCTTCACCGTCCGTGGCGGTCTGCGCACTGTCCATGTGATGTAATTTTTGTCTTCGGGAGGGTCCGCAGACGTCCGTGCACGCTGTCCGCATGCATCCCCGCGGACGTACAACAGCACATGTGCGAGTGACTTGAGCGCTTAAAAACAAAGTCCACTAGATGGTGTGCACGTGCCGAATGGTTCTTTCCATGCTCACTGCCACAAAAAAATGTATACTTTGAAAGGCTTGCACGCTCAACTGTGCACGAGATGGAGTGGAACGTGGAAAACGAAGTATATCTGGGCCTTAACACATGAGAACAAACTTCATTGGTTCTTGCAGAAGCTCAAATGTGCTGCTTGGGTTAATTTTTGTGCTGTGTTTACCTTTTTACTGATTTGTGCATTGACAAATGTTGAATTAAAGCCTAAATTCAGTCTGTTCATCATATAAAGTGATCGAGTCTCTTCAGAAAATTTGGACTAAACTGCTCAATTCATTTGGATTAGTTTTACAATCTCTTTATGAACTTTTTGAATCGTCAAAGACAATTTTCATTTTTGTGTGAACCATCCCTTAAAGAGTGACGGCAAATATGTGCTTATGTGGAACTTAGAGCTGGTTATAATGATTGTTCTCTCTTTACAGGAACATCTAAGTGTAAGGATGGGCTCTGGAAGTTTCTTTGTAAAATAAAAAAATAAAATTGGACTCTTGTGTTTGTGTTTTTAATAGTGTGAGTGCATTAGTTATATTAATGACTCCTTAAGTGATGTGAATGATTAAAATGATTAAGTATTTGAGGATTACTATGATTAGGGAATTTTAATTAACCATGGGAAAAGGGAAAAAATGTTGGTGCTATGAGAATATTTGTTGTGTATTTAATAACAATCATAATTTTTATTATGATTGGATCTAAACATTGACTGTTGCCCAGTGTGTCTGTGAATGAGCATTAGAAAAGGCAAATGATTTACGGGTGGTACAGTCAAAGCAAGCTTTCTGATAAGTTTTAACTTCAATAGAAATAATAGCCAGATGGATATCAGTTTAACATATAAAGCATAAAGGTATGCACTAAAAGAACAACCCCTTAGTGCATGTTATTTTTAAGTAAATATTTTTGTTTTATTTTTAACAAAAATGCTTGCACAAAATATATGGCATCACTGATAATAGAAATAAGGATTGTCCTCCGTCCAGTAGAGGTCATAGTGAGCTCAAACACACTCTTGTGCTGCCTTTAGGCGGCAATATTTCTAACTGCTTCTGTGGGCTGAATAGTGTTCTTCCTCTAGGGGGCGCTTGGTGGCCCAGAAAGGTGAAGCTTCATTGTGCCACATTCAAATTTTACAACATTTTTTTGTCTTATAAGACCAAAACACTGGAAATTGCAAATTGATTTCCAAACATCATAGAGCAGCGTTTTGTTTTTTTAGAGACGTTATCCCATACTTGAAATCCCTTTCGAGTGGAAGACTTGTGAATTGCAAAATCTCCAAATATATTGTCTGAAATGGGATTAATATTTGTATACTTTTGATTAGATTTAACATACATAAATCTACATTAATAAAACTCCCAACTTTGTGGTGTTAATGATTGAATTCTGTCATAGAAAGGAAAAGCTGTCAAGACTGTATGTTAGCCCTGTAAAATATTTTTGTGACATTTATATATCCAACTTTATATATATATATATATATATATACCCTCCTGTGACCCCGAAAAAAAAGTTTTTGAATTTAGTATTTTACCCCCCACATCATTACATTGTTTACAGCATAAAAAAATGGAAAAATAACATTTTTAAAAAAAATTATATTTTATTCATATTTTATGCTATGTCCTCTGTAGTGGACACCAGGCAAAAACAATGGATTTATTTTATTATTATTATTCACTAATCAATTTTTAGGTTTCAGGATTTTTTTTTAACTTTGTTTAAAGATGATTCTCAACTGTGTTATGAAAGATAGAATGGAATGAATCGATACAACATTTTACTTTATGCAATATGTGCATAAAATGACCATACATGGGTTTTTCCATTCAATACAATGCATCTATACACTATCTAATTTGCATATTAATGTGTTCTTGAAGCAACATATAATGAAAAAAGAAGTGTAATAATGAGAATAAAAATTGACAACATTTTCATAATATCTAATAATTAATAGGAATATTGATATATAATTTATTTTGTTGCATTTCCCAAAATGCCTGATAATCATGATTTAAGTCCTGTTGTCCTCTACAGAGGTCGTGTGTGAAATCAATGCCCTGTTTCGTAACAGAAAGTCATATTTTGATTAGAAACTTTTTACTGAGATGTTGATTTATAATTTAAATGATAATTTCAAAATATTTCCATGAGAGTGCTAAATTTGATCACTAAATTAATGTCAATCATTTTTAAAGACCAAGGAGAAGTTGTTGTCAAGGTGAAACTTCCAAACACTGCAAAACGCTGAATGTGCTCTTTACAGGACATCCAGACTTCAAGGGTTAGTTCACGCAAAAATGAAAATAACTTCATTAATTACTCACCCTCATGTCGTTGCACACCCGTAAGACCTTCATTCATCTTCAGAACACAAATTAAGATATTTTTGATGAAATCCAATGGCTCAGTGAGGCCTCCATTGACAGCAATGCCACTGAACTTCTCAATATCCAGAAAACTACTAAAAACATATTTAAATCAGTTCATGTGAGTACAATGGTTCTATCATAATATTATAAAGCGACGAGAATATTTTTTGTGCGACAAAAAACGAAATAACCATTTTATTCAACAAAATAGTGATGGCCGATTTCAAAACACTGCTTCAGAGCTTTACGAATCAAATCAGTGATTCGATTCGCACCAAGAGTCACGTGATTTCAGCAGTTTAGCGTTTCATTGGAGATCCGAATCACTGATTCGATTCGTAAAGCTTCATGAAGCAGTGTTTTGAAATCGCCCATCACTATTTTGTTGAATAAAGTCGTTATTTAGTTTTTTGGCGCGCCAAAAATATTCTCGTCGCTTTATAATATTAATATTGAACCACTGTACTCACATGATGAACTGATTTAAATATGTTTTTAGTACATTAATGGATCTTGAGAGTTATAATGTCATTGCTGTCAATGGAGGCCTCACTGAGCCATCGGATTTCATCAAAAATATCTTAATTTGTGTTCCTGAAGATGAATGAAGGTCTTACGGGTGTAAAACGACATAATAAATGACAGAATTTTCATTTTTGGGTGAACTAACCCTTTAAAACTGTGACATGACGTCAGAGAAATTCACTAAAATATAATGTCCACTGCAGGGGACAAAAGTCTATTCTTGGGTCCCAGGAGGAGATCCTGAAGGGGCCAATTAGAAACAGCACCCGGTACATTAAGCCCCGCCTATCTAAGATCTTCAGTTTGACTGTAATAGCCATTCTGTCCGTTTACATTATTTCTACTCTTCAATGGCTGTCCTCTTGCAGACACACTGAGAATTAGTAATCCACGCGTGGAAGAATGATTAATCTCGCACTGCATGCTCGGCTCTCTTGATTCAGTTACAGGCTGCGTTTCTCTCCAATGCCGGGAATTATTTCCAGCTTTAATCGGCCTCACACCAGATAACCTCAAGCTAGAGGAGACCTGCCGTCTGTTTGACAGCTCTCAAGTGCATCTTACATTTTTATATATATTTTGCATGTGTGAGACTTCTTCTAAATCCAAACGTACTTTTTTATTCCGTCTTCAGTCGTCGGAGCGACATTTCGAGCTTGTTTAAAATAGTAACAAATATTGAAAGTGCAATTGTTTTAACGCGTCTCGGACAACTCGTCCTTGCGAACTGAATCCGAATCGTCGCTACTTCATCAGAACAATAGCAGCGTCTTCACATCTGGATCTGAATCGAAATCTAGCCTGAACTCTGAGACACACACAGCGCCTGAATGGGAGTGAAACTCTCCCACACGGAAGTGACTTGCACACGTTAGGCCATTGATCCACTGTGTGTCTTTTTTAAGTGTCTTTGCGTTAGTTGCGTCCATTTAATCAGTTATTAAGATGATCCCTGATAAGGCACCTGGCGAGGACGTGGTGCATGCTTCAGAGGACCTGAAGAAAGAAGCGCACGTGCCCAGTTTTGAGAAATACAAGGAGCTCTACATCCAGTCTGTCGAGTCTCCTGAGGGTGAGTTTCATGCTTCTGTGCAGGTTATTAGCTGTTATTTTGGAGAGAGAGAAAAAACTTCACTTGGCTGTGTCTCAAAGTCTCGTGCCCTTGGTAGACACCGGGTTTGCACATCTATGCTCTATTTGAGTTACTGTTAGGTGCTTTATCTTTGCTTTGAATCTATTAATGTTAGATCCAGCCAGTTAAGCTTCATAATAGCTGTTCATGTATATTTAATGTGCAAGTTTTTAATAATGCATAATTTAAAAAAAAAAAAATCCATGCTAGAAACAAACCATAATTATTTTTAATAATAATTATAATGCATCATTAATGTATTCATATTGTTGTTTTGTATTGTTTTAAATAATAATAATAATAATAAAGTATTGTTTTAATACACTGTTTTTACTAGCATCATTGACAGATAGTACATTTGCGTGTGGTTTTGCTCTGGTTCTCAGTGCACAAGTTCTCAATCAGTGTTTGTTGTGTCCAGAGTTCTGGGGAGATATCGCCAAAGATTTTTTCTGGAAGACAAAATACACCGGGAAGTTCCTGGACTACAATTTCGATGTGACCAAGGGTGAGATTTACATGAAATGCATGGAAGGAGCCACGACCAACATCTGCTATAATGTTTTGGACCGCATCGTCCATGAGAGGAAACTGGGTGACAGAGTGGCTTTTTACTGGTTAGTATTTGTGAAGCATGTGGTTTATATATTTCAGTTTACCCGGAAGTTGTGCACGTGACGTTAAAAGTCTTGTGTTTTGGGAATGGTGATGTCAGTGTTTTGATTTTCATCTACCTTGCCAATATTATTATACAAAACCACATACAGTTCACTTAAAGTGCCCCTAATATGCTATTTTAAAGGTTAGTTCACACAAAAATGAAAATTCTGTCATTTATTACTCACCCTCATGTCGTTTCACACCCGTAAGACGTTCGTTCATCTTCAGAACACAAATTAAGATATTTTTGATGAAATCCGATGGCTCAGTGAGGCCTGCATAGGGAGCAATGGACACTTCCTCTCTCAAGATCCATTAATGTACTAAAAACATATTTAAATCAGTTCATGTGAGTACAGTGGTTCAATATTAATATTATAAAGTGACAAGAATATTTTTGGTGGTTTAATGGTTTTTTTGGCTCACCAAAAATATTCTCGCCGGAACACACCAAGCTGATGCCGACGAACTAGTGGCGACAAAAACAGACTGCGGGGTTGGCTCACGTCAGCAGTGTCCGGGCCCAAAGTTGGAACACACCAAACCGACGCTCTACACCTAAAATGCCTTTACGTACCAGCAGGTGGCAGTAGCTGAACAGCCAATCAGAATGATCAGATGGCCCGTCCGACAAGCTCCGACACCGATTCAACGTGTCGAATCGGCCGAAAAAAAACGGCTGAGGACCAACTTCAGCTGACACTGAGAAAACGTCGGCACCGATAGCCTAGTGGTTAGTGCGCTGACATATGGCGCAAATGCGTTCACGGCGACCCGAGTTCGATTCCCGTCTCGAGGTCCTTTGCCGATTCTGCCCAATGCTTTCCTGTCTGCTCTCCACTGTCCTTTCCAAATAAAGACACAAAAAGCCCATAAATATATATTAAAATAAAGAGAACTTAGTCGTCCGACCATCGGCTTGGTGTTTTCCAGGCTTTAACCCCTCCTTGCCACCAGCCTTCTCTGCTCTGATTGGTCAGACGGCCCAGTGCGCAACTTTTTGCTACAGTTTCCTGGTTTAACGACACGTTTCCTGGAAACGGTGTGCAGCGGGGTTTCAGATGCGTTTTCTCTTGTTTTGTGGATGTGTCAGAAATGTCTGCCCAATCAGCAGCAACACGCATATAAACCACACGGTATTAAAGAGGCAGCTCGCACAACGGATCCAAGTAAAGTTGTTTACAAATGTGTCTGGTGCAGCTCGGTATACGCAACAATTGAAGATATTAGAAGACGTTTGTCGCAAGAGTTTAGTAAAAATATAGCATATCAACATGATGATGTAGTTGTTTATATTTTTAGCTTCATTGCAAGGCAAGTGTATTTATATACCGAATTTCATACACAATGGTAATTAAAGGTGCAATATGTAAGAATTTTGCAGTAAAATATCCAGAAACCACTAGGCCAGTCTTATATATTTTGTTCACTTGAGTACTTACAATATCCCAAATGTTTCCAACTATTTGTAAATCGTGAGAAAATTGCAATTTTACCCAAGGCTGCGGGACGTGTGAGGAGTCGCCTGTCAATGGCGTCATACCCGCGTTACCCTCTGTTTCCGGTTTGATTTAGTAGAAACCATGGAAACACCAAAGACGCTTTAATATTTACATGTTTTAATAGACAAGGGAACAACTGTTTTGATATATTTATAGACAGAAAACTAATTATTGTTATATAGCTCAACACGTTTAGTCTTATTGTTTAAATCTAATTTTCTTGATTTTTTGCGAGTACCATGCTTTACCATGCCTCAGAGAAAAACACTATTTTGTGAAGTAGCTAACATAGCATAATCAGATGCAGCTTTATTTTCAGTAACAGTAATACAGCATTTTCTCCATCATACAATATGTTTTAAAATTTTTGCATGTCATTTATCAACACAAGCCATCCAGCATTTAATATGATATTGTAAAATCGATCTATCTTACTGCAGTGTGTAACAGTGTCTCACAGCAGCCGCCGAGCGAACGCTCAGAGTAACGTTATAACATCATTTTCAACACTCTCAAATGTATCTAATATGATAAACAGAGCTGCGTTACCTCATACTCATGACCGGAAAAGCGCCGGCACCAGCGACTGTGTCATAATAAAAGTCCCGCTGCTCGTGAGGCGTGTGTTGATCAATCGCTCCAGCTCCTCGTTCAGCTCCACAACACTCGCTCCTGCTCTGCTTCACACTACAGTAACGTTAATAATTGCATCCATGAACATGATTTCTTCCCGAGTCCAATCCCGATTATTTCCACCGGCTGTGAGATGGAGACCACATGTCCCAAGATTCTGCGCTCAAACTTGCCGTCATCAAGCTACGCCTTTGTTTTGAATAGACCTCTAGCGACCTCTAGTGGATCAGAAAATATTAGATATTGCATCTTTACATGCTTTCTTAAAGATGTTCTCTTTTATTCTGGGCAGCAAGGTCAGTGACTGTAACATCGAGCGTATTTTGCAGTATTAAACACATATTTATACCGATTTCATCAGGCTCTGAAAATTCTTCAAAAAGAACACAAAGAATGGCCTTCTCAGCTGCCATAGTTGCAGCTCTTGCGTCATATGTACAGGGCGTTCAACGCACCATCGTTTCCGTTTAAAAAAACGTTTTGCAACGTTTTGTCGGGGCTGAACGCAGCCCTGTTGTGATTGGTCTACTCTGCTCTGATTGGTCAGCTGGTCCAGTCTGTTGTGATTGGTCTACGAAATGAAAACCGTGACTTCTTGACATGTTGACAACATAAACTAAACTCTTCCAGGCCTCGGCTACAACTGCAGTGTTTGAGGGCGGGTTAAAGTAGATGCCTTGTTCGTTTGCAGCCAATGAAGACCATAGGCAGGGATTTTGCAAATGTGTTAGATTGTTACACAGGTAGCAGGGTAGGTAATAGGAAGTGAGAGTGGAATTACTGATGACTCGAATTGAAACGAGGAGTTCAGAATCGATTCTTTCTTTTAGGAGACATTAACTTGTCATGCACTGTGATCCTTAAAACTTTGCAGACATTTTACATTAACAAACAGCTTTTACACACTGCATGAAAGGTAATATTCAAAAAAGCACAACTTTAATACCTCTAAATCAACATTTGGTTTATGATGATTTGGTCGTTACCGAATTTGTAATCTACCACCTTTCAGTAACCAGCCCCATTCTTTAGCCACTAGGTTAAACCACACTTGTATTTAGGTTAAGACCTGTATATTAAGCCACTATCCTACACTTGTTTAGTCCACTTTAGTCGATGTAGTATTGCTGGGCTGTTATTATATTCATATAATAATATAATACATAGGCTTGCTGACAGGCAGGGGCACATTGGAGCTATTTTAGTAAGCTTGAACCAGGTCCTGCCAATGGCAGTCCACCCAGAGTGAAGTGTTGCATCTTCATAGGCTTCATTTGTTCATGTGCATTGCAGTGGATCAGTTTATCTGTGCTGAATGCTGTCAATGCAATTCATGAGGACGTTTTTTTGGCAGTCATTGTTGATTAGCATTCAGATGTACAGAAATAGCCTTCAAGTACTTCACGTGTACAGAATGTTGCTTGGGGCAGTTGCTGATTCTCTGCTTTTGCAATGCCAGTTTAGCAATTTTAAAGTTTTCAATCATTTCTTGTTACAACATAAGTCATTACAGAATTCAGTTTGAAACACTGAATGTTGCATCTTTCCAGCAGTTGTGGTCTTTTCCTTTCTGTGTCAGACTCAAAATGCAGCTCTATTTTAAGAATGTCTGCTGACATCCAAAGAAAAAAAATAAAAAGTTACACGTTAACCTGAAGGGGACATTTGAGGGCACTTCTCATGGTAAAATAGTGTTATCAGAGGTTTACAGTAATTGGAATATATCAGAAATAAACAGTGAGAGTTAAAATATAGAATTGAACACGAGATGCACAAATCTGTTTTGTCAACTTGCTCTGTGTCTCAATTCATACTTTGCCATTGAACATAACTAGTACTCAAGGATCAATATACATGATTATGAGTCATGACTGTGATTGAATGAACTAAGTTTGAAAATATGTCTATAAGAAATACGCCACGGTTCAAAAGTTTTAAAAGAAGTCTCTTATGCTCACCAAGGCTGTAATTATTTGATCAACAATACAATAAAAACAGAAATATTTTTATAATTTGAAATAATTGTTCTCTGTTTGAATATATTTTAAAATGTAATTTATTCCTGTGATGCAAAGTTGAATTTTCAGCATCATTACTCCAGTCTTCGTTGTCACATGATCCTTCAGAAATCATTCTAATATTCTGATTTGGTGCTCAATTATTAGTATTGATCAATATAATAATGATGATTCTTGCTAATACCAGTGTTGAAAGCTTAATATTTGTGGAAACCATGATTTTTTTTTTCTTTTTTTTTTTTCAAGATTTGATGAATAGAAAGTTCAAAAGAACAGCATTAATTTGAAATAGAAATCTTGCTTTCTAAAAAAGAACACTTATAACATAGTAAAAGTCTTTACTGTCAATTTAATGCATCCTTGCATTAAAAGTACTTTTGAACGGTATATGATAGTAATATTTCTGGTATTAATTTGTACAGGGAGGGTAATGAACCTGGAGATGAGAAGACGGTGACCTACAGAGAACTGCTCCAGCAAGTCTGCAAGTTTGCTAATGTCCTCAAGTCACAAGGTAAAACAGAAATGGTTAAGAACGGTATAATAGTGACCAGCAGCAGGTTAAAGATTTGACACAGATGTAGTCATTAAGGCACTGTCCTCTTGTCGGTCCCTTGCTCTCTTTTTCTCTCTGACTGTGCAGGCGTGAAGAAAGGTGACCGTGTGTCAATTTACATGCCCATGGTGGTGGAGCTGGTGGTGGCCATGTTGGCCTGTGCTCGGATTGGAGCGGTTCACTCTATTGTGGTCAGTCCTTTGTCATTTGCGACTCATTTCCTCTGTCTTCCCTTGGAATTTAGCTGGAGCACGGCATTGCCCAATCAGCTTTTTAAAAAAAGAACATGTAAAAACGAAGTACCTATACATGTTTTGCAAGGTGTGATCTTTATCAGACTTTTTTTTTTTTTTTTTTTTTTTCTTCTTCTTTTTTCAACAGTTTGACTTTTTGCCAAAAAGATCTGGCGCTGTACCAGAAACTTAATATTAAAGAAAAATTTTACTTACATTTATTTACATTTTTGTGTTCCCAACCCAGTTTGCTGGTTTCTCCGCCGAGTCGCTGTGTGAGAGGATCATGGACTCTCAGTGCTGTCTTCTTATAACAGCTGGTAAGGAAAGCATGCCTGAAAAAAATCTGACTTAATTTACTCAAAGTATATAATCTCTGCTAATCCCAAAGTTAATCAGCTGAATTTCCATCTATTGCAAAAGAGTGCTGCATTTCATATTGTTCACAAGTCTTGAGACTGAACGTGGCAGTAATCGTATTACTATCAAAAGCTATTTAGCCTGTGGCTGGGATTTTTGAGTAGTGACAGGGAACTCCATGGCAAGAGTTTGCCATGTTTACAACCTGAATTCCTGAAAAGTTGGGACGTTTTTTAAATTTGAATAAAATGAAAACTAAAAGACTTTCAAATCACATGAGCCAATATTTTATTCACAGTAGAACAAAGATAACATAACAAATGTTTAAACTGAGAAATTTTACACTTTTATCCACAAAATGAGCTCATTTCAAATTTGATGCCTGCTACAGGTCTCAAAATAGTTGGCACGGGGGCAACAAATGGCTGAAAAAGCAAGAAATGTTGAAAAGATTCAGCTGGGAGAACATCTAGCAACTAATTAAGTTAATTGATATCAGGTCTGTAACATGATTTGCTATAAAAGGGCTTAGAGAGGCAGAGTCTCTCAGAAGTAAAGATGGGCAGAGCTGTGAAAGCTTTACAAATCTCATCATCTACAGTGCATAAAAAGATGTTCCTAAGGGACAAGGCCGAAGACCAACGTCAAATTGCAAAAGCTTTACAAATCTCATCATCTACAGTGCATAACATCATCAAAAGAGTCAGAGAAACTGGAGAAATCTCTGTGCGTAAGGGACAAGGCCGAAGACCTTTATTGGATGCCCATGGTCTTCAGGCCTTCAGACGACACTGCATCACTCATCGCATGATTGTGTCAATGACATTACAAAATGGGCCCAGGAATACTTCCAGAAACCACTGTCGGTAAACAATCCGCCGTGCCATCTGCAGATGCCAACTAAACCACTGTCGGTAAACACAATCCGCCGTGCCATCTGCAGATGCCAACTAAACCACTGTCGGTAAACACAATCCGCCGTGCCATCTGCAGATGCCGACTAAAGCTCTATCATGCAAAAAGGAAGCCATATGTGAACATGGTCCAGAAGCACCGTTGTGTCCTGTGGGCCAAGCCTCATTTAAAATGGACTGTTTCAAAGTGAGTGTTCTATGGTCAGACGAGTCCAAATTTGACATTCTTGTTGGAAATCACGGACACCGTGTGCTCCGGGCTAAAGAAGACGGAGACCTTCCAGTGTGTTATCAGCGTTCAGCTCAAAAGCCAGCATCTCTGATGGTATGGTGTGCATAAGTGCATACGGTATGGGCAGCTTGCATGTTTTGGAAGGCACTATGAATGCTGAAAGGTATATAAAGGTTTTAGAGCAACATATGCTTCCCTCCAGATGACGTCTATTTCAGGGAAGGCCTTGCGTATTTCAGCAGGACAATGCTAAACCACACACTGCAGATATTACAGCAGCATGGCTTCGTCGTAGAAGAGTCCAAGTGCTGAATTGGCCTGTCTGCAGTCCAGATCTTTCACCTATAGAGAAAAATACGTCAAAGACGACCACAAACTCTTCAGCAGCTGGAAACCTATATCAGGCAAGAATGGGACCAAATTCCAACACCAAAACCCCAGAAACTCATAACCTCAATGCCCAGACGTCTTCAAACTGTTTTGAAAAGAACAGGAGATGCTACACCATGGTAAACATGCCCCCATCCCAACTATTTTGAGACCTGTAGCAGGCATCACATTTGAAATGAGCTCATTTTGTGCGTAAAATTGTAAAATTTCTCAGTTTAAACATTTGTTATCTATGTTCTATTGTGAATGAAATATTGGCTCATGTGATTTGAAAATCTTTTAGTTTTCATTTTATTCAAATTTAAAAAACGTCCCAACATTTCCGGAATTCGGGTTGTAGAAAGGAGAAGGCGTTTCTAAAGCATGTAGTGCCATCTGCTGTTAAAAATTAAGCTCAGAATCGATTCGAGAGAGGATCGCGATACATCAGAATATATCAGAAGTGCTCCAGATACTTTGTATCATGAATCGAGAATCGATGTATTGTCTGAGCCCTATTAAATGCAGAAGACAAATTCCAAGTATGGGTTACCACTTGGCCTTCACATGTCACTTTCACTTTTGAAAAGGGATTGTAACATTTCACTTCACCTAATATGCCTGTAGGTGGCGCATGGAGTTCATTTAACCAACTACGATAGATTCATCACACATCAAATAATCTTAATTCCAGTATTAATTTACTTTGTGTTCTAGCATAGAGGTTGCGTAAGTGCATTTATTCACCAACCATGATCGCAAACAATATGGTCGAGATTCATTTTTGTATTTATTACAGTTTGTGAAAGAGAAGTTTACTCGCAGGTTTAGTAGCAGCAATTCGCGCATGTGGCCTCGTGAACACAGGTACATAATTGTCGGTGTAGTCAGATCATCGGCGCATGTGTGCATGGTTAAGTAAAACACAGGACAGAAAATGTATCCTTTTAAGAGAAAAGCTCCAGTTGGGAGATTTATTCTCTTGACATCCAGCAACCCCAAGCAGGACAGATAGTGGAGGCTCTTTACCAATGCAAGATAACAGAAATGTCCAAATTGTCAAAACGTTTTTTTAAGACAAATAACCAGAAAGCCAATATCGCAACGATAATTTTTAAATAATCGAAAGAAGCAGATATCGTTATCGCAATTTAAATACGATTAATCATGCAGCTCTAGTCCTATGGTTCATTCTAAACTATAACGATCAGTCTTGTGGCAAAATTTCAGGATATTTACAGTGCCTGATTGTAATTGTAAAAAGATGTTTCACTGAAACTAGATGTGTAGGTAGCGTCAAAGTCTTTGAGCATGAGAGTGGACTATAACCATAAAATAAACATCTCAGCCACGATAAGACCAACATCTGTTATCACCTAATAAAAGTTTACTGTCTTTGTCTTTTTGGGATTTTCTGTGAAATGCAAGTAAATAAAAGTTGTTTTATTGTGTGTTTCTTTCCCTCCCCAGATGGGTTTTACCGTGGTGATAAGCTGATCAGCCTGAAGCTTATAGCCGATGAAGCGCTACAGAAATGCAGGGACAAGTATGAGAAACTCTAGTTAACTAGTCGTTTCATCAAATGTGCACGTACACACAGTGGCCACTTTATTAGATTCAATTTGTCAAATGTGGAATAGAAGCAGTAGGAGACTGGAAAAATGTTTGGCTCTGATTCAGTTTTTCTTCAAAAGAATTTTTGAGGAAGAAATGCTGGACTGGACAGTAATTCTTGCATTTACAGCCTTTAGTCACACAGTGAGATCATTTTAGATTTCAACAGAGCTATAATAACAAATCAGAAAATTTTATTACAATTTAACATCTGTTTTCTATTTGAATATATTATAAATGTAATTTATTCCTCTAATGGCGAAGCTGAATTTTCAGTATCATTACTCTAGTCTTCAGTCTTTAAAAAAAAAATGTTTTATATGTATAAAAACATTTGAAATATAAATCTTTTGCAACATTATAAATGTATTTACGGTCATGGTAACACTTTACTTGAAGGGGTGTGCATAAGACTGACATGACACCGTCATAATCTTGACATGACACGTCATGAATATGAAGGAGGTTTTATGAATGTTTATGACAACTGTAATTAAGTGTCATTCGCTCAGTTATGTCATTTTTAATGCAAAGATGACATTGTTTGAGATGTCCGAGTTATGACAACTTGACATAAACCAATACATCATAACCTGTCAGTGTCTTTGTCATGACAACTTGACATCATTTAGCTTTATGGGTTAACATTACATTAAACTGTCATGTGGTTGGTTTTGACATGAGGCCATTATAATAGTGTCATGAATATGTATCTTGAGCTCAAGTACAGTGGTACAAATTGAACTTGTCATTAAAATGTCATTAAGTGACAATACTCTGACAAATAATTTTATAACAGCGTCATGACTATTTTTCATTTCATGTTTATTTATTTATTTATTTATTTATTTATTTTAAGTTTCCTCCAACAGAAGGTCAGATAATAGACAATTTCAAATTTCATAAAAAAGATGACACTGTTATAAAATAATGGTAACACTTTATTTTAGGGTCTTTTAACTAGTTGCTTATTAATATTAGCATTCATATGGCTAAAATATTGGCTATTTATTAGTACTTATAAAGCACATATTAATGCCTTCTGCATGATCTTATTCTACATTCTTAATCCTACCCAATACCTAAACTTAACAATTAACTATAATAAGCAGTAAATTAAGAGTTTATTGAGGGAAAAGTCATAGTTAATCGTTTATATATGTGTTCCCTATACTGAAGTGTTACCAAAATAATGTAATGTAATGTTAACCCATAAAGCTAAGTAGTTTTTTTAAGTTTGATAATTAATCTGCTATGTCATGTTTATGACAGGTTATGATGTTTTGCTAATGTCAAGTTGTCATGACAAAGACACTGACAGGTTATGATGTGTTGGTTTATGTCAAGTTGTCATAACAAAGACATCTCAAACAATGTCATCTTTGCATTAAAAATGACATAATTGAGCGAATGACACTTAATGACAGTTGTCATAAACATTCATAAAACCTCCTTCATATTCATGACACGTGTCATGTCAAGATTATGAAGGTGTCATGTCAGTCTTATGCACACCCCTTCAAGTAAAGTGTTACCACGGTCACTTTTGATCAATAAAAATGCATCCTTAATGAATAAAAGTATTAATTTCTTTCCAAAAAACCCCAAAAAAAAACGTACTGACCCCAAACTATTTAGTCAGTTTTGGAGAATGGAAGTGGTGTTCGTATTGAAAATGAGTTTGAGGAAGAAATAGTGGACCCCTAATAAAGTGGCCACTGTAGCTGTGTGCATGCTTAACAGAGTGTCTGTTTTCTGTTCACTTGATTCTCTAATGTCTTTCACACTGTCAGGTCTTTCACAGTGGAGAAATGTATAATGCTAAAACACCTCACAAAGGAAGATGAGGCCTCACCGCCGGGCTCGCTGTCACCCCCAGCGAAACGTGCCTGTCCTGACCTGCAGGTAAACTTCTGCACCACAGCCGTACAGGCATCATAGTTTTTTCATCTGAATATGTTTCTTACTCTTACGGACATCTTCACATTGCTATAGTCCCAGCGTACTCTTGTTTTTTTTTGTTTTTTTTCCCTTAGATTATATCTAGGGTTATCAAAAGTACCAAGTCGGTATTGAAATTTAAAACAATACCAGCATTTCCCCCCTATCATTTTGAGCACTGTTGAGTGGATTCGTAAACACCTCTGAATGGCCGTTGTGTTCACGAGCTCAACAGATACGTCTGTGATTGGCTACAATGATCAACGCTTCAAAAACATGTTGTAAATAGACATCTTAAAGGTGCCCTCGAATGAAAAATTGAATTTATCTTGGCATAGTTGAATAACAAGAGTTCAGTACATGGAAAAGACATACATTGAGTTTCAAACTCCATTGCTTCCTCTTTCTTATGTAAATCTCATTTGTTTAAAAGACTTTCGGAAAACACGCGGATCTCAACATAACACCGACTGTTACGTAACAGTCGGGATCATTAATATGTACGCCCCCAATATTTGCATATATGCCAGCCCATGTTCAAGGCATTAGACAAGGAAAGGCTGTATTAACGTCTGGATCTGTGCACAGCTGAATCATCAGACTAGGTAAGCAAGCAAGAACAATAGCGAAAAATGGCAGATGGAGCAATAATAACTGACATGATCCGTGATATCATGATATTTTTAGTGATATTTGTAAATTGTCTATCTAAATGTTTCGTTAGCATGTTGCTAATGTACTGTTAAATGTGGTTAAAGTTACCATCGTTTCTTACTGTATTCACGGAGACAAGAGCCGTCGCTATTTTCATTTTTAAACACTTGCAGTCTGTATAATTCATAAACACAACTTCATTCTTTATAAATCTCTCCAACAGTGTAGCATTAGCTGTTAGCCACAGAGCATAGCCTCAAACTCATAGCGAATCAAATGTAAACATCAAAATAAATACTTTACTCACATGATTCGATGTATGCATACAGCATGCATGACGAACATCTTGTAAAGATCCATTTGAGGGTTATATTAGCTGTGTAAACTTTGTAAATGCGCTGTAATATAATCGAGAGCTTGTGTGGCAGGGAGCACGCGATTTAAAGGGGCGGCGCTCTGAAAAAATCAGTGCATAGTTAATGATGCCCCAAAATAGGCAGTTAAAAAAATGAATTAAAAAAAATCTATGGGGTATTTTGAGCTGAAACTTCACAGACACATTCAGGAGACACCTTAGACTTATTTTACATCTTGTGAAAAAGCATTCTTGGGCACCTTTAATAGACACAGATGCACAGGGGAGCATTTGAAAGCAGGCGTCAATCAGTGGATCTGTCAACTAGCGGATATATTAGGGATCCGCTGAGAGAAGCCTGCTTTCAAACGCTCCCCTGTGTATCTGTGTCTATTAAGATGTCTATTTACAACATGTTTTTGAAGCGTTGATCATTGCAGCCAATCACAGACATATCTGTTGAGCTCGTGAACACAATGGCCAACTATTTAATATGCTAGGGGGAAATGCTGGTATCGTCACATTTTTAAAATTTCAGTACCGAAGTTGGTACTTTTGACAACACTAATTATATCTGTTACATATGCATTTTGTCAGGTCAGTGGTAATAGATATTTAAGCAAGGATTATGGGGTTTTCAATCGCCGATATCAATAGAGACCAAATTAAAGATAGACACTACCATTTAATAGTTTGGGGTCAGTGAGATTGTTTTAATGCTTCTGAAAGAAGTCTTGGTAACACTTTAGAATAACTCACGCTATGAAGCATTAGTTAAGCATTAGTAAATAGTTAATTCATCATTTATAAAACATTAATAGACATTAGTAAGCCGTTCATAAATACAGCTATAAATGCTTTGTTCTTGATTTATAAGCATATCTATAATGAGTTTAATAATTGTATTTTCATACTTTATTAATGATCAATTTATCATTTTTAAATTATGTATTACATTATTCACAAACCAGTTATTTAGGAGTTGTCAGTGGTTCATAAGATCATTTAGGAAGTGTAAGTAAATGATTAATAAAATATTTAAATGTACATTTATGCATCTTATTATTTAGACATATAGTATTAGTTACTTAGCGTGTTAATAAATGCTATATTAATACATATTCCCAGTGTCAAAACTACCTCGGTACTAACTTTAAAACATTAGAGAACAGCAGTGCAGAAGATCACTGAACCTTTAAATCTCATTTATAAAAGCTTTACAAAGCATAAATAGTAAAAAAATAGTTAACTGACTGCTTCTAAATGTTTTATAATTACCTGAATTAATCATGAATTACAGTAGGAATATGTGTTAATAAAACATTTACTAACACACTAAGTAACTATTACTATGTGTCTAAATAATAAGATGTATAAATGAATGTTTAAATAGTTTATTAATCATTTACTTACACTTACTAAATGAACTACTGACAACTCCTAAATAACTGGTTTGTAAATATGTAATACTTAATTTAGAAATGATAAATTGATCATTAATAAAGTATGAAAATACAATTATTAAACACATTATAGATATGCTTATAAATCAAGAATAAAGCAATTATAGCTGTATTTATAAACTACTTACTAATGTCTATTAATGCTTTATAAGTGATGAAATAACTATTAACTAATGCTTAACTAATGCTTCATAGTGTGCAGTTATTATAGTGTTACCGAAGTCTTTTATGCTCAACAAGACTGCATTAATTTGAAAAAAATACTGTAAAAACTTTAATTTTAGTATAAATAATTAAATTATAATACTAATTTGTTAAATATAATAATAATTTATTCCTGTGATCAAAGCTTCTATTTTTCAGCATCATTACTTCAGTCTTCAGTGTCACATGATCCTTCAGAAATCATTCTAAAATTCTGATTTGATGCTCGAGAAACATTTATTATTATTATTGTCAATGTTGAAAACAGGTGTGCTGCTTATTTATGTGGAAACCATGATAGGAAGTCTTTGTAACAAAAGGAAAGAATGTTTTGTAACATTATAAATGTCTTGCTGTCACTTTTGATCAATTGAATAGATCCTTGCTTAACAGTATTCATTTAAATAATAATAAAAATAAAAAACTTACTGACCCCAAACTTTTGAACGAGAGTATACATAAAATTGCTGAGATTACTTCTTGGAAACACTTCTTTACTCAATAATTACCCATAATACATGAATATAACTGTAAACAGAGAGGAAGGAATGAAATCAGGACAGATGCAGACCAGCATGATGAGCACATGCGCTAACCACCAGGCCATGGCTTTGGCGCTATTCGATTTGAGTTTAAACGAATTATGTTTTGTTTTTTTTGTTTTTTACATCAAAGCCCTATGAGTTGACCTTCTAATGGAGGTTAAAAAGAAGCGACACATTTTGCTCATGAAAACAAGCAGGTCTTCATGTATCATTACACCTGATCTGTCCATGTAAGTGGGGAATATATTCAGATGAAAAATGACTGCAGTATCCCTTTCATAAAGTCTTTGTTCTGGTCTCTCAAATGTTAACTCTTGTCCTGTACATCTCCTGTGGAGTTTTGAGTCTTGCATTGTCCTGTGTGTTACAGATATCTCTTGGTTATTTATCCAAGGTTTTGTGTAACGGTTGTAAATCCATAAAGGTCTGGCATGATTTCTCGGAGCTATTGTGCCGAAGACCTTTGAAACGGTTGTCTTGTGTGTGGCGTTTACTGATGCAAGCTGACCTCTTTTTAAACCTGTAATTCTAATAATGTTGATTTTACTTTCATGCAAAAGATCTTTGGCATTTTTTTTTCTCCCTCAATGTGGGTCCATGTCTGTGTCCTTTTCCTCTTTCGATGTGAGTAATCTCTCCATTAACCCCCTTTAGCAGGAGAAACAGAAAGAAAGAGTAAGGAAGGTCCGTCCTCCCCCACAGGTATTTCATGTCTCCTTTGTGCATAACGTTTTGTTTTTTTAACTCCTCCTGTCTTAACACCTGTTTGTGTGCTCATGGGCGGCTCTCTCACTCTTAGGGATGGCTTGAGACCTTTATCACTCTCCTCACACAACACTGTGTGTGTGTGTGTGTGTGTGTGTGTGTGTGTGTGTGTGTGTGTGTGTGTGTGTGTGTGTGTGTGTGTGTGTGTGTGTGTGTGTGTGTGTGTGTGTGTGTCTCTGTGTGTTTGCTTTTGCAAATGCATTTCACCATTTACACACTCATCAGACTTGGCGTTCAATCATAAGGCCATAAAGGCATATTCTGCCTTATTAGCAACTTAATGTTTTAATGCATGGCATGTGTAGTATTCAGTCCATTACCTATGATAATTGATTTGTTTGAACTTGTTTTTTACACAAACTGACTACTAGAAATAATGTACTCTTTTAATTGACAGCAGACCATAGATGAGGTATTTAAGTTGACATTAACCTCTAATATTCCTTTTTGTTCTTCTTAAAGGGTTAAAGGGGATAGTTCAACCAAAAATTAAAATTTTTTACTCCCCCTATTATTATGACGCACAGATGCATTCCATTGATTTAAAAAGTGTCAAGTAAAGACATTTATAATATTACACGAAACAATTTTTTTAACTTTAATTAAATTTTTTATATATATCTTATTTTTATTCTTTTATTCAGCAATAATGCATTAAAGGGCTAGTTCACCCAAAAATGAATATATATATATTTTCATTTGATGAATGATTAAGGAAATTTGGCCTCTGTGTTTCCTCATGTTTATTCAGGAAGTTATGGCTGGACAATTTCATGTTTATGATCTCTCTATATATATATATATATATATATATATATATATATATATATATATATATAGTGTGCGTGTAAATTAAAAGTAAATAGACGCATATTATATATGTATATATGTGTGTGTAAATTAAAAGAAATACATTAAAAATATATATATATATATATACACACACACACACACACACACACACACACACACACACACACATATGTGTGTGCGTGTAAATTAAAACTAAATACATTAAAAAATTATATACACACACACACATACACACATAAAATGTGTATATATAATTCTTTAATGTATTTAGTTGTAATTTACACGCACACTTATATATGTGTGTGTGTGTGTGTGTGTATATATATATTATATATAAATTATATTTACTTTTAATTTACATGCACACACTATATATATATATATATATATATATATATATATATATATATATATATATATATAAAATTTCCCCATTTTTGGGTGAACTAGCCCTTTAATGCATCCTTGCTGAATAAAAGTATTATTTTTTTTTATATATATTCTATTTTTTTAATTAATCGAAAGTTCAAAAGAATAGTGTTTTGTATAAATTGTTTTGTGTAATATTATAAATGTCTTTACTGACACTTTTTAATCAATGGAATGCATCCTTGCATAATAATAATAATAATAATAATAATAATAAACTTTTGTATGGGAGTGTTTGTCATGTTTTTGGCTTTAATATTGGTTTGTTCAGTAACACTTCATAAAAACTTTCATTAACATTAAAAACATTTATGATGTAAAAAATTAAACAATTACTTAATACTTCATTACATTCAGAGATGTAAAAAAAAGTTAGAAATGTCAACTACTGACCCGTTCTGCATTATACTTATTGTTAATGCTTTTGTGAATTATGAAGTGTTTCCTTTTGATTTGATCGCCAGTTCTGATCCATGAGCTAGCACTGAAACCTTTTACTGTGCCTAGTAAAAGTACTGATAGCCACATCTCTGTTAAATGATAGTGTGTCTTTGTGTCCATGTTCTAAATGTTTTCCTCACCTCAACTTTATTGGTCTACTAGTGCACGATTACATCAGAAATGTATCTGGGAAGCTCTTATATCATTGTAGTGACTAGACTCTGTTAGCAGCTTTATGTGCTGAAACCTTTTCCGCTCAGGCTGTCTAATGGATTTGACGGTTCTCACTGTGTAGTCAAACACTAACTCTCTCCTGTGAGCTCCATGCAAATGCTCTTGTCACTTAAATGAACTCAAGTGCTCGTATAGTGTTCCCTTAGTCTCTGAGCTGCATGAAAAACTAGATCTTTAGGCTTTTCTGTTGTGTTCACGTCTCTTTTTGTTTGTCCGTCTAGTGTTTTTGTGTTATTAACTAAACCTGATCTTTTCAGATGCTTTCTCTTTCAGTTTTGAAAATGACTAAAGCAGACGGGCATCTGTGCTGCATTCACTTTGGTTAGACTGAACTGAAATAAATACCAACATGAGCCCCTAAATAACGTATTATATGCGTTATTTGCATACAACACTCTTTTCATTTAATCTTTTGCTGCTTTCAAGTCATTCTGAAATAGTTGTATTTACGAAATGAATGAATGTCTGACGCCACAGTTTGCAAATGCAAAGTTTTTTGGGGGGAAAGCAAAAGCGTTGAATTATATTTTTCGAAAAACTTGGTGAAAATCAGAAATAAAAAAGCTGAAGTACTAATAAAAAGAAAAAACTAATAAAAATGCATGACAAAAGCACATAACAAAATTACTAAAGCTTAACATAAAATTACAATGGAAAAAAAAAAAAAATCATAATAGTATATAAATAATACATAACACTGATCTGGTAGTGTCACAAATGTAATTGGTGGAGTTTGCTCTGTACAAATGGTGCTTGTAAATGAGGAAGTAACTGGAGTTGTGACGATTTAAAAATATTACTCAGTCATTTAGCCAGTTTATGAAACGACGGACTATCAAACTACGTTTCCCATCATCCTGTGTGGCAGTGTGAGAATGTTAAAGTACTCACACTAGATAAAGCATCAGTTACACACTTGATGTGCATCATTATTTTGTTGCACTACTTCTACAAACAACCAAAATCACTTGAACATGCATTATGTTATAACTACGATTATAACAAGGAACTTCCCATGACCTGAAAGCAGCATTTGTTCTGTTCAATCCAGCAGTTTATAGCCTTCACAGATTGATTTGATAACATCAGGTTCCCAAAATGTTTTGTTCTCTGAAGCGTGACAACACGAGTTAACTATGAGCGCGCTCTGTGCTGTGATTGGTGCAGGTGCCGTGGAATCCTGAGGTGGATCTGTGTTGGCACTCTCTGATTGGTGGAGCGTCAGAGGAGTGCGAGCCTGTCTGGTGTGATTCAGAGGACCCGCTCTTCATCCTCTACACCAGTGGCTCTACTGGGAAACCTAAGGTAGATCCTCTAAACAACCCAATCTACCTGTGGTGCGTTATTTGCTGTTCGTCTATATCTCTTATTTGTCCCTCTTTTTCTCCCGCTCTACCACTCCGCTAGGGTGTGTTGCATACAGTGAGTGGATACATGCTCTACACTGCGGCCACCTTTAAGATGGTGTTCGATTATCACTCTGATGATGTGTACTGGTGCACTGCGGACATTGGTTGGATCACCGGTCACTCGTACATCACATACGGGCCCTTGGCCAATGGTGCGACCAGTGTGTTGGTGAGGGGAACATCCTGAGAAACACTTTTTGTGTCCGATTTTGCCCTTGAAAGTCACTTTTTAAGCATATTGACTCCTCTACGTAGGCTTTTATTGTTGTATAATATGAATGTGATTTTTAAATCTTCTGTTCCTAGTTTGAGGGTCTTCCCACATACCCGGATGTGAGCCGAATGTGGGAGATTGTTGATAAATATCAAGTCTCCAAGTTCTACACAGCACCCACCGCCATCCGGCTCCTGATGAAGTACGGCAGTGAGCCCGTTCAGAAGTGAGTTTGGTGTCTGATGTAGTACACTAGAGAGGGTTTCTGTTGTCGTGGAAAATTTCAGACCGTTTTCGCAATATCAGAACGTTTTAAAAATGTGATTTACAAGCCTGGAAAAATCATGGAAATTAATCAAATGTGACCCTTTTTTGTCGCAATAGCCAACAATACATTGTATGGGTCAAAATTATCTTTTTTTTCTTTTATGCCAAAAATCATTAGGATATTAAGTAAATATCATGTTCCATGAAGATATTTTGTAAATTTCCAACCGTAAATATATCAAAAATGTATTTTTGCGAGTGGATATGCATTGCTAAGGACTTCATTTGGACGACTTTTTGCAACCTCAGATTTCAGATTTTCAAATAGTTGTATCTCGGCCAAATATTGTCCTATCCTAACCAATATCAATAGAAAGTTTATTTATTCAGCTTTCAGATGATGTATAAATCTCAATTTTAAAAAAAATTACCCTTATGACTGGTCTTGTGGTCCACGGTCACAAATATTAAAATAATTTTAAAAAATTGATATAGGAAAAATATGCTACCGTTCAAAGATTTGGGGTCAATACAAGTTTTTTAAAGAAAATTATTTCTTAGATATAAAAGAAATGTAATACTTCAAAGTGACAGTAAAGATATTTATAATAGGGATGCACTGAAATAAAAATTCTGGGCCGAAACAATGCAATTGGCCAAAAACCGAAACAGGAAATAAATAATAAATTAATAATCAATTAATTAATCAAATTTTAATCAACACTTAAATATCTAAAACTGAGTTGTACAAACATTTAAATTACAGTTTTTATATTAACTTTCGATAACAGAATTATTTCTACTCTAGTTTGTTGGTGAAATGTAAACATTTAAATGACAAACTGAAGACATTACTAATAGTTTAAGTAAAAATATAATGAATATGTAATCCATTGCATATATTTAGCAAAATCCTCTTCTCTAGAGTTATTTTTCCTAGCTAACTAATGAGTTTATGTACATTGAATAGCTTTCTTGAGGTAAATATAATGTTAAGTGACAGTGTATAGCTTACAAGCTGTTTAATTTGATGACTTTCCATGGTTAAAACAGTGATTACATGAGGATTCATTTCGGTAAGTTGTAGTATATCTTTTAACATACCTTGTTTATTTCCTGCTGTAACTGGTAGTAAAGAGGAAGAGATGATCGTTCACGTAGGCGGTTACAGCGATCTGTCACGCCGTGTTAAAGAGCACCAAAACAACATTTAGTGTTTGAATTTCCTTATAAAATTGACAGAATTTTAAAGTTGAGACTTTGCTTCATATTAAAAGTAACAAAGTTCAAACGTTTTTGAGATTATTGAATGGCAGTGCGCTACTAATGTACAAAAGTTTTTTCACGCTTCAACAGAAAACGGTACAGACTAAAAGATTTTAGATTTAATAAACCATGTCATTACCGATTAAATTTGAGAAATTAATATTGCTAGTGTCCACACAGCTCACATGTTTAACTGTTGTAGCTTATCCAGGTTGTGTCACGAAATAGACGCTGAACACAGTCAAAAAGCACTGATTAAACGTCTGTTTCGCTCACTGATTTCGGCCCTCTGAAATTTCAGTGCATCCTTAATTTATGACGTTACAAATAAATATAAGTCAATGATGTATTCTATGGAGTCAAATTAATGCCTTAAAGTTTTGCACAAAAATAAAGTTTTGCAAAACACAAAAAAGAATTGAGCAATAAAAAAATGTTTTGCAAACAAAAATAAAGAATTGCAAAGGAAAAATAAAGTATTGAGCGGGAAAAAATAAGTTTTGCAAACAAAAATAATAAATTGCAAAATAAAATAAAATAGTGCAAAAATAAAAATATAATCAATTACAAAAATCATTGACAGCTGTAATCCTATTTTATCTTTGCCACATATTTTTCATGCTCAAACCTACTAAATCATTTGCAACGCTCATTTTATTCTGCGTTTCAGTCAAGCGTGCGCTCACGATACCGGTTTTCCTTTGCGCTGCACTTTTCTGCGCGGATCTCTTTATGGCACTGGTTTGACGTGGGGGTGGAGTCAAGAAACGGGGCACGCCTCCGCGAAATGCATTGGAGGGGAACGTAATCGGCGACAGGTGAAATAATTCTTTGACGTGGTTAAAAATAATGAATGGTTTGTTTTTCATATGTTGTCGCCGATTACGCCCCGCTCCAATGCATTTCTCATAGTAATATGACCCGTTGCGCTCTGTCTCACTGCCTGTGTCCACTTTTGTGTCCTTAAACATTAGTTTTTTGGGGTCGACAGCTTATAAAAACTTATTTCTGGGTTTTTTAGCTTGTTAGCTGTACATCTTGTCACACAGCAGCTTTTAGGCATTGTTCTGTTTTTTGTAATGAGTCAGAAAAGACAAGTCAGCCTGGAGACGGTTGGATTGTTTTTCCCCCGGTGGGCGTGGTTTTCAGATTATAATAAATGCGCTCTGTCTCTATGCTTGATCTGTTCTGTTGCGATCTGCGTCTCCTGCCGATGACGTGTTTCTTGACTCCAACCCCACGTCAAACCAGTGCCATAAAGAGATCCGCGCAGAAAAGTGCAGCGCAAAGGAAAACCGGTATCGTGAGCGCACGCTTGACTGAAACGCAGAATAAAATGAGCGTTGCAAATGATTTAGTAGGTTTGAGCATGAAAAATATGTGGCAAAGATAAAATAGGATTACAGCTGTCAATGATTTTTGTAATTGATTATATTTTTATTTTTTCACTATTTTATTTTATTTTGCAATTTATTATTTTTGTTTGCAAAACTTTTTTTTTTTTCTGCTCAATACTTTATTTTTCCTTTGCAATTCTTTATTTTTGTTTGCAAAACATTTTTTTATTGCTCAATTCTTTTTTGTGTTTTGCAAAACTTTATTTTTGTGCAAAACTTTAAGGCATTAATTTGACTCCATAGTATTCTATTCAACAAAGAATCCTGAAAAAAATGTAAGAACAACTCACAGCAACTGTTTTCAACTCTGATAATAATCATACGTTTCTTGAGCAGCAAATCAGCATATTAGAATGATTTCTGAAGGATCATGTGACACTGAAGACTGGAGTAATGATGCTGAAAATGTTTATTTTTGATCAAATAAATACTGCCTTGATGAGCATAAGAGACTTCTTACTGACAATCTTACTGATCCTAATTTTTTTTTTTCTTTTCCAATATTTATGTTCAGCTATCAAAATACCTCGAAATAGTTTTTTTGTGAAATCCTTATCCAGTAATATTTTTCATTGACACACTTTGTATATATAGTACATACAATATAGTGTTTACAGTATAAAGTATAGTGTTTAGGAATAAGTATTATGAATGTTTATTTATAACTGCCATTGCTTGGTTATGTTGTATATAAGACACTTAGATGATTAACGGAGATCTTAGATCTCATATTTCCAGATAAAACTTGATGATATAACTTTATGATTACTACTATAATGAAACGATATGGTAATGCTTGATAGTATTCATCTCTGTGTGTTATGGGATTGCTCTGTGTTCAGTCTTGCACTCTGTTTGCTTACAAAGTCTGCTAACAGAGCAGCGTTTATAAGTCCATTGGCTGTGCATTGTGTGCTTTTGCATAACAACTGGTGCCAGTATGTGCCGACTTTCTGACCACAACCTTGATACAGTACCAACAGATGCATCTACTCAGTCTTTTATAGAACTATTTTCCACATTTTACAAAAATAGTAACATTTACAAAACTTTGCAATGGTTTGTGTCATCAGGTATAAGCGGACCTCCCTGAAGATTTTGGGGACAGTCGGGGAGCCCATAAACCCAGAAGCCTGGCAGTGGTACTACAGCGTTGTGGGAGAGAAGAGATGTCCGGTGGTGGACACCTTCTGGCAGACTGAGACGGTATCCACTGAATTACAGCACTCAGATCAGAGCAGTAACATCCATGTTGCTTTGAAGCTGTCTACCGTAAAGTCACTTGTCTCTTTTGTGTCTTCCTCAGGGTGGGCATGTGATGACCCCTCTGCCGGCCGCTACGCCCTTGAAGCCTGGCTCTGCCGTGAGTGAACATTGTGCTATGAATATAATAAATAATAAAAATGTAGCAATGAATAAAAAGATAGACTATCGTTCAAAGGTTTGGGGCCTGTAAGATGTCCCTTGTGCTCACATGTTGCATTTATTTGATCCAAAATATGGTAATTTGTGAAATATTATTGCAGTTTAAAATAAATATTTTCTATTTATTAATTTAATAATTTCTTTATTTATTTTCTATCTGCTTTAACTGAAAGTAACTTACACTGACATATCTTTAAAATAGTCAGAATTGCGAGATATAAACTTGCAATTCTGACTTTTTTCTCAGAATTGCAAATTTAGTATATCTTTATACTTTATAACAGGCAATTGTGAGATATAAGCCTGGTTTCACAGACAGGGCTTAGATTCACCCAAAAATGAAAATTCAGTCATTAATTACTCACCCTCATGTCGTTCCACACCCGTAAGACCTTCGTTCATCTTCAGAACACAGATTAAGATATTTTTGATGAAATCCGATGGCTCCGTGAGGCCTGCATAGCCAGCAATGGACATTTCCTCTCTCAAGATCCATTAATGTACTAAAAACACATTTAAATCAGTTCATGTGAGTACAGTGGTTCAATATTAATATTATAAAGCGACGAGAATATTTTTGGTGCGCCAAAAAAGCCAAAATAACGACTTGTATAGTGATGGCCGATTTCAAAACACTGCTTCAGAAAGATTCGGAGCATTATGAATCTTTTGTGTCGAATCATGATTCGGATCGCGTGTCAAACTGCCAACGGCTGAAATCACGTGACTTTGGCGCTCCAAACAGCTGATTCAACACGCTGATTCATAACGCTCCGAAGCTTCCTGAAGCAGTGTTTTGAAATCGGCCATCACTATATATGTCGATATTTTGTTTTTTTTGGCGCTCCAAAAATATTCTCGTCGCTTTATAATATTAATATTGAACCACTGTACTCACATGAACTGATTTAAATATGTTAGTACATTAATGGATCTTGAGAGAGGAAATGTCATTGCTGGCTATGCAGGCCTCACTGAGCCATCGGATTTCATCAAAAATATCTTAATTTGTGTTCTGAAGATGAATGAAGGTCTTACAGGTGTGGAACGACATGAGGGTGAGTAATTAATGACAGAATTTTCATTTTTGGGTGAACTAACCCTTTAAGCCCTGTGAAACCAGGGAATAAACTTCCAATTCTGAGGTTGTCTTTTTTTCAGTCAGAATTGGACTTTATAACTCACAATTGCAAAAAAGCCAGAATTGCAAAATATAAACTCGATTGCGACAAAAAAAGTCAGAATTGCAATATATAAACTCTCAATTGAGAGGGGAAAAAAAAGCAAGAATTGTGAGTTTTTCATTGCAGAGTTTACAAGTTTACAAACGTATATTTGCACAAAGTAACAAAGGATGCAAGTTGATCTGCATTAACAGCATTTGTTGCATAATGTAAAATAAGAAGAAAAATAATTACTTCTGTTTCTAAAAAACAGAAACATGTTAATTTGAGATTTATGTGGTAGAATCGCTTACTAACTTCTGTATGGTGGTTAATGTGTGTAGACGTTTCCCTTTTTTGGGGTTGTACCTGCTATTCTGAATGAGTCAGGGGAGGAACTTGAAGGACCAAGTGAAGGCTATCTGGTACAGTGATCTTCTTTCCTCTTTTTTTTTTTTGTGTATAATTCCACCCCCTCATGCTTTGTATTCTTAGTTAAAAAATATTTAATTTCATTACCATTCATTTCATTTGATTTTCATGTTAGTTTTAAAATTCTTCACACTAATAAATCACATGAAACACAAGAGCTGTGGTGTTCACTCACTCCTCTCTTCCTCAGGTGTTTAAACAGCCTTGGCCAGGTGTGATGAGAACCGTGTATGGGAACCACCAGAGGTTTGAGACCACCTACTTCAAGAAATTTCCTGGATATTATGTGACTGGAGATGGTAATTTGTGCTGTGATTCATTTTCAGTTTTACAGTAAATGTGCTTCGTATAATTGTGTGAAGTGAGAGTTTGCGCTTTAGATAAACGCGCCACGTGTCTGTCCAGGTTGTCGTAGAGATAAGGACGGGTACTACTGGATCACTGGAAGGATAGATGACATGCTGAATGTGTCTGGTGAGTAGAGGATGAGGACATTTGTGCATTCATTGTTTTGCACAATACCCATCAAGAAAAAAACTTCTCCTGTTGTGTAATTTCCCCTAGTGTGAAGAGAGAGAATGTGTGGCTTGGACTTACAGATGTTGAAATAATGCAGATGAATGAGTTTCGAAGACAAGATGATGAAATTCAGGCCACACATCTTGCATGTTTTCTGTCTCTTTACTGAAATGACTCTGATTTACAAAGCGTTGAAGTAGCCAGTGCCAGTATAATAAATGACCTGTAATAGAGCAAAGGCTTACATTGCTGGTGGATCTGTTTTCAGGGCACTTACTGAGCACTGCAGAGGTGGAGTCGGCTCTGGTGGAGCATGAAGCCGTGGCTGAGGCAGCGGTGGTGGGGAGGCCACACCCTGTCAAAGGCGAGAGCCTCTACTGTTTTGTCACCCTCAATGACGGAATCAACTACAACCAAAAGCTGGAGGCGGAGCTTAAAAAGCAAGGTATGCCTGCTTCAATGAATAGTTCATGCAAAAATCATGTATTCACTCCCATGTCATTCGGACCCCATGTGAAGTGCTCTTTTCTATACAACAAAGTGATTTTATACCATCAAACTTAAAAAAAGGGCCCCAAAAAGCACAGAATTATCATTAAAAAAACAATCTGTCCAACTTATTCGCAGTCTTCCAAGTCTTTGGAAGTCATACAGCTGTTTAGTTTTTAGTTTTATGTTTTATTGTTTTTTGTTTTGTTTCATTTTTTTTTTTTACTGGTGATCTCCAAAGACTGTATATATAGAAAGATGGTGCACTCGTATTATGATGAATGGGAGAAAGAGCACCGCGCAATATGGCAGAATAACTAAATAAGAGCCAATCATTGTGTCACTGTTAGAAGCTCTGGGGTCTCATTTATAAAACTCTCCGTAGATTTCATCCTAAAAGTGTACGTACGCGCAAAAGC
This sequence comes from Megalobrama amblycephala, assembly GCF_018812025.1. Classification (NCBI taxonomy): domain Eukaryota; kingdom Metazoa; phylum Chordata; class Actinopteri; order Cypriniformes; family Xenocyprididae; genus Megalobrama; species Megalobrama amblycephala. The sequence goes on from NC_063067.1 coordinate 30,991,411, forward strand.
TAGATTCTGCGTACGCACAAAAGTTTTCAGATTTATAAAACCATGCGTGCGCCAGAACCTGCGCACAAATCCCTTTATAAATCCCAGTCAGAGGAAGATTGTGTGTTCGTGCATCTCAACCCCGTCTCCTCCCCGAAATCACCATATATGGAGCTTACGACGCCCAGTTTTACTATGCATAACCTCATTTGCATATCATTTCCATGCACGTTCCCATCCTCGTGACACTATGTTAAAGGATTGGTCCACTTTCAAATAAACACTTCCTGATGATTTACTCACCCCCATGTCATCCAAGATGTTCATGTCTTTCTTTCTTCAGTTGAAAAGAAATTACATTTTTTGATGAAAACATTCCAGGATTATTCTCCTTATAGTGGACTTCAATGGGCACCAAACGGTTGAAGGTCAAAATTAGTTTCAGTGCAGCTTCAAATTGTTCTACATGATCCCAGATGAGAAATAAGGGGCTTATCTAGAGAAACAATAACTCATTTTCTGAAAAAAAATGAAAATTATAAAGGTTTTAACCTTAAATGCTCATCTTGAACTAGCTCGCTTCTTCTCCTCTATTAGAATTCCAGCAGTGTAGACTCTGCTAAGTGTATTATTGCCCTCCACAGGACAAAGTTTGAACTGATTCTCACATGTAATATGCTAGTTCAGTAGTATATATCAATTAGTTCAAACTTTGACCTGTGGAGGGCAGTATTACGCTTAGCACCATCAACACTGCTGGAATTCTAATAGAGGAGAAGAAGAAGAGAGCTAGTTCAAGATGAGCATTTAAGGTTAAAACTTATATAATTTCCAATTTTTTTTTCAGAAAATGAGCGATGGTTTCACTAGATAAGCCCCTTATTTCTCATCTGGGATTGTGTTGAACAATTTGAAGCTGCAGTGAAACTAATTTTGACCTTCAACTGTTTGGTGCCCATTCAAGTCTACTATAAGGAGAAAAATCCCGGAATGTTTTCATCAGAAACTTTAATTTCTTTTCGACTGAAGAAAGAAAGACATGAACATCTTGGATGACATGGGGGTGAGTAAATTATCAGGAAAAGTTTATTTAAAAGTGGACTAATCCTAACACCATCAAAGGTACGAGACATTGGAAAATATTAGATATGGACTATAAATGTCATTTGTGCAATACACTACACTGATAAATATCATCCAATATTCTCTTTATGTTTTGGAATAAATCAAATATCAAAATATAATATCAAAATCTCCATAAAAACAAAATTGTATAAAATACTTCAGGTCAAATTTATGCAGTTTTGCTGATAAGGTGAACATTTCTTTTAGGAAGTTTATAGGCTATTTTTAGTGGAAACAGATCGGCCTACTTATTTATTGCAGTGTAAATACAATTGTCTCACTCGGCACGTCACTGACAAAATATTTTAAAAAGGAAACGTGCAAATCTTACTGTTTTCCTCAAATTACATCCTTCAAATACAGTGGTATTTTCATAATTGTTTGAAGATCCTTCACATGACAGCGGTTGTACAGTAAGATATTATCATTGGACCTATTCAAACTGGACAACGGTCCGTTCGACCACCGAATCCAGCAGTGTCTGCCATAATATCGAAGTTAAGTGTGCATCACTGATCGTCGTTCTCGCTAAAATATTTTGTCATAACATCTGCAGTTTAGTATTGTGCTCCTCGCTGTCATTAAAGCAGCGTGTCACAGGAAAAGTGATCGAAAGTAGCACATCTACTATCTAAATTAATATCATTTTTGTTTAACTTCTCCGTAATGACTGCATAATGTAATTTCAGTGCTTATCGGCAATAGTGAAAGTGTAATATTAATGTAAATGTGTATATCAAAATGAAAGCATGAGTTTCCATGTGAGTTTAAATCATTCTTTTATTTATTTCAACTGTTATTGTGAACATGCACTGTATTTATGATTAGGACTCATAATGAGGATTTAAAGTGGTTCTTTTGTGAAACACAGAGCTTATTTTTTTGCAATTTTTCCAAAAGTCTGTGAGAAAAATGCATAGGCTTTCGATCGAGGGAACCCGTGCGCCGCTAAATTCAAAAACACGTGATCCCTGATGTACTCTATTATGTGCCTGTACTGCAGGGTAATTTGATTTTTGTTTTATTTTATGGTGGAGCTTCTCCTTAATGAAGTCTCTAAGGTCTGTAAAAAAAATTTATTTTAATAAATAATTACTTTTATTCAGCAAAGATGCATTAAACTGACCAAAAGTTACAGTAAAGACTTTTTTTTTGTAAAAAGAAATTTCAAATAAATGTTGTTTCTATTCATCAAAGAATCCTGAAAAAAAGTATTAGTTTCCACAAATATATTCAGCAGTTATAAAAGTTTATTTTAATAATACGAGTGAAAAAATCACAGAATTATCATTAAAAAAAGACATATTTGCGGTCTTTTTTGTTTCATTTCGTTTTCTTACTGGTGATCTCTTCTAGTAATCTGCCAAAGCTCACAAATTTTCTTATTTTAATTCTAATATTCTTATTTTATTAACTATTCCTTGTGTTTCGAGCTGCTGTTTAAACAATAATGACTTAAATAAAGATTTTTGTTTAATCGTACACTACAAGTAATGGCTTTCTTTTCATTTCTTTCTTTCAAACAGTGAGAGAGAAGATTGGTGCCATAGCTACACCTGACTACATTCAGAATGCTCCCAGCCTTCCAAAAACCAGATCAGGTATTAATATTGGATGGTTTATTTATAATTCTCATTAAAACTTTAATATTTATGATGGTACTTAAATGTGCTTCTGTGTATTTTTTCAAAGGTAAGATCATGCGTCGTGTCTTGCGGAAGATAGCGTGTAATGAGCGGGATTTAGGTGACGTGTCTACATTAGCGGACAGCTCCGTCATTGAACAGCTGTTTGACAACCGCTGCTGTGCTGCTGTGTGACCACCGGGGGCATCGAACACTGTCTGGCCCCAATACAAGCTTCAGTTCTGGGAGGAAAAGGATGAGTCTGAGCTTAGAATGAAGTTTAGGATAATGCTAGCAGGCAGACAGAATGAAATCAAAACAAAAAAGACTTAAGACTTTAAGAAATCGCTAGTAAAACCCAAGGTTTGGGAGCGGCACAGTTTTAACTGCATTTTTTACAGGACTCGCTTGTATATTAGAAATCATTGTTTTACCCCAAAAGTTTATTTGTTTAATTTGTTTATCATTTCCTCCTCTTTTATCCATGTTCAGTTTATTCATTAATCTTTATATGACTTCACTGTGCCAACATAACCTAAAAACAGGTTATCATTTGTGTTTTTCTCCACTAAAATGGTAAATAAGACTGCACATGTCACGGTTTTATTGTGTGTTAAATCTCTGCTTTGGTCGAAAGTTTCATTTTTAACATTTAACTTTCTGTACAAGCCAAAGCATGCATTAATATTTACCAGAATAACATGGTATCATGCAGGTGTTTCAGTATATTAAAACTATGTATGTTTTACCCTGGAACAGTTTGCAAGCTTGTGTGTGAACTGATATTATATTTCTCCAGGAAAGTTATATGAAAGAGCTTTGGTTGACTGCATAAAGGCTGTATGTTCATTTGAAAACATACGCACATGGAGTAAATGGCATATTTTATATTGGGAAGGTGTCCTCTCATAAAACATTTTCTGGAGAAAAGTGCAGTTTCATGAGTGTGTGGTGCTCTCATGCACCAGTACTGGATTGTATTTCTACTGTTGTCAGATTGATTTCTTCCAGCTTGGCATTAATTGCTTTTGTTTTGTTGGTCGAGTTTGTTTTTCATAGCTGTTAATGTGGATGAGTATCAGCTGTCTGTGCTTTTCTCAACCCTCTAAACACTCACTAGCCTATATGATGAGTGACTGAATCTATGAACTTTAGATTGTTTTTGTTTTGTTACCCTTTATTTTCCTTTTCATTAATTTCCTTGTAATCAATTCATTTGTGCAGAGCAACAAACAGAACTGGGTGAAATAAAGTGCTGAAATTTTGAAACCGTTTTTGTGCTCTTTCTTGTGTGTTTTTTCTGCATGTGCATGTGCTGCAGGGTAATTTAATTTTTCTTTTGTTTTATGATGGAGCTGTAAAAATTATTACTTTTATTCAGCAAGGATGCATTAAACTAAACAAAAGTGACAGTAAAGACTTTACCATTGTTTTTCTTTTTGTCTATTCATCAGAAAATCCTGAAAAAATGTATCAGTTTCCACAAATATATTAAGCAGCACGACTGTTTAAAATATTGATAATAATAAAAAATGTTTTTTGAGCTCAAAATCAGCATATTAAAATGTTCAAAAATACTTAAAACTTTCAAAAAAATTTTTACTGTATTTTTGATCAAATAATATATATATTTTTAATATTATATATATATATATATATATATATATATATATATATATATATTTTTTTTTTTTTTTTTTTTTTTTTTTAAAGGGACTTTGCTTCAAACATTTGGACCTTTTCTGACCTTTTTGACCAAAAACCAACTAAACAAAGCATTTCTCCTAAATCCTAAATCTACAATTCAGAAACCAGTAAAAAGAGGCACAATTTATAGTTCTTTAACATTATGCAACATTTCGTGCACCAAAACAATATTGTTACATGACAATTCAGCCTGTTTTTGCTGCTGTACCTTTAAGACTGTATTGTTGTCAACACCCGCATTCTTGAGTTGAACACAGCAGTCTTTGGTTGAACTCATTAGCCAAATCAGTAAATGAATCATTCTTTTGAGTCGGATTTGGTCCAGATTATAATTTGGGTTGAACGAATCATTCACAGTTCAATTCACTGATTCAGTATGGTTGCCCTTTTTTTCTTTTTTTTAAAGGTGCCCTAGAACTTTTTTTAAAAAGATGTAATATAAGTCTAAGGTGTCTCCTGAATGTGTCTGTGAAGTTTCAGCTCAAAATACCCCATAGATTTTTTTTAATTCATTTTTTTAACTGCCTATTTTGGGGCATAATTATAAATGAGCCGATTCAGGGTTACTGGCCCTTTAATTCTCGTGCTCCACGCCCACGGAGCTCGCGCTTGCCTTAAAGGTCCCGTTTTTCGTGGTTTTTTTTAAGCTTTGGTTGTGTTTATAGTGTGCAATATAAAATGTGTTCATGTTTCGCGTGTAAAAAAACACAGTATTTTTCACATAATTTACTTATCTGTATACCGCTGTTTCCACTGTCATAAAAACGGGCTGATGACTTCCTTGTTCTATGAAGTCCCTCCTTCAGAAATACGTAACGAGTTCTGATTGTTCCAGCGGTTCCTGTGTTGTGATTCGACAGCAGTTTAGCGCATCTTGCCCAGAAAGGTCACGCCTCTTACCATAACGTGGAGATGCACGCGCTCAGTGTTATTGTAAACATGTCTTTAATTTTACCCTATCAATTTGAGCCGGAATCAGACCCGGTGATTGGACTGCGGGATGAAAATAACAGCGTTTCGACGACATGGCGACAAACACACTCTACAAACGCAACTCTTGTGTATTCCTGTGGGCGGAGGTTAGTCAAAAAACTGTTTTAGTGACGTCATTAAAGAAGGAAGTAGAGGGATGTAGTCCAAACTGGCCGTTCGATGTAGGCGACTTCTGTTAAATAAAATATCTCGCTTGGCATTGAACTTTGAGCTTTAAAATTTTACAGATTTTATTTATACTCTAACAACAACATTACACACTAACTAAAGTTTGAAAAATGGGATCACGAAGAACGGGACCTTTAAACAGTGCATAAACAAAGTTTACACAGCTAATATAACCCTCAAAATGGATCTTTACAAAGTGTTCGTCATGCATGCATCGGATCATGTGAGTATTGTTTACTGTTATATTGTTTACATTTGATTCTGAATGAATTTGAGGCTGTGCTCCGTGGCTAACGGCTAATGCTACACTGTTGGAGAGATTTATAAAGAATGAAGTTGTGTTTATGAATTATACAGACTGCAAGTGTTTAAAAATGAAAATAGCGACGGCTCTTGTCTCCGTGAATACAGTAAGAAACGATGGTAACTTTAACCACATTTAACAGTACATTAGCAACATGCTAACAAAACATTTAGATAGACAATTTACAAATATCACTAAAAATATCATGATATCATGATCATGTCAGTTATTATTGCTCCATCTGCCATTCGCTATTGTTCTTGCTTGCTTACCTAGTCTGATGATTCAGCTGTGCACAGATCCAGACGTTAATACTGGCTGCCCTTGTCTAATGCCTTGAACATGGGCTGGCATATGCAAATATTGGGGGCGTAAATATTAATGATCCTGACTGTTATGTAACAGTCGGTGTTATGTTGAGATTCGCCTGTTCTTCGGAGGTCTTTTAAACAAATGAGATTTACATAAGAAGGAGGAAACAATGGAGTTTGAGACTCACTGTATGTCATTTCCATGTACTGAACTCGTTATTTGACTATGCCGAGATAAATTCAATTTTTCATTCGAGGGCACCTTTAAGTTAATTTATCTCTGGATAGAAAGGTTATCAATAATGACTTAAATTTCGGCCTGTTCTTCACACAAATCTATCATAATACAGCGTCAAGTCGTATGGTACATTTTTTTAATGCTTTTATGGAGATTAAAGGGTTAGTTCACCCAAAAATGAAATTAATATAATTTATTACTAACCCTCATGTCGTTCTACACCCTGCCAGAGATGGCAGCCTACTTCCTCCCTCAAGATCCATAAAGGTACTAAAAACATATTTTAATCAGTTCAATGTGAGTACAGTGGTTCAATATTAATACTATGAAGTGACAAAATAACGACTTTTTAACAATATCTAGTGATGGGCGATTTCAAAACACTGCTTCGGAGCGTTACGAATCTTTTGAGTCGAATTAATGATTCGGATCGCGTATCAAACTGCTGAAATCACGTGATTTTGGTGCTCCGATCCACTGATTCGATTTGCAAAGCTTCGAAGCTTCATGAATCAGTGTTTTGAAATCGGCCATCACGAGATATTGTTGAAAAGTCGTTATTTTTTTTTATTTTTTTTGGCGCACCAAAAATATTATCGTCACTTTATAATATTAAAGTTGAACCACTGTACTGACATGAACTGATTTAAATATGTTTTTAGTACATTAATGGATCTTGAGAGAGGAAATGTCATTGCTGGCTATGGAGGCCTCACTGAGCCATCGGATTTCATTAAAAATGAAACAACATGAGGGTGAGTAAATAAAGATTTGCATGTAATATGCATATTTGATATATGTGTATACATACAATTCTATCTTTATGTGTGTGTGTTTTGTTTTGTTTTGTTTTGTTTATGTCCATATGCCAACTGCACATACGATCAACAATCCTCCACAAGATGGCAGTGATTCCAAAGTCTTCACTTCAGGTCAGGAAGACAAAGAGAGAAGAGGTCCTGTCTCTACTAAGCATCCAAAGCAGGTTTTTAATGTCATTTTCCATTACATAAAACCCCTTTTCTGCATGAACTACACACATGTCCAGTTAATTAACCCACAAGTTCATGTTTTGGTGCTCTTTTCCTGGGTGAAAAGCCCTCTGGCCATCTGTTATTCAAGCCGTGTGAAAGTGATTGAATAATTCATGCCACACTGCTCAGTTTGCTGTGAGGAGCAGAGGGCAGTCCACTTATTTTCCTTTGTGTGTCTGTGTGTATTTGAAGGCCAGGGAGTGGGTTAATGATACTATTTTTACTTTCCTCACAACAAGAGATGATGAAGTGATATTCACAGAGCAACGTGTGGTTTGATAATCATTTTAGTAAGCGTGTGAACAGATGAATCCATGCATTTGGCGACAACAAGATTGAGTGCTTGAGTGTTTCTTTTTCCATATTCAGTCAGGGTATATTTAATATACAACATTTGTGTGCAGCTGCTCTTACTCACTTCACAAACCCCATGTTGATGTTATTGATCTTCATTACACTTCAAGACTGTGTGTAATTCTGTCCTTTCTTCGACATTCGGGTCATTTCGACATTATGTTAACACTCTTTCACACACGCTTACACTTTCACCCTCTTCAACAGATTTTCTTCTTTTTTTATTATTACCACCACTTCGCATCTCCTCATTTCTGCTTCCATTCATGTCTCTTCTTGCTTTCATCTTTAGGCAGTATAGATGTTTGTTCTGTGGTACTTCAGGGAGGCAACAAGCCCTGTGTCAGATAATAGCTCAGTATTCTCCAGGAGGTTTCGCGGTTCATCCTTGTCTTTGTGTCTGTATGGCTGAAGGCTGTCAGGTCTCGTGTTTGTGTGCACTGGGATTTACTGCAGCGAGAGGAAGGTGAAAATGCACAGACAGTACAACATGCAGTTTGATTCACTTGAGGCTGTTTCTTTGGTGTTGGAGGTACAGTATTTTAATAAAAAAAGAAAGCCTCTTATTTTACTTGCCAGTCATAAGCGATTATAAACAAACACATTTCAGTTTGGTGTTTCATGTGGTAAATATAGTTAGTTTACATAAAGATTACAAACTGTAAATTGTAAAAGTGTGCCTCTTTTTAGTCTATTGGTTTGTGAATTTTGGAGGATTGTGGAGAAATGCTCTTTGTATAATTGGTTAGGTTGGTAAATAAATTGGTGGGAAAGGTCAGAAATCTAGAAAATACTCCGTTCAAATGTTTGGGACAGTAAGATTTTTTTTAATGTTTGTCAAAAGTCTCTTATGCTCAACATGGCTGCATTTATTTGATCAAAAATGCAATATTGTGATAAGCAACACAACTGTTTTCAACATTGATATAATAATAAATGTTTATTAAGCATCAAATCATGTCAGAATGATTTCTGAAGGATCATGTGACACTGAAGACTGGAGTAATGATGCTGAAAATTCAGCTTTGATCACAGGAATAAATTACATTTTAAGATATAATACAGTAGAAAACAGTTATTTTAAATTATAATAATATTTTTGATCAAACAAATGCAGTCTGGGTGAGGATAAGAGATAAGAACAAAATCTTACTTTTGAACATTGATAAATTCTTCCGTAAAGTTTTTACCTGAGCTGTAAAGATGTGTAAATCAGCCTTTTGGTGATGGGTTTACTGTTCCAGGTGTTTTCAAATGAAGCTGTAGTTCTATCAATACACAAAGAAAGCATAATTTGTCTTTACAAAATAGATTCTTACATGCATATTTATCTTTTACATGTTTTATACCATTAAATGGGTCACTTTTCTAACTCCAACACTAATATGAGACACATGGCGGGAACATACAAATCTACGATTGGCAAAGAAGGCAGATGCTTACGACTTAATATCCATCAAGATTCTTGGAAATGGATTAATCATAATAACTGCCTCTGATATTAAGATTTATACTGTGAAACTAATGATTTATGTTTAGTTTATTACCCACACACAGTGGATTCAGCCTGACAAAATGTCATGGTGCCATTGTCAGTGTCATGGACGACCCCCACACCCCGGTTATATCCTCAGGTTGAGCCTCCTGTTGAAGCTGTCTGCATCTTTTCATCTAGCAGACTGTGGGACACCCAGGGAGGTCTCTAGTGTGTGTGTGTGTGTGTGTGTGTGTGTGTGTGTGTGTGTGTGTGTGTGTGTGTGTGTGTGTGTGTGTGTGTTGGCCCAGCTGTCTTCAACATTTGACCACTGAACATATGCAGCACAGAGGCACGGAGCTGCTGCCGTTGTTTCTCCTAATGGGCCTTCATTATACACACACTTGTCACACTCTGGGATACAGACAGGCCTGGGACAGGTGGGAAAATGGAAGGGCTGAAAAGATAGAGAGCAGATAACAAAAGGAGTCATGAAGGATGCGAGAGACATACTAAGAATACAGCAATAACAGAGAATATGAGATTTTCAGGGGGACAAAATTGTTAATATAATATTTTAAAAATAATACTTTTTATAGTAAAATTACCAGACTTTGTGGACTAATTTTGGATAAATCATTAGATTTATACACACAGGCACACACACATGTATGTGTGTTTATATATACATATATACACACATACATTCAAACGCAGGAATAACGGAGATGGATTAGAATGTTGGAGAAAAATTGGCAGAATGATATAAAAATGGGGGTTCCAGACAAAAACTATAATTTTTCAATGTAATATAATATTATTTTAATATATTAAAAATTAAAAAATGATATTTTTAACACAAAATGACGACTATGTGGACTAATTTTGAACAGGATAAATCATGATGATTTACAGTGGTTCAATATTAATATTATGAAGCGACAAAATAATGACTTTTTAACAATATCTAGTGATGGGCGATTTCAAAACACTGCTTCGGAGCATTACAAATTTTGAGTCAAATCAGTGATTCGGATCACGCGTCAAACCGCCTGCGAACTGCTGAAATCATGTGAGGGGTTCCAGACAAAAACAATAGTTCCAGACAAAAACAATAATTTTTCAATGTAATATAATATTATTTTAATATATTAAAAATTAAAAAATGATATTTTTAACACAAAATGACGACTTTGTGGACTAATTTTGAACAGGATAAATCTATGAGTAGATAAACAAGGAGTAGAAAAGGGCAGAACAATGACAAAATTAAAGCTGCAAGCAGCAATGAAAGGGCCCTTGCACAAGTGCCACTGGCTTTAGGAAAACAGAGCACAGTGGGTAATATGCATTTAAGTAGGTACATATAGGAGAACTACATCAAAGTCGTTTGTTTTTGCCAACCTTCCTGCTGCCAGCTGGTGGCGATATGACTAATTATATTTTGCCATGTAGATGTGTTCAGGCCAGGACTATTGTCAAACATGTCAAGTTTGGAGCAGATCAGACATTGTATGCCTGAGTTACAACAACCTCCTGTTTCGTGGTGTTAATCGCATACATTAGCACTTAGCCAAGTGTTTCATGATTTAACATGTTTCTAGCATGTTTGGTACTTCATGGCATATTTAAATGTGTTTCTGTGAGTGAATGACAGTGCAAAGCACGCCATTTCCTGTTGCCAGCAGGTGACGCTATGATTGTAACTGAATATTGCCACGTAGATGTCTTCAGGCCAGGACTCTTATCCCACATGTGAAGTTTGGGGCAGATCGGACACTGTATGCCTGAGGTACAAAAGCTTACTCTTTCATGACGAAACATCAAACTTCATCAGCCCGTAATGGACACGCCCTTCAGCGAAAACTCTAGATCTTCGCAATTTAACATCGCTAAGGCCTTTAGATTAGGCTGACAACATATGATGATAAAATCTCTAAGAAGAGTTTGTTAAAGGTGCCCTAGAATCAGAAATTGAATTTACCTCGGCATAGTTGAATAACAAGAGTTCAGTACATGGAGAAGACATACATTGAGTTTCAACCCCATTGTTTCCTCCTTCTTATGTGAATCTCATTTGTTTAAAAGACCTCTGAAGAACAGGCGAATCTCAACATAACACCGACTGTTACGCAACAGTCGGGGTGTACGCCCCCAATATTTGCATATGCCAGCCCATGTTCCCAACATTATAAAAGGCATTAGACAAGGGCAGCCAGTATTAACGTCTGGATCTGTTCACAGCTGAATCATCAGACTAGGTAAGCAAGCAAGAACAATAGCGAAAAATGGCAGATGGAGCAATAATAACTGACATGATCCATGATATCATGATATTTTTAGTGATATTTGTAAATTGTCTTTCTAAATGTTTCGTTAGCATGTTGCTAATGTACTGTTAAATGAGGTTAAAGTTACCATCGTTTCTTACTGTATTCATGGAGACAAGAGCCGTCGCTATTTTCATTTTTAAAAACTTGCAGTCTGTGTAATTCATAAACACAACTTCATTCTTTATAAATCTCTCCAACAGTGTAGCATTAGCCGTTAGCCACGGAGCACTATCAAACTCATTCAGAATCAAATGTAAACATCCAAATAAATACTATAGTCACATGATCCGATGCATGCATGCAGTATGCATGACGAACATCTTGTAAAGATCCATTTGAGGGTTATATTAGCTGTGTGAACTTTGTTTATGCACTGTATTATAGTCAAGAGCTCGGGGGGCGGGGAGCGCGCAGGGGCTTTTTTGTAGGTACTGGGCTGTTACATGTGTCTACTGAATTTCATACCTGCATGTGAAACGTAGTGCAAAGGGTGCTTAATTGAAATGTATAGGTGGCGCTATCGAGCCATTTTGCCACACCTAATTCTGGAACCCATATCAGATGTAAATTTTCACCACTTCTGATGCGTGTGCAAAGTTTCATGAGTTTTCGAGCACGTTTAGGCCCTCAAAAATGCGATTCATTTCGGAGAAGAAGAACAATTGACTGAGCAATTACAATAGGGTCATCACACCATCAGTGCTCGGGCCCTATATATACAGGAAAAAAACAATTAATTTCTAAATATAATATAATAATATTTTTAATATTATAGAAATAATATTTTTTAAATACAATGACCAGACTTTGTGGACTAAATTTGAATTTTGATAAATTGTGAATGGATATTTATAAAGGACATGTTTTATGAAATTGTGATGGAAAAACCCAGATTTTCTCATGGGAAAAGTCTCTGTTTGCTCTCCTGTTGATATCATAGAATCGCCTGAGATAAATTTGTTTTCCAGGATCCAGGTAATCCCCAGTAAATCTGCAGTGGAGTTTCCCATTCGTTTCCCCAGTACATGGTGTCAACAAGAGTGATGATATTCCCATAAACACCCAGTTTCAAAGATGAGGAGGAAAAAGCCCCATTACACATCACGTCTTTCAGTTTACTCTCTGCTTTTCTCCCTCTGTTGGAGTCTAAGGGGAACTGAAACTGAAAATTAGGCTGATATAGAGAAATAGGGTAGAAAGAGGAGAGAGGGGGTGCGTATGCTGCAGCACATGAACATGAGAGCAGCTGGTGATCTCAGCTGGATATCTGCAACCCCAATCACAGCACAGACTGTTCACTTCACTGTCTGCCATCACTGACGGCCTTCCAGCTCACTAAACTCAACTGATACTGCAGGTGCTTAATAGCTGCTTTTAGACATGTAAACAGAGATGATTTACTTCACTCCTGTAGCCCTCATGTTAAATTAATTATCTATAACTCTGATGTCACTACAGACAGCTTTGTTTATTATAATTGGAGTACTCAAGCTTTGTTGTGTCATGTCGCTTGAATTGTCATTCTGTGTCCTTAAAGGAATGTTGTGGGTTCTCAACTCATCCCTATATTTGTAAAAATAATGCATTTACAGTGGAAGTCAATGAGGGAAAATATTGCACCTGAATAAACATTAAATGCTTATTATATTAAGTATATTATATGTTAACACAAATGTGATAAAATCACTTAATAACCACACTGTTAAATTTAATGTTTCTCCTATCACATACATATTAAGGCAGTAAACCCGGTAACTTGCTTGTTTTGCTCCGTAGACTTGCATTGTAAGATTAATGTACAACCCGAATTCCGGAAATGGAATACTTCCAGAAACCACTGTCGGTAACCACAATCCGCCGTGCCATCTGCAGATGCCAACTAAACCACTGTCGGTAACCACAATCCGCCGTGCCATCTGCAGATGCCAACTAAACCACTGTCGGTAACCACAATCCGCCGTGCCATCTGCAGATGCCAACTAAAGCTCTATCATGCAAAAAGGAAGCCATATGTGAACATGGTCCAGAAGCGCCGTCATGTCCTGTGGGCCAAGCCTCATTTGAAATGGACTGTTTCAAAGTGGAAAAGTGTTCTATGGTCAGACGAGTCCAAATTTGACATTCTTGTTGGAAATCATGGACGCCGTGAATTCCGGAATTCAGGTTTTAAACACGATTAATAATCTATTGCGATTAATATTACATGCAATGAAGTACTATACCCTTCCTTAAATGAAAAATAAAACTTTTAAATAAGAACAAAGCAATGGCAAAGCAACAGACTCAAATCGGAGCTGTTGAAATTGTAAATCTTATAAAATGCCCGAGCAAAGACGATCTGTGCTTTTGCATTTGACAACATATAGGAAGTGGCATGTCGGAGCTGTAGGCCTATTTATTTCTTTATGTAAATTTATAATGTCAGAAAGCAAGAAGGTGTCCTTATTGAAGAGAATCACTGTATCTGTTTCAAATACCACTTAAAAGCATCATTACTGATGATCAATAGAAACAGATTATTGATCTACTGTATTGAACACCGATACTGTGGATGACTTCCAGTTAGTGACTGTATACAGAGTTACAGACCCAGAATAAGCCTAAATATGACTGACATGGAAACCAGATGCTGTGTCAGGACTTGCCCTACTAATATTCATCAGGGATTTCTTACAAACCGTTCCAAGAAAGAAAACTTCTGTTTTATTGCACCATCCATCTTTTATTTCTATCCTTTTCTTGTTTACTCTCTTTGGTTTGTCTCTTCCTATCCGTCTTCTTTCATTCGGACTTCCTGGCTCATTACCACATGGGAAACATCTCCGGCTGTCAGCCACGAAGTTGTCCATGCTTGTGAAAGACATTCCCTGGCTAGGAGACTGGTGTTTCAAGGCAATTGTTTCAGACAGCTTGAAGGCAGTGCACAGAGAAATAGTGCCTTTGTGTTTCCCTCCAAACTTTTAGTGTAGCATTGTAATAGGGCTGTGTACCATATTTAAACATATTTATTTATTTATTTATTATCACATTTAGTCATTTTTTAAACAGTTGTGCTGCTTAATATTGTTGTAACAGTGTTGTTTGTGTAAAGAGTTGAGCAGAGGTCACTGGTCATTGAGTTCATCTTCCCTGTTTGTGTAATGATCTCTGCAACCAATGAACCAATTAAAATGAACAATTATGACCTATTCACTGAGAGGGAAACATGCCAAATCTGATTGCAATCACATCATTCTCTATAGGGCACAGCTGATTAGTTCCTGCTGTATCAGTAGCCAATGAGCTCGCTGCTCAATCTATTGAATGGGACTGAAACTAGGTTGTAAACAAGGATGTTATTTTTACTTTATGCAACATCTTACAAGATGCAACTGACAAATGCATTGACTGTGCATCGATAGCGCTGTCATGGGAAATCCCCTTAAATATTAAAAGGCAAAGACAAAGATATCGCTTTCCTCAGCGGACATTCAAACTGATTTTGTGATTATAAATATAAGATTGACCTGAGGAATATCAGATGTAGGTAATATGCTCGCTTTAAGTCGATCTATCTCTCTCATAATACTCTATACTCTACATCAGTGGTTGGCAACAAGCGGCCCGCAGGCCAAAACTGGCCCACCAGCAATAATATCTGGCCCGTGCCCGCAGCCAGATTATTTTGATAGCAGCTGGTTCTGAAATAGATCTTTGTCTCATGGTGGCGTCTAATATTATCACCATGTCTACACCAGACGAGACTGTTTACACTGACCAACACAAACCAACCGTTGCAAAGCGCTTCGACTACGTCAGAAATAGAACGGGGGATCCGCTTACTGTCGGGAATTTGTGTCGCACCACGTCGCGTCCAGTGTAGACAATATCACTGATTATAATGGGTTCTATTATCTTTAGACGCGTCGCACCGCTTGCGTCCAGTGTAGACACGGTGTTATAGGCTGCGTCTGAAAACTGGAAAATGCTGCCTTCTGAGGACACATTTCAAGGTAGTAAGGTATCAAGGCACGTCCGAATCCAATGTTAGCTTCACTTCCTGTCTCATGAGATACCTTCCTCAGATCGATTTTTGAAGGAAGCACAGATGTATCCTTAGTTGCCTTTGATATCCCACAATCCTGTGCTTTCCATTCTGTGACAGTTGAGCTAGAAAAATAAAGATGGCGTCCGAAAGTTGCGTTTGCTGCTCAGTTTGTGTATAAATGTACGATTTTGATCAACATATTTCAATTTTGATATCATTTCTATCGAGAAATTACTACTGTAGTAATTAAATATTTGTTTAGTTCTCACCAAAGTTTGCACTATATTGCTGTAGATCATTAAACTGTTACGCTGCCTCAGAAGTCTGTCCGAAATCAATTTCGTGAGGTACCTTCATGCACAAACGCTGCCGTACAAGTCATTCTCTTATAAGACAGCGAGGCAGCAAGACAGCTACCTAGGTTTTCGGACGCAGCCATATTCTTTGAAAACAGCGACAACTTCATTGCAGATAAGACGGTGTGGCTTTGCATTCACAAAACTAGGTAGGATGAACGCATAGTTGTCTTTCCATTCTTCTTTGTATGCCCTATTTTCACTGTCAACTTTCCTCTTTATACTCTTTGATAGTGCCATTTTCTCTCCCCAGCTAGCTTAAATGTTAACATGATGTAATAGTGTACCTCCAGCATGCAAACAATTTAAAAAATGCAGTTTAGTACGTGAGTATGCCAAGGAGTAATTCTGAGTGTAAAAGTATACAGGCTACGTCAAATAATTATTATTAATAAGTTAGGCTCCATTGTGTAACAAGCAAATTTATTATTCACAATATGGAAAGAGGAAATAAAACAGTTAATTAAGAGCATGATTCAAATATGCCATTAATGGGCTTATTCAAGTCCTCTTTTATTTTTATTATTTTTTGAGTTATTTTTATCCATTCCCCACATAGTGAAGTTCACAACGTAATTTCAGGAGGAGTGAACCCATCTAATCTTTCAATTAGTGAAAATCAAACATAATCTCAAGAGGAGGGAACCCTAATCTGTCAATTACATCCAGAGCATATAAGCAGCTACTCACCCTGCTCTGGCATCAGTTGTTTCGATATCCCTCCACCTCCCCAACTCCACCACATAATTTAGGCATCTCTAGTAGTCCCTGGGGGGGTATATCCAAGCTCGAGTTGAAGCTGCTTCCTCGAGCCCCTCTACAGCGGACAGCAAGCCAAATACGCTTAACCTTATTAGCTTAAAGATTTTATGAGGAAACGAACTCGTGAATGTGTGTTTTAGCAAGGCGGTCTGTTTTGCAAGGTGGTGAATGAAGACACTTGCCAGGTCACTACTCTGCTTTATTAAAGGTCCTCTAAGCGATGTCACGTGTTTTTAGGCCAAAACATTTTTTTGTCACATACAGCAAACATCTCCTCACTATCCGCTAGCTGCCTGTCCCCTGAACACACTGTAAATGCGGTCTCTGTAGTCGCCACAAGCTCCGAAAACGGCAACAAAAACAAACTGGTGCAGCCTGGACCACAAATCATAATAAACATGCCGACAAGAATGATTTTAAATGTGCGTTCATGACTGTTTCAGGAAGCACGGAGAGGAGGGGAGGGGAAGGAGGAGGAGGAGGGAGGGTCTAGCTAGCCTCTGTTTTGTTTGACAACACTTCGAACGTCAACAAGAAGTTACTCCACTCAGGATCGCTTAGAGCACCTTTAAATTATCCAATGTAAAACCCGGACACCACCACACAAATGTGGCTTTTTGTTAATGAATGCAGGATTTAACACAGAATAACAGCTCAATACCAGTTACAAAAGACACTGTAACAGTCTGTCACTGGCAAACTCTGTAGGACCCCCTCGAAAAAGAGATGGATCATCTCAAGGGGCTATCCTTAAATAAATAAATAAATAAATAAATAAATAAATAAATTTAGTTGCATTTTTCATCAATTAATTTCTTGAATTATCCTTTGACTATGTTCTGGACCGCCATCTAGTGGTGAAAATTGTTTTTGGCCCGATGCCAAATTTACTTACTGACCCCTACTTTACATAATACAATAAACTTCAATGAAGCGACACTGCGATCCTTCATTACTATTCTAAAGTGACGTTTTAGATTTAGTAACGGAGGCTTGGTCAAACTGTCAACTTGAGATTTCAATCTGTGGCGGAAGAAAGTTGTTCTGCACAAAAGACGGTTTTAAAGACACTCCATTGTTGTTTCTTATTTATTTACACACTTGTGCTGTCGAACTGTTGTATAAACGCAATATTACACAAGTAGTCATGCGATACGGCTCTATATCAGCACAGCTGTGATTACCTATGGCCGAATCACAGCTGTTCTGATATAGAGTGATATTGCACGGCTGCTCGTGTGATATTGCTTATACTTTATAACAGCAATATATTAAAAATGTATAATGCACCCATGATTGCTGTAATGTTACATCTTTAGCTTGAAATATTTAATTCAGGATTTTATGAAGCATTTAGTATTCAATACTACGCAATTGTGCTGGTGTTTATTTGTATTGTATTCTGTGCTTCAATAATCTTAAATATTCAGGATGTTCCCACCAATTCCACAAGGCCTCATGCGTGACCATCCGTGAAGGTCATTGTATTTCAGGAATGGGAGACGATGGTGGCCAGAGGCAGTTTGGGGCTTTGGCTTTGTTCCCTTTAGGACCTGTGAGACAGAAGTAATTAAGAATAGATTATTACAGTGCCTTCATGTCACCCGTACAACTGCCTTTGTGTATGTTATGACTGTAGGCGTCTACATTTACATGTATTTTCCTCTAGAGGATGATTTGATTGGACAATGGACTGGAAAGAGTATTCAGAACTAAAGATGTCTTTGTGGCTCAGGTGAGCCGAGCTGCTCAACAGCGTTGATGAATTATGGATGGTGTTCTTGCTGAAAGAGAAGAACTAAGAGTGCTGAATTTTATCTGGCGTGAAGTAGACTGTCTGCATATCAACAACTACAACACATCAAAATGTGCATGTTTTGAGAGATATACAGTACTGTGCAAAAGTCTTAGGCCACAATTAGATGTTGTTTTAGCAATGGTACAATGATCATATATAATTGTTTCTCAGTCTCTTTTTGAGAATATAACCAGAAAATACAGGCAATTTGTATGCAGTATTAAAAAAAGAAAAAAAAATGTGTATTTTCTGTTTGTATCATAATAAAGACTATGGATGGTCATTGTACCATTGCTAAAACAACAAAGCTGGTGGTGGCCTAAGAGTTTTGCACAGTACTGTTGTTGTAAATTTGCTCATTTTAAATCTGTGGAAATATTAGTAAGAACCAATTATGCTTTAATTTTTTACCCACAGGGTCTATCTTTTTTATGTATCTCTCTCAGTGTCTTTTCAAACAGCAATTTCATCCCCATCAACTCATTTCTCCTGTCATTAACAAGCTTCACTTGGAAATCTGCCTGCAGTTTGAGTTTGTCATGCTGCCACATTCTGATAATCGTGCTGAGACAAGAAACCTGAATTGAATGTGTTCACACAACTGAGATTAGTCTACTTTTACACAGTTTTTGGATCATGGATATGAAAAGGTCCTATTTGATAAGCACTTCTCTGAAATCTCCACTGTAGTGCTCATAGTTTTGTACAGAATCACAATGCTCAGTATGGTTCAAAAGATATTGATAAATTATTAAAATGTGTCCTTTTAAATTTATGGGGACATCAATTGTTCTCAAGGGGTTGTAGTTTAAATGGTCAGACTGCTTCATCTCTTATTCATTTAGATGCCAAGAGAAAAGGTGAAGGCAGATATTCTCACAAACATTCAGATTGTTTCAGATTTGGCCTGCAAGTCTTCTCCAGTCTGACCAAAATAAAACAAGTCAGTGAAGTTAATTGAATGTTCAGAATCCTCACATTTCATCTGGTTTAGCTTTCGTGATAAACTATTGAAACTCTGAAATGTCTAGAGAACATTTGTGATCATTCAAGAAACATTTGTGTACAGACACCTCATGAATGAAGCCTTGCTGAATGTCAAATACCCACTAGAGTTTTAACTTGTTAACCTGATATTCTGTTTAAATACAAAAACATAGGTCGTGTTGAGAATTTGAGATTCAAGGATCTAATTTAAACCTGGAAATAAAGATCATAAGTGCTCAAGTGCTGTCATTAAAGCAAAAGAGAGACAAACCAAATACATTTTGAAAATTAAAAAAAAAAAAAATGCAATGTTTTGATTTTTCTATTATATATGGAAGAGGATTAGGGCCAAGCAATAATAAAAAACTAAAACCATCAAAATTTCGAGGAAAAACTCATTAAATTTCGAGAAAAAAGTCGAAATAAAATGTTGAGAATAAACTTGTTAAATTATGAGAAAAAAGTTGTTAAATTACGAGAACAAATTCGTTTAATTATTTGTTCTCATAATTTAACGACTTTTTTCTCGAAATTTAATGAGTTTTTTCTCGTAATTTAATTAGTTTATTCTCAACATTTTATTTAGACTTTTTTCTCAAAATTTAATGAGTTTTTTTCTCGAAATTTAACGACATTTTTCTCATAATTTAATGAATTTGTTCTCGTAATTTAACAACTTTTTTCTGAAAATTTAACGACATTTTTCTCATAATTTAAAGAATTTGTTCTCGTAATTTAATGACTTTATTCTCAACATTTTATCTCGACTTTTTTCTCAAAATTTAACACGTTTTTTCTTGAAATTTAACGAGTTTTTTCTTGTAATTTAATGAGTTTATTCTCAACATTTTATTTTGACTTTTTTCTCAAAATTTAATGAGTTTTTTTCTCGAAATTTAACGACATTTTTCTCATAATTTAAAGAATTTGTTCTCGTAATTTAATGAGTTTATTCTTGTAATTTAATGACTTTATTCTCAACATTTTATCTCGACTTTTTTCTCAAAATTTAACGGGTTTTTTCTCGTAATTTAACGAGTTTATTCTCAACATTTTATCTAGACTTTTTTCTCGAAATTTAACGACATTTTTCTCATAATTTAACGAATTTGTTCTCGTAATTTAACAACTTTTTTCTCGAAATTTAACGACATTTTTCTCATAATTTAAAGAATTTGTTCTCGTAATTTAATGAGTTTATTCTCGTAATTTAATGACTTTATTCTCAACATTTTATCTCGACTTTTTTCTCGAAATTTAACAAGTTTTTTCTCGTAATTTAACAAGTTTATTCTCAACATTTTATCTCAACTTTTTTCTCGAAATTTAACAAGTTTTTTCTTGTAATTTAACAAGTTTATTCTGAACATTTTATCTCGACAGTTTTCTTGAAATTTAATGAGTTTTTTCTCGTAATTTAATGAGTTTATTCTCAACATTTTATTTTGACTTTTTTCTCAAAATTTAATGCGTTTTTTCTCGTAATTTAATGAGTTTATTCTCAACATTTTATTTCAACTTTTTTCTCAAAATTTAATTAGTTTATTCTCGAAATTTAACGACATTTTTCTCATAATTTAACAAATTTGTTCTCGTAATTTAACAACTTTATTCTGGTAATTTAATGACTTTATTCTCAACATTTTATCTTGACTTTTTTCTCGAAATTTAACGAGTTTTTTTCGTAATTTAACGAGTTTATTCTCAACATTTTATCTCAACTTTTTTCTCGAAATTTAACGAGTTTTTTCTCGTAATTTAATGAGTTTATTCTCAACATTTTATTTAAACTTTTTTCTCAAAATTTAATGAGTTTTTTCTCAAAATGTAACATTTTTCTCATAATTTAACAAATTTGTTCTCGTAATTTAACGACTTTATTCTGGTAATTTAATGACTTTATTCTCAACATTTTATCTCGACTTTTTTCTCAAAATTTAACGAGTTTTTTCTCGAAATTTAACAACTTTAATCTCGAGATGGTTTTATTTTTTTATTATTGCTTGGCCCTAATCCTCTTCCGTAATTATATTTTTTATTTTTTATTTTTTATTTTTTATTTTATGTTTTATGTTTTGTCTTCAGTTCAAAAGTTTTAGTTTTTTAGTTTTGTCTTTAGTTTTTCCATCTGTGAGAAAATCAGAAATACACAACTTCACATCCTGGTTCCCAAAACATGTCAGAAGAACCGACCTGTTGTTTTGACTGTTCAAAAGTTGTTGTTTTTTAGAATTTAATACTTAATGTCAGCAAGGACACATTAAATTGATCGAAAGTGACAGTGAAGACATTTATAATGTTACAAGTCATAATTTCAAATAAATGTTGTTTTTGGTAAACTTTCTATTTATCAAAAAATCCTGAAAAATAAATATATCACAGTTTACACAAAAATATGAAACAGCTCAGTAAGACATATTTTGTTGAACCTGGAACAACTTTCCTGTCCAAAATTTAGTCCTATCCCTACCCCTACCCATAACTTATCCCCAAAATCAGAGGGAAATGATAAGGGAATAACCTAACCCTGATTGTAAGCCTAAACTTGTCATAAACTGTAAACGTGTCCTTCAAATCTGATTGGTTGATGGGAATGTTGTTCAACAAAGATGTTGATCCAGAAACATGTTGCACTTGGTGAAATCAGAATCTGTCAAAAGTGGAAGAGTAGGCCATAAAACCTGAAATACTCACAAGAACACATGCTTAATAGTAATTATACTTCTTTCTCATTCTTCATATTGCTGTCCTTGATGAGATCACAACACTGTTAATGATATCTGCCACGTCTCCTACCTGTATTCCCTCTCTGAAACTAAATTATTCTGCAGCTGAAGGGTTGATCTGCCACTATTGGATGCAAAACAGGTTTTTTGGGGCAATTAGTAGTTTTTGTGAGTGTCTGTAGCACAGATGTGAGTCCTGAGGTAATGGCTTTTCATTTACGCACAAAGGCTTGTGTGCTGGGTTTAATTCTCCGTCTCTTTTTCTCTCTATTCACCAATCTGTAAAACCTTTATAGTTGTTTCTAAAGAACAATAATATTCCAAAAGCAGAGCTGTCGTACTATGTGGCACAGATAGGGGGTGCTGCAGCGCTGAAGTTACGTTTCTTTGAATGATTTTTCTTTTGTGTTTGGTTCAGGGTAAAAGAGAGAGGGAGGGAAATGGAGCTTAAATGGTGCCAACTGGATGAAATAACAATGTTTAAAATTATGGGCTGACACTGTGAAGAATTGCTTGATAACAGATGCTGCATTTCCATTTCTTCTCTCTGTCTCTCTTTCTCTCCTCCTGTGTGAAGCGAGAGCGTTTCTCACAGGTCAGATCAATCTTTCATCTTTTGGCCCCCTCAGCGTCTGCATAAAACACATTCGCAGCAGATATTCCCAGCAGCAGTGCCAACGGCACTCACGTGCGCAGATATTGTGTTATGGGTAATCCTTGATATCACATACGAGTCTCTTAGAAACAACAGCATTTATCTCAGTCAAACAAAAGGCAGGGCTGGTGATGGATTGCCATTAGAGGAGCTCACCCATGGCAGCATGTCCTTACATGGCTCTTATAAACGCAGCATGGTTGTTCTGCTCACTCGCAGACAGCTAGAATGTATGGGGTTTATGCTCTTCTGTTGATGTTTTATTATTCTGGAGGTGATGTGAACTCTGTTTTGGCCAGAGACAATGTAAATCTTTGTCTCACTATCTCTCTCTCCCTCACTGTCTGCTCCACACACACACACACACACACACACACACACAAATGCATCAGATCGCTTGCCCTGCCTGTCTAGAGAATGCCAGGCTGTTGCCGTGGCAACCAGGACACGTTTGTGCTGCGAGCTCCTCCATCCCTGCTGAGCCCAGCAGTACAGAAAAAGAGCAAGACTGTATAGCAGAACACATAGAGGAAGACCCATAGAGTCATGGGACACCATCAGAGAGCTTCCCTATTATATGGATTAAATATAATATTGTCTACAATAATAATTCTCTTCTGCCCATTGTCTCTCATTTAAATATGTACAAATAAATTGTAAATTATATGGATTGGTAGATAACTCATAGGCCTGGTTTCACAGACAGGACTTAGACAAAGACAGGATTAGGCCTTAGTTTAATTAGCATATTGAAGTAGGTTTTATAAATGTACCCTAGAGAAAAACATTACTGGTGTGTATCTTGAGACTGACATATTTTAAGATCTGTCAGTACAAGTTGCTATCAGTTAAAGCAGCTCAAACATGCATTTTAGTCTGGGACTAGCTTAAGCCTTGTTTGTGAAACCGGGGGATAATGTGTGCATTTGTTAAAGGTGCAATATGTAAGTATTTTGCAGTAAAATCTCCAAAAACCACTAGGCCAGAGTTATATATTTTGTTCACTTGAGTACTTACAATATCCCAAATGTTTCCAACTATTTGTAAATCGTGAGAAAATTGCAGTTTTACCCAAGGCTGCGGGACGTGTGAGGAGTCGCCTGTCAATGGCGTCATACCCGCGTTACCCTCGGTTTCCGGTTTGATTTAGTAGAAACCATGGAAACACCAAAGACGCTTTAATATTTACATGTTTTAATAGACAAGGGAACAACTGTTTTGATATAATTATAGACAGAAAACTAAATAATGTTATATAGCTCAACACATTTAGTCTTATTGTTTAAATCTAATTTTCTTGATTTTTTGCGAGTACCATGCTTTACCATGCCTCAGAGAAAAACACTATTTTGTGAAGTAGCTAACATAGCATAATCAGATGCAGCTTTATTTTTAGTGACAGTAATACAGCATTTTCTCCATCATACAATACGTTTAAAATTAATTGCATGTCATTTATCAACACAATCATCCAGCATTTAATATGATATTGTAAAATCGATCTATCTTACTGCAGTGTGTAACAGTGTCTCACAGCAGCCGCCGAGCGAACGCACAGAGTAACGTTATAACATCATTTTCAACACTCTCAAATGTATCTAATATGATAAACAGAGCTGCGTTACCTCACACTCATGACCGGAAAAGCGGCGCCGGCGACTGTGTCATAATAAAAGTCCCGCTGCTTGTGAGGCGTGTGTTGATCAATCGCTCCAGCTCCTCGTTCAGCTCCACAACACTCGCTCCTGCTCTGCTTCATACTACAGTAACGTTAATAATCGCATCCATGAACATGATTTCTTCCTGTGTCCTATCCCAATTATTTTTCCACCGTCTGTTGAGATGAAGATCACATGTCCCAAGATTCCACACTCAATCTTGGCGTCATTTACATTAAATGACACCATACATGTAAAGGGTTAGTTCACCCAAAAATGAAAATTCTGTCATTAATTACTCACCTTTGTGTCATTCCACACCTGTAAGACTTCAAAACCTCCGACGCTGTTCATGTGAGCAGCACGACACACGTGTGTGATGCTGACGCAAGAGCCGGCAAATAATGAGTCGGCTTTCTGACGTATAACCCGGAAGTGCTGCACTGTGTTTACAATGTGAAAAGCGTCAGAGACTGACACGGAAGAGAAGGAGTTTGTTTGTTTGTTTGTTTGTTGCACACAAAAAGTATTCTCGTCGCTTCATAACACTACCAGGTTTTACCACTGTAGTCACATTTAACGATGTCTTTACCTTTCTGGGCCTTGAAAGTAGTAACTGGGGGTCAGAAAGCTCTTGAATTTCATCAAAACATGTTAATAATGGAAAATCTTTGTGGTAATAGGTCAAAGTAAATTTTTGGAATTGATTATAGATCCTTTTCACATGACGTCACACAACTTCCGTTTGGACTCGATGCAGTGGATCCTCACTTCCGTCAGCATAGTGGAATACTAGCGCCGCTCGAATGAAGTGCACCCAATAGTTGTACATATGCCACAAATGTGGTTAGAGGATGAATGTAGTCGCCTAATTTCATATAAATTCAAGGCGAGATGTTTGGCAGATCTCAAACAAACTTTCCGATCGGCGAGAGTTGGAGGAGGAGTTGAATACATACTGAAGCATACATTTTCGGCTGCCTGTAGTCACTTGCAAACTTTGCTGTCTTTATTGCAGATGAAGTTATTCCAAATAGGCTAACAGATTTGTGTGGACACACAATCATTGTGATAAAACTCTGACAGCAATTCAAGGACACAACATTGCTAAAGTTTCCGCTTGCAGAAACCCTAAGTAAGGCAGTTACAGAAAGGAAATAATAAATAATGTTACCCAAAGAACCCAACTGTGTAGATTCTTGACATAAACAGTTCACATTTAAAGTTATTAAAGCATTTAACTCCAATAATACGCAAGCTTCCATCTAAAACATATAAAACGAATCACATGCATTACAAGTAATGTGAGTTACGTAATCAGATTACGTTACTTTAAGTTACTTTTTCAAATGAGTAACTCAAGTTACTTTGATAGCTCTTGTGTCCCCATATTGAGAGAAATCAGGAGTGCAGAGGTGTTGTGTGCGCTGTGTGTAAACATGATGGTTTTTGTAGTTCTAGTCTAAATGTGAGCATACATTTACTCATTTACTTACTCATTTAAAGGTTTGTTTCAGCTGCGCCCTCTACTGTACAGGCGTGAATTTGCATTTCCTTCAGCCTGAGGTTTATTCATTTCACTTTTGGTGTGAAAGGGCCTTAACATTTGCCAAAAACAAACAAACAGCCCAGTCCAGATGAGAAAAAGTAACCCAAAAGTAACGTAATGCATTTACTTTTTTAGGCAGTAACGCAATATTGTAATGCATTACTTTAAATAATTTCCCCCACGCTGCATGCCGCCACCACCTCCATGATCTGCCTCTGTGTCATTTACACTGGAGTGACATTTAGTCCTTATAGTGTGGGGAAAATCATAAACCTTAATAAACGCTGATGCAATTTCATCCCCTGTCAACTCAGTGCTGCGAGAGTGTTTGGTAAAACATGTCAACTCTGACTGTACAAATGAGCCACGTAATGGCCACGGGCAAAACTCAGAGATGAGAGCAAACTCACAGCATCACTGAGCATCACTAATGTACGACACCACCTGTCTGACAGAGATTTATGACTTATGACAACCAAACCCTGGTAAATCACCACCTTCAAACATTCTGCATTGTATTTGTGATGTTGCATTATGGATTTGATCTGAATATGGGCTTTTAAAACCTCCCAACCGCTCTGTTTATCACAACAGTCTGCAGCCGTCAGCTGAGCCATATGGCTGTGCAAACAATCTCATGTAGGCGGATGAGACTCGCTAGTTCCTATTCAAGTCACTTGTCACAGTGTCTGTGCTATTCAGATGCTGCTTGTTGAGGGGAGGAGGCAGATCCCAGTCTGTCATTTTCAGCATGTCACCTAATTATTATTTCCGTATGAATTGCCATTCATGAGATGTTTGCTTGAAGTTTTATTTTGTCTTGTACTGGGGATGTCATTGAAATTATGGCAGTCTCACAGTCTAAAGTGAGTTGCAATGAGATTTATAATCGTCTCATTGTTCTGCTGCTGGAACTGGATTATTCAAGAGTTAAATACAGTTTCATGAGCCTTACAGCCTGTCATGCTGTCTTCTCCTCCCTCTTGCTGTCCTTTTGTGTTCCCTTTAGTCTGGTGAGCTTCCCTAGAGTGAGATAGTGCAAGTTCAGCAAAAATATAGCTGAATGTTTTGCCCTCTCTCTTCTGTCTCAAACAGCTTTGACTTTCTGCTGTGAAGAATTCGGGATGCTGTACGTTTTAACATGCCCTGGAAGGCTTTTTGCACAGGACCATGGGAAAGTCACAAAACACATCCAACATCAGCCCAAAGCTATCTTAAACTCAAATGTGCACTACGATATAGGGATGATTTGTGAAAAGGTGTCTTACTGCAAGTGGTAGGGTAACCGTACCTATTAAGCCCACTAAAATTTAAGTTTAGGTGTTGAAATGGTTTATAAGAAAAATGTCCCAAAGCTTGGTGAAGAAGCTCATACTCTTCTGCTACACACTCAAAAGTATGTACTTTTTCTTCACAAAAAACAGTACATACTTTTAGGGCGTAGTATAAGTAGGTGAATTGAGACGCAGCATATGACTATAAGAATAACACAAGATGCATCACTCGTGTTGTTTTGAATGGGACAAAGCGTAGCGTGCAATATGGCGGAATAAGTCCTGCCTTCTGAATAAGAGCCAATCAGTGATTGGTAAAGTCACGCCGTCACTGCAGCAACCGTTAGAAGCTCCGGTTCATGTAGAAACAGTCAGACGTGTGGTTAGTATCCACCTTATTCCTACGCCCCATGACGCTTTGTGCGAATTAAGGGTGTAACTTCCGTTAAGCTGTAAACAGTCAGTGAAAGGTTCGCTCTGTGAACGCAATAATGCGTTTTTAAAAAAAAACTATGTACAATGAGATGCCATTATTATACTCACCCTTCAACCAACGAACACTGAAAGGACATTTAAAATCAACAAGGTATTTTCAACAGACCATGAAAAAGCACGATTCTTTCCACAGCAACAACAGACGGGTTAAATATAACTGAAGTGATATATATCTGTATTATGTACAAACCCGATTCCAAAAAAGTTGGGACACTGTGCAAATTGTGAATAAAAAAGAATGCAATGATGTGGAAGTTTCAATTTTCAATATTTTATTCAGAATACAACATAGATGACATATCAAATGTTTAAACTGAGAAAATGTATCATTTTATGGGAAAAATAAATTGATTTTAAATTTCATGGCATCAACACATCTCAAAAAAGTTGGGACAAGGCCATGTTTACCACTGTGTGGCATCCCCTCTTCTTTTTATAACAGTCTGCAAACGTCTGGGGACTGAGGAGACAAGTTGCTCAAGTTTAGGAAAAGGAATGTTGTCCCATTCTTGTCTAATACAGGCTTCTAGTTGCTCAACTGTCTTAGGTCTTCTTTGTTGCATCTTCCTCTTTATGATGCGCCAAATGTTTTCTATGGGTGAAAGATCTGGACTGCAGGCTGGCCATTTCAGTACCCGGATTCTTCTTCTACGCAGCCATGATGTTGTAATTGATGCAGTATGTGGTCTGGCATTGTCATGTTGGAAAATGCAAGGACTTTCCTGAAAGAGACGACGTCTGGATGGGAGCATATGTTGTTCTAGAACTTGGATATACCTTTCAGCATTGATGGTGCCTTTCCAGATGTGTAAGCTGCCCATGCCACACGCACTCATGCAACCCCATACCATCAGAGATGCAGGCTTCTGAACTGAGCGCTGATAACAACTTGGGTTGTCCTTGTCCTCTTTAGTCCGGATGACATGGTGTCCCAGTTTTCCAAAAAGAACTTCAAATTTTAGATTCGTCTGAACACAGAACAGTTTTCCACTTTGCCACAGTCCATTTTAAATGAGCCTTGGCCCAGAGAAAACGCCTGCGCTTCTGGATCATGTTTAGATATGGCTTCTTTTTTGACCTATAGAGTTTTAGCCGGCAACGGCGAATGGCACGGTGGATTGTGTTCACCGACAATGTTTTCTGGAAGTATTTCTGAGCCCATGTTGTGATTTCCATTACAGTAGCATTCCTGTATGTGATGCAGTGCCGTCTAAGGGCCTGAAGATCACAGGCATCCAGTATGGTTTTCCGGCCTTGACCCTTACGCACAGAGATTGTTCCAGATTCTCTGAATCTTTGGATGATATTATGCACTGTAGATGATGATAACTTCAAACTCTTTGCAATTTTTCTCTGAGAAACTCCTTTCTGATATTGCTCCACTATTTTTCGCCTGCAGCATTGGGGGAATTGGTGATCCTCTGCCCATCTTGACTTCTGAGAGACACTGCCACTCTGAGAGGCTCTTTTTATACCCAATCATGTTGCCAATTGACCTAATAAGTTGCAAATTGGTCCTCCAGCTGTTCCTTATATGTACATTTAACTTTTCCAGCCTCTTATTGCTACCTGTCCCAACTTTTTTGAAATGTGTAGCTCTCATGAAATCCAAAATGAGCCAATATTTGGCATGACATTTCAAAATGTCTCACTTTCAACATTTGATATGTTATCTATATTATATTCTGAATAAAATATAAGTTTATGAGATTTGTAAATTATTGCATTCTTTTTGTATTCACAATTTGTACAGTGTCCCAACTTTTTGGAATTGGGTTTGTATATATATATATATGTTCCTTAATAAAAAATTTTCATGAACATCAGTATTGTGTGATACTATTTCAAAGTTATTTCCATCATTTTTACAGATAATAAATTTTATTTACCTATGAAAACAAACCTACAAAGAGACGTGAGGCTTTGAGGAGAAAAACAAGAGATTCTTCATGCATTCCAGTGAATTATTAATGGGACATATTGTAAATTATATCGGGAGAACAGACCACAAATGTGCAGTATATATCCTTTTTCATACTATTACATAAATGAATGAAAAATTGGATGAATATTATTAGCTTTACATCCAAAGGCAGTATTTTATACACTGTCCATTGATAATTTACCACCATTGTACTCAGTAATTATTCCTGCTGCTTTGATTATGGGGACAAGTGAAGCAAACTACCCCCACATGACCAATAATGCAATTCATTAATGACTCGTAGTGAACCTTAATCAAACATCCACAAACATATCCATGTGTGGGTATTAATACAGAGACCATATGGACCCATTTTAGAACAAATTAACTATATATTCAAGCACATTGTCAGGGTTTTTTTTTTTTAATCTACTTCATTAGGCTTCATTTCCATCTGTTGTGCTGCTGCATGTATGATGTCTTCTGTGAACTCCTCTGGATTCTGTGGTGTGAAACTGGCCAGACAGTCAGTGGTATAATTCTTCTCACAAGCCCTGCCTGTCACTGAGACACTCGTTTTTTTCTCTTTACACAATAGTAGAGGAGAAGTTTACCTCTATATGTTTCCATTTAAGGAATCCTCCCTTGCATCTGGCCTAGATATGTAAACGCAGTGTCCTTCTCTGACAACATCATCATCCATCTCTCTAGGAATGTAGGATCCACACAAACTGTCCCTTAGACCTGGAGCAACTATAAATATGAATGCCTACAAAAACAATTCATGATGAAAGAAAGTTTTTGGGTGCCTTCCAGCCACTAGTAGCTTTGTATTGTTTATGGAGAATCACACTTTGAACTCTTCCCCAAGTGAACATGAAAACAGAGCAGCACGTTTGTTTTGTTTATGTCTGAACGCAACTGTGTGTGATTTTTGAGGAGAATCAATGCTTTCAGCTGCTGAATAGACATGATTTTGCCACACGCTCTGTTATGTAACTGAATACAGCAGCTCTGTTGTCTATGTCAGGGGTGAGGTTGTTGAGGTCAGTGCCCAGCACACACTGGGCAGGACACAATGTTATTTGCAAGACAGGAAATAAAGACAGACATTGCCCATCAGCAGACCCAGATGGAAGCTGCAGACTTTTCTT
Source organism: Megalobrama amblycephala (assembly GCF_018812025.1). Taxonomy (NCBI): domain Eukaryota; kingdom Metazoa; phylum Chordata; class Actinopteri; order Cypriniformes; family Xenocyprididae; genus Megalobrama; species Megalobrama amblycephala. Next base: position 31,022,421 of record NC_063067.1, read on the forward strand.
GCATTTTCTGCAAATGTGCAAAAATTGTGCCTTTAGGGATACATCAGCTTGTCACTGGGGGCAGTACCCATTTTACAACCAGGGCCCGTATCCCTGAGAATCTCTGAGAATCCTCTCAGAGAGCTCCCAACTTAACTTAAAATCCTATCTTAGTGAGGAGGTGTGGTTGACCTCGTTGCTAGGTATGAGTCATCATTTCAAAAGCCGTGATTGGTTGATCCTACAAGTTTGATGAAAATGAACTTTTGGTGATAATGAGCAAAGGATGTACCCTCAAATCAATAAACATAATTATACACTCTAATCTTATGCAGACTGTAATTGTAAATAATATTTCACATTCAAGAAAATATCTGGAAAATGAATAGTAAGCTGTAGGGGTTATAGCCTAACATTAGAATCTAAAATATGTGAAAACTTAAGCTCATTACACCCTGTTCAAATAATGATTCCTGTCTTATTTGCTCAGATTAATATCCTAGCTGGCATATTTTGTACTTTCACTCCCATATGGACCCCATTGAAAACAAGATGGCCTATCTCAAGGGGCTGTCCTTAATGAAGTAGAAATTACAACGTTACAACTCAGTGTGGTCTTAACGAGGGTAACACGGCTCAGCTTTTATCAATGTCTTTGATTGCTGGCTGGTCTATTTATGAAGGCTTGTTAACAAATATCCTACAAACACAGAATCCAATCTGTAGCGTCTCAATAATTCCCTGTCATCCAGTGTTTGCAGGACATCTCTCCTGCCTCCTCTGTTGGCCATTTTGTGCAGCTGCTTAGGGGAACTCCTAAGCCACTAAAAGTCCTCTTCCCTGCTCTTAGCAGATCTCGCCTTAGGAGCCCTTTTAAGCGCTAGGAATCTTGAGGAATAGCTTTTATATTAACTGGGATTTTCGTGTCACTTTTAGGGGAAATTCTAAGAAAACGTCATGACTCTGAGAATTTTCTTAGAATTTGGCCGCTAGGAGCCACTTTTTGCACAAAAATTCTTTAGGGATACGGGCCCAGAACTACAACTATGAATATTTTAGGGGTGAATAAGGTACAAATATCCCTTTAAGGGGGCCAGTGACAAGCTGCTGTACCTCTAATTGTTGCATCTGTGGAAAGGAAATGGTTATTTAAACAAACATTCAAGGGCTCAGATGCTGTACTGTACTTGAACTTACTATAAGAAATCTGCATGTAGACCAGTGGCTGTATTCATAAAACATCTTAAGGCTAAAAGTAGCTCCTAACTTGCTGATTTAGGAGAAACTCTTAAAAATAATGGGCTAAAAGTCCTACATTTTTGCTCTAAGAGTATTTCACAAAGCATTTTAGCGCTAAAACTAGCTCCTAAATCTGTGAAACGTTAGGAGTAGTCAAGAGGACTCCTAAATCACTAAGACCAAATCACAAACAGTCCTAATCCACCCAAAGACACTGTACACCATTGAGGCAATAGCGATAGAGCCTTGGGTGCTGAACCTTTTCTTCATAAATGCAATACATTTTGATTTATAGATTTGAATCTACGATGAGACGCCAAAAAAAAAAAAACTTTAACAAATAAATAAATATTGTCTGATTACCTGTGGCAATGGTTTTCATGAGTTCACCTGTACAAATGATTGAATAGAGTAAAACATATATATATATATATATATATAATAAGCGTATTTGGTGTGCTGTCCAAGGGGATCGAGGGCTCCGAGCTTGGAATTTTGCCCAAACCCAAAGTTCTCCCCGTATCTCCAGCCGAGAGTGAGGAGCGGTGTGGCGGAGGGATGCAGAAAATTGTTGAAGTAACTATAGGCGAGTCGGCTCTCATCTGTGTATATATTCCTCCTCTCGAGCTGATTAGAAAGATTGTTTGAATGTGTTTTTCCCAAACTTTGTTTATAAAACATAATTTGTCACTTGCATTTTGCATTCTCTTGAGATGCAGACATCCAAGAGGTGGACAATTAACTGTATATACTAGTTTAATTAGTGACACTTAGCCTACATTTTAAAACCTTTATTTGAATATGGCAACATTTTTATTAAAAATATTGGTCCCACTTAAATGACCGTGATTTTAACAGTAAAATACTGTAAAAATGCTGCGGTGAAAAACTGTCAATTGGTTTACAGAAAGTTTCCGTAATATATACGGTGAATAACTGTAATAGATCTAACGGTACATTTAATGTAATTTTACGGTAAAATACCGTTAAATTCACAGTTTTTGGAAGTGAAAAATAACAATTAATTGTAAAAATTTACAGTGAAAAACCATAAACTGACATTCCCACAATTCCCTGCGTGACACTTTTGATATATTTTCGTTGAAATAACTCTGTTTCTTCTTAGTTTTTCTCATTTTTTCTAATCAGTTATGTACATTAGGGTTTTATGTTACATCTAATGTTGTTAAATTAATGTTTATTGCATTTTTAAAATTTCATGCATGTTACCATGATGGTGTTTAGTGTGTGTGTGAATGACACTGTGTGTACCTTCTATATATTAGTATTGTCCTCCTCAGCTTGTGGAAAATCTGCTTGTGGTGAACTTTGATTCATCATGTGACTCTTATCACCACTGTGTTTGGTGACTGTCAATGTATTATAAAGGTACAAAACAGATATTAGTACTTCATTAGGTTGGTAAATTAACATTATATCAGTTAATGAAATACGTTATTTTACCGTAAATTTAACAGATTTGTTTTTTTACGTTGCTACTGTATTTTTTACGGTAAAGTTCTGGCAACCACAGCTGCCGGTTTTTTACTGTAAATTTTACTGGGATTTTTTTTACAGTGTACAATGTACTTATTGGGTTCATATTGAATTGCAAAACACTTTTGCTGCTATTGAGGTGGGATACGGGTAAGCTTAGGGACAGGTTTGGTGGTATGGGTAGGTTTAAGGGTAGGGGTAAGGTGTAAGGGATGGATCAACAGTGTAATTATAAATGTAATTACAGAAATTAATTACAGATGTAATTACATGCAGGAGTTTTTAAAATATAAGTACAATGTAAAAACTTGTATGTACACAATAAGTGCATTGTATCAAATGATTAATTTAAAAGTACATAGTAGTTAAGGCCACTTAATATAAAGTGGGACCAAAATATTTATTTGAATAGGGCAACATTTGTATTTTAAAACCTTTATTTGAATATGGAAACATGACACCTCATTCTACATTATTTCTATGATTAAATCACTGACTCCTCCCCCATCAGCCAATCACTGTGTGTTTACTCCATAGCAACGAGGTCAACCCCGCCCTTACTCTTAGCTTAAGACTTCAGTCTATTCCTTATTTAAAGTTGGTCTCAGCAGCTTTGTGAATAGGTTTTAAGTGAAAACTCTTCGCTAAGAACTTTTACTGCTATTTGGGAGAACTTTTAGTGGTAAGATAAAATGTTTTGTGTCATAGATCTAATTACACTCTAGTTTCAAGTATTTGCAAATTCCCAAATATCCTGTTTGTCTTTGGCACAAAACAAAACAGAAGAACAAAATGAAAACTCATAACAAAACAAGACAGAAAACCAAAAGAAAACAAATTCCACCAAAAACATTTGTTTAAACAAACAAAAAAACAAACAAACCAAAACAGAAAAAGAAAACAAAACAAAAAACAAGACTGAAAACCAAAAGAAAACAAATACCTAAAATGTTTGTTGAAACAAGCAAACAAAAAATCAGAAAAAGAAAACAAAAAACGAACCAAAACAAGACGAAAAACAAAAGAAAACAAACAGCAAAAACAAAACAATAAAACAAAAGTGCAAAAAATGTTTTTGACACAAAACAAAAGACCATAACAAAACAAGGCAGAAAAACAAAAGAAAACAAACAAACACCAAAAACAAAACAATAAAACAAAAGTGCAAAAAAACAGTTTTTGACACAAAACAAAAGACCATAACAAAACAAGACAGAAAAACAAAAGAAAACAAACAACACCAAAAACAAACAAAAAATGAAACAAAACAAAAGTGGAATTAGATTATAAGAAGTATAAGAGAACGAAAGACTTGAAAATAGTCTTTTAGTGTATCTATATACAGCTCATACAGTAGATGTGATGATACATTTAAGATTTCTGCATCAGTCACACATAAAACCACCATCACAGAGCCTCCGAATTGCTTGTTTGGGGTTTTTGGTAAGTGCTGTTTAAATGAGTGGGGCTGATGATAGCTCACATTACTGCTGAAACCACCATCTCTCTGACCTGCTTTGATGTTTGCTTTGTACTTTTGCTAATGGGTTGTTTGATGTGTGTATGAACAAGCACATTTCCTTGTTTATGCAAAACAACATAAATAGTTTGACTGTGATAATTTAGCAAATAATATGTGAGCTTTTCTCTCGCGCACACTCTCTCTCTTCATCTCTGTCAATTCAATACAGTACTAAAAGGCAACAGACACTATAGGCAATAGTGAACATATGAAGAACTACAGGTTTTCTAATGAAAATGTCAATGGCACTTACCAGTGCAACGCAGTCTGGTTGTTAATGTGTTCTGTGTATTTGCTAGGTGGATGTGTACTGACTCACGGCCCTGATATACTTCAAGTAAGCAATAAGGTACTCGAGGCTAGTGCTGTGTCGTGAATAAGTCACAGCTGAAGGGCGTTGTTAGGCATGACGTGAAGCAGAGTAATCCCTTCAACTGTGACTTATTCACAATACAGCACTAGCCTCGAGTACCTTATTGCTTTTATAAAACGGTTACAACACAATACAAATATTAAAGCCAAAAATATGTATCAATGCAACTTTCATGAAGTAAAGTTTCACTAAAAGCCTTCCTTCCGCCGGAAAAAATAGTCCCTGACCATGAACAGCAACAGAAGTTACATTATTACGCCATTAGATGGCGACAAAGACTGTCTTTATGAGTGTGTCAGTCAGTAGTGAAGACTTTTACATTGAAAAGACTGAATTGTTGTGAACACGGAAAAAGACGCAACTGACAAATGCTTTGACTAGCGCTGTCAGTCACGGGAAAACCCCTTAACTGTTAAAAGGACAAGATAATACATCATTTAAACAGATTTTTTATTATGAACATAGGACTGACCTGAAGGAAATGCTAAATCTGAATGCTTTCTCACAACACTCTTCTACATAATATAGTAAGCTTCAATGAACAATATCAGCTGAGAACAAACAGTTTACGTTGCTAAGAGTGGTTGCAAAATCAAAGAACAAACTGATGTGACATGTGAAGACCAAAATGACGTTCGTTTGGTGTTTGTTTCGGGAATTCAAAACAGCTTGCCAAATCGAATTTTCTGGAAAAGTTCACCCTGGATGGTAATTAAACGCCTTCAAACTACCATTGGTCTGTGGCGGTTTCATCATAGGTAGGTGTGGCTCTGAGGCTCCGCCTTCTTTGATGTGGAAATCAGTGTTGCCAACTTAGCGACTTGACAGATTAGCGACTTTTCAGACCCCGTTATCAACTTTTCTTTTTTCAAAATAGCGACTTGTGACAAATCTAGTGACTATTTGGACTGCTGGTTAATGTAGTCAGTCGCTATATCATACTCTTTCCGTTTCCATTGAAAATATGTAAATGAGAACAAATTTATTCGACATTCGGCTTTATATTGTATTAAAATAGTATACAGTATGTGATTACGGATTAGGTGAAAAAACAGATGTAAAGTGCCGACAGTTGGCGCTTTACATCATCGAATGACATTTAGCTATTTTTTGAGCAGGCTTTAGCTACTTTCCATTGAAAACAGTTGTTCAGTCCATCGAGGTCAGACGTCCACTATGATTTTTACTGCCATTTTCTCACTGCTGTTATTTTTTGCTATGTGTTTGTTTTGTTATTGAAAGAAAAGCCCATCTAAACAGTGTGGGTGGAGTCTGGATGTTCGCTAACAGTACACTGGTCACGTATTTTGAACTTCCTTTTACCCCTAAGTGAAGAACGAAAAAGAACTTCACGTGATTATATTGGGGCCTTCAAGTGAAGTCACCAAGTCTCTATGATATTCTGGTTTTTAGATATGTCTTAAGTCTCTTCCTTAAGTTTTTTTTATCATCTTCAAGGTGAAAATTGTGATAATAGCATCCCTCTACACAACAGGCCTCAAGATTTGAATTACAAATTACATGCTGAACTTTCATAGTTAAATTTAGTGGATTTGTTTATGTGTGAGCAATAGTAGTAGTGATATAAATACCTGAACAAAGTTCAGAGAGGATATACCAGTAAATAAATCCCACAAACATCAGGATCTGAATGCATCTTTAAGTGTTATGGGTGTAGATCAGTCTGTGTCTCTGGCCTTTCTCTCTGAGCTTTTAATATTTAATAGTGTTCTGGCTGATCAGAGAGCAGTCTGCTGCTATAACTGGCCTGATCGTGATGCTTTACCGTCTGACCAGCTCTGATTGAAACTGAAGCCTGGCTTTAATCCATGACATTTCACCTGTCAGTCTGCACCGTCCAGGCACTGGAGCCGTTGAGTTACTTCACGCTGCGCTCTTCTAGATGTCACGGCTCGTCATTTCAGACTGTTTGCACATAAATCACTTTATGTTTGACTTCCGCTGTGCCAGCCTCCAATCATAAGATATTATTTACACAATACTCATTTACATACGCTTTTGTGACGGTTGGATATGCTAGTCTGTGTTGACACACCTGCCGCTCATGGGCGGAAAGGCAGATGTTGTCTGAGGCCCAATGAAAATTGTGTTTTTAAGAATCTAGTTTGGGACAGATCCATTTTATCACCATGCAAGGAAGATTTTTAACATCTTTCTCAGGTTTAGCTGCAAATTTGGGATTTATTTTTTTTTTTTTTTTTTTTTTTTGTAGCCTCATTTATCTCTTTTATTTATTCATGGCTCCCACCAGGGCTTGACATTAACACCCGTTAACCCGGGTGGATTTCAGCAGAGGCGTGTAACGCAGTCACTCCAATTAGCCACTTTGGCAGGTTGAATGTTATATAGAAAATATATACATTTTTCAATTGTAGTCTTTTAAAAAGGCATCTGAAATAATAAAGTGCAATGTAGTGTTGTCAAAAATATAGATTTTTCCATACAAATCCATACTGAAATATCTTAAACGCTTCCAATACTAATTTCCCGCAGAATAGATACACGATACCAGCTGATCTTTCTCTCTCTCATCTCTCCGACACACAAACTCCCCTCACTCACTCGTTTCATTTGCTCCAGATGAATATTGTTGGTGTTTCCGGGCTTGAATTTCAGTTTAGGATTGCGCATAATTTTATTAAATCCCGCAGAATTTCTGCACGCACCCAAAGTATGTGCATATAAAGCCACTTCTCAGTACGAAAATGAGTTCCTTTTTGCTGCTTATTGCACTTAAACAGTCAAATACACACAAAATAATGTCAAAATGCCGGTCTTGAAGAGTATTCACGTAAACACATTCAAGTAAACAAACAGTTGAGAAAGAAAACACACGTGTAACAGTATAATGGATCCGTGCATCGGGTCTTAAAGTGACAGCAGCCTAATATACCTGCTGCCAAATTATGAGATCATATTAAAAATATCTATATGGAAGTTTTTCCCCATGGTATCGATGTCAAAATTGTGACCAGTGAAAATGCTGAGAGGATAGTAACTTTGGAAAACCACTAGACACAGTGGCATTTGAGCAAAAAGTTCATGTCAAGCCCTGCCTCCCACTCTACTCCATCAAGAAATAAAAATAAAAATAATTTGAAAAGAATGCCTCTGTACTACAGTAATTTCAGAGTCTTGATGCTGAATTTAAATCTTCTCTCATCTCTTAGGTAATTTTTCCACCGTTCTTGAGTTTTGGTTCTCTTGTTCCTTTCATTTTTATTTCAGATCTTTCACTGACACACTAAAGACGGCTTTTAGGGGCAATCCAAAGCTGAATCATCTGCTGTGTTTCAACAGAGCTGCTCTTTCAGATTTCCCTCTGACACACAGAGAAGCTTGAGTGTTTTAAAATGTAGCCTATAGAAATGTGTAAACTCCTACTGTAGCAGCTACCTCAGTATCACTCCCTCTTTCTTATGAAAATATAAAGTTCTAGTTCACTGTACAGTGCAATAAAAGTACACCATAAGCACCAATCAAGAATAAATGTGTAATTTCTTTATTCAATGACTGTGAAAAGATTTACTGTATGATAATTCATAAAAATGTTCCATTGGAGTCTCAAAATAGCATCAATTAATCAGTCCCAGTAGTGAAGACAGTCTCTCGGATGAATGGGCACACCACGATTTCCCAGAAACGCCTCTGAAGTTCCAGTCATTAGGTCCGTCTCTGAGTTACAAGACTGTATCGAACAGCCTGTGTGTTTTCAGCACTTTGTCTGATCTTACAGAGCAGGGTGCATGGAGGAAGATAGATGTGTGGAGCAGTCCAGCAGTAACATATCTCTGACTTATAGTTCCTATTGACTGCTGTGCTGAGTGATGGCATTGTTAATGTCTGTGCGGGATAAATAGCCAGGAAAGGGTCAAATTTACTGTCGATTAGCCGCCTTTCTGAACGGTGATGAAAAACCTAGTATTGATTCTACCTGGTAATCCTATACAGAACTACAGACGCGCTGTTGTTTAAAGCACAAGGTGAAATGAGGGGAAGAGGTTTTACGCCCTGTGAAAAATCTCTCAGGATTACAGTATTATAGAGATCGCTTGATTTACAGCCTGTTACAGCATGTTTGATCTCTCTCACTTTGTGCCATTTAACCCGTCCCTGTCTTTTGCAGTACATTAGCGGCATACAGTACATGTGAGCGTTTATGTGTTTCTCTTATAAATATGGTGCATTATTTTCTGGCTTTATAACTCACAATTCTGACTTTATAACTCATAATTCTGACTTTATATCTCGCAATTCTGACTTTATAACTCGGAATTCTGACTTTATAACTCGGAATTCTGACTTTATATCTCACAATTCTGACTTTATAATTCACAATTCTGACTTTATATCTCGCAATTCTGACTTTATATCTCGCAATTCTGACTTTATATCTCACAATTCTGACTTTATATCTCACAATTCTGACTTTATAACTCGTAATTCTGACTATATCTTGTAATTCTGACTATATCTTGCAATTCTGACTTTATATCTTGCAATTCTGACTTTATAACTCGCAATTCTGACTTTATATCTCGCAATTCTGACTTTATATCTCGTAATTCTGACTATATCTTGCAATTCTGACTTTATATCTCGCAATTCTGACTTTATAACTCGCAATTCTGACTTTATATCTCGTAATTCTGACTATATCTTGCAATTCTGACTTTATATCATGCAATTCTGACTTTATATCTCACAATTCTGACTTTATAATTCGCAATTCTGACTTTATATCTCGTAATTCTGACTATATCTTGCAATTCTGACTTTATATCATGCAATTCTGACTTTATATCTCACAATTCTGACTTTATAATTCGCAATTCTGACTTTATAACTCACAATTCTGACTTTATATCTTGCAATTCTGACTTTATAACTCGCAATTCTGACTTTATATCTCGCAATTCTGACTTTATATCTCGTAATTCTGACTATATCTTGCAATTCTGACTTTATATCTCGCAATTCTGACTTTATAACTCGCAATTCTGACTTTATATCTCGTAATTCTGACTATATCTTGCAATTCTGACTTTATATCATGCAATTCTGACTTTATATCTCACAATTCTGACTTTATAATTCGCAATTCTGACTTTATAATTCGCAATTCTGACTTTATATCTCAGAATTCTGACTTTATATCTCGCAATTCTGACTTTATAATTCACAATTCTGACTTTATATCTCGCAATTCTGACTTTATATCTTGCAATTCTGACTTTATATCTCGCAATTCTGACTTTATAACTCGTAATTCTGACTATATCTCGTAATTCTGACTATATCTTGCAATTCTGACTTTATATCTTGCAATTCTGACTTTATAACTCGCAATTCTGACTTTATATCTCGCAATTCTGACTTTATATCTCGTAATTCTGACTATATCTTGCAATTCTGACTTTATATCTCGCAATTCTGACTTTATAACTCGTAATTCTGACTTTATAACTCACAATTCTGACTTTATATCTTGCAATTCTGACTTTATAACTCGCAATTCTGACTTTATATCTCGCAATTCTGACTTTATATCTCGTAATTCTGACTATATCTTGCAATTCTGACTTTATATCTCGCAATTCTGACTTTATAACTCGTAATTCTGACTTTATATCTCACAATTCTGACTTTATAACTCGTAATTCTGACTATATCTTGTAATTCTGACTATATCTTGCAATTCTGACTTTATATCTTGCAATTCTGACTTTATAACTCGCAATTCTGACTTTATATCTCGCAATTCTGACTTTATATCTCGTAATTCTGACTATATCTTGCAATTCTGACTTTATATCTCGCAATTCTGACTTTATAACTCGCAATTCTGACTTTATATCTCGTAATTCTGACTATATCTTGCAATTCTGACTTTATATCATGCAATTCTGACTTTATATCTCACAATTCTGACTTTATAATTCGCAATTCTGACTTTATATCTCGTAATTCTGACTATATCTTGCAATTCTGACTTTATATCATGCAATTCTGACTTTATATCTCACAATTCTGACTTTATAATTCACAATTCTGACTTTATAACTCACAATTCTGACTTTATATCTTGCAATTCTGACTTTATAACTCGCAATTCTGACTTTATATCTCGTAATTCTGACTTTATATCTTGCAATTCTGACTTTAGAATTCGCAATTCTGACTTTATATCTCGCAATTCTGACTTTATATCTTGCAATTCTGACTTTATAATTCGCAATTCTGACTTTATATCTTGCAATTCTGACTTTATATCATGCAATTCTGACTTTATATCTCACAATTCTGACTTTATAACTCACAATTCTGACTTTATATCTCGCAATTCTGACTTTATATCTCGCAATTCTGACTTTATAACTCATAATTCTGACTATATCTTGCAATTCTGACTTTATAACTCACAATTCTGACTTTATAACTTGCAATTCTGACTTTATATCTCGCAATTCTGACTTTATATCTTGCAATTCTGACTTTATATCTCGCAATTCTGACTTTATAACTCACAATTCTGACTTTATATCTCGCAATTCTGACTTTATATCTCGTAATTCTGACTATATCTTGCAATTCTGACTTTATATCTCGCAATTCTGACTTTATAACTCGTAATTCTGACTTTATATCTCACAATTCTGACTTTATATCTCGTAATTCTGACTTTATATCTCGCAATTCTGACTTTATAATTCGCAATTCTGACTTTATATCTCGCAATTCTGACTTTATATCTTGCAATTCTGACTTTATATCTCGTAATTCTGACTATATCTTGCAATTCTGACTTTATATCTCGCAATTCTGACTTTATAACTCGTAATTCTGACTTTATATCTTGCAATTCTGACTTTATATCTCGTAATTCTGACTTTATATCTTGCAATTCTGACTTTATAATTCGCAATTCTGACTTTATATCTCGCAATTCTGACTTTATATCTTGCAATTCTGACTTTATAATTCGCAATTCTGACTTTATATCTTGCAATTCTGACTTTATATCTTGCAATTCTGACTTTATAACTCGCAATTCTGACTTTATATCTCGTAATTCTGACTATATCTTGCAATTCTGACTTTATATCTCGCAATTCTGACTTTATAACTCGTAATTCTGACTTTATATCTCGCAATTCTGACTTTATATCTCGTAATTCTGACTTTATATCTTGCAATTCTGACTTTATAATTCGCAATTCTGACTTTATATCTCGCAATTCTGACTTTATATCTTGCAATTCTGACTTTATATCTCGCAATTCTGACTTTATAACTCACAATTCTGACTTATATCTCGCAATTCTGACTTTATATCTCGCAATTCTGACTTTATAACTCGTAATTCTGACTATATCTTGCAATTCTGACTTTATAACTCACAATTCTGACTTTATAACTTGCAATTCTGACTTTATATCTCGCAATTCTGACTTTATATCTTGCAATTCTGACTTTATATCTCGCAATTCTGACTTTATAACTCACAATTCTGACTTTATATCTCGCAATTCTGACTTTATATCTCGCAATTCTGACTTTATAACTCGTAATTCTGACTATATCTTGCAATTCTGACTTTATAACTCACAATTCTGACTTTATAACTTGCAATTCTGACTTTATATCATGCAATTCTGACTTTATAACTCGCAATTCAGTCTTTATAACTCGAAATTCTGACTATATCTTGCAATTCTAACTTTATAACTCACAATTCTGACTTTATAACTCACAATTCTAAGAAAAAAAGTCAGAATTGTGAGAGATAAACTCGCAATTGCGAGACAAAGAGTCATGTCTGATGAGTTACAGTGCACACTGAAGTTTAATATTTAAAGGTTAAGAATAATTAATAGTAATATTGAAGCTTTCCTTTAGAAATTGCCACTAATAAAATCTTGACCTTGACCAATGCAATTAGCTGATCTCAGCTAATTGGAGAGATATAAAGAAAGAGAGAGAGAAAGTGAGTGAGAGGAATATTGATATACCATCTGTCTCTGTTCCATAGAAATTCCCTACTGAATATTGCCAGCAAAAACTAGAGCAGTGCTGTCCAAGAGTTCAGAGAAAGACAGACAGATGAAATAAATGTGAACAATCCCAGCTGAGAGATGTCAGTCCAGCTGTTTTGTTTGTTGTTTGTCCTGTTTTGGATGGTTGTACAAGATTTTAAATGCTACACTTGAGATTTGAAAATTGCAAATAGATTCATTAAGTATGTTTATGCAGTTGTAATCAGGTGACAGCAGGTTTTTGTGTAGTCGGACTACAATGTTTAAATGACATTTTAAAAAGCATGACTGAAATCATAAATATTCAAAGTGCAAATAGTGGTGAAGGTCACAGTGACATTGAAACCCATTTGTGTTCACTGTCCATTGATCCTATTAGAGTAATTAAGATTTACAGTACGTGTCCTTTTAGTAAGGACGTGTAAAGTAGAGTTTGTAAGTTTAGAGTGCTATGCTATTCATAAAAGAAGTCTTTGATCTATATGACATTTTAGATGGTGGTTTTGTAGAACAGTGACTCAAGAACAGAGAATCGGTGCTCTTTTTCTCTTATCTTTCTCACCATCAATGCTTCATCACAGAAGACATACAATATTTTATCCAGCACACACAAACACACCCCAGAGATAAGGAAGTGCTGATGTTAAATACTGAAGATCGTGTCTCTCATGTCCAGTGGACAGTCACGCAATCAAAAGGTCAGTGACTGTCAGACAGGCCACCAGACACACACACAGTCCTGTCCTCCAATCAGAGCTCTGATCTGACAGCATCACTGGTGTAGTGAGGTCAGGAGAGGTCGTGTTTCTTCAGTGCATGCAGATGACAGGAGGATGAGAGAGCAGCTGGGTTTATTTTAGCTTTTTATTTTGAGCTTTTCACTGCTGGCTGAGGCAATGTGAGAGAAAGAGGTGTGTGTGTGTGTGTGTGTGTGTGTGTGTGTGTGTGTGTGTGTGTGTGTTAACACAGCCCAGCTGGTGGTGAGGACGCTGTGGGAAGGACCTGGGGGGTGCTTGACATTTTCACTTCCTGTCCTGACTAAAATATGTTCTGCGAAAAAAGGTGTGGCATCTTGAACTTTAATGCAAGTACTTCACAAACAAAACACACTCCTAAGAGAACAGACCAACTGGGGAGTGTGGTAACACGCTTTTTGTCTCGAACCTTGATAAAATATTCACATATTTGTCTGGTGCAAATCAAAGTTGCTTAGAAATACCATTCAAATGTTTGGTTTTGATGCAAAAAAAAAAAAAGACGTATCTTATGTTTACTTAAGTTGATTTATTTAGTCAAAAATACACCGTGTGTATTTTACCAATTCCAAACCACATCAATCTTAATAACTACTATTCATTTTGAATTTAATCATTTATAAGTGATATATAATTGTTCATGAAGGCTGGAAATAAAAAACGCCTTGTATTCAGATGCACATAATTATTTTCTTTTACATGCAAAATGAGCCAAAAAACTCAGACTTAAGTGTCAAAAATTAATAAATGCCCATGAGAAGGATGCAATACTAATGCAATACTAGAAATTGCAGTTAAGACGTGACCATTGGACAGTGAAATGCTCATTGGGTCAGCGGGGTCATACAAAAACAGGCAGAGAAGACACATATTAACTGCAAAAGAATTAAGTGTGAAACCATCAGGAACCCTTTAGTCTCCAGCGCCACCATTTTCCAGAACTGCAACCTACCTGGAGTCTCCAGAAGTGCAAGGTGTCAGGATCTCAGAGACTTATGTTAGCTAAAGAATCCTGAAAAATGACCCGCTCTTAATAAGAATCACAAGCTGAAGTGTTATGAAATACATGAAGACTGGGTTTGACAGACAGACTGAGAGTGACTCTTGAGGGACCAGCAGCACATCCTCTTGTACCGCTGTTTGAAGAATTCATCTTCCAGAGTCTGGCTGTAAAGTATGGGAGTTCATTTTTAGTCTGTCCTGAAAAGTTCGTCTTGCAGATATGGAATAAAAATGATCTTCCAAAACTTACTGCCAGATTCTGGAAGAGGAATTCTAACCAAAGAAGTTTTTGTCTTTTCTTCTCCAGCTGTTTTTGTCTGACCCCGCTGACCCAATGAGCATTTCACTGTCCATTAGTCATGCCTTAACTTTGGCAATTTCTAGTATTGCATTAGTATTGCGTCCTTCTCATGAGCATTTGATCATTTTCGACACTTAAGTCTGAGTTAAATCTTTTTTTTGGCTCATTTTGCCTGTAAAAGAAAACGTACCTAATAATTATGTGCACCTTAATGGAAGACGTTTTTCATTTCCAGCTTTCATGAGCAATTATATATCACTTATAAATGATTAAATTAATGTGGTTTGGAAATGGTAAAATGTGCTTGGAAAGAAAATATCAACAGAAAATCAACTTGCCTAATAATTCTGCACACAGTGTATCATATTGTGAAATATTATTACAATTTAAAATAAGTGGTTTCTATTTGATTATATTTTAAAATATAATTTATTCCTGTGATGCAAAGCTGAATTTTCAGCATCATTACTCCAGTCTTCAGTGTCACATGATCCTTCAGAAATCATTCTAATATGCTGATTTGCTGCTCAAGAAACATTTATGATTATTATCAATGTTGAAAACAGTTGCGCTGCTTTGTGGAAACCGTGATACATTTTTTCCAGGATTATTTCATGAACAGAAAGCTCTAAAGAAGTACATTTATTTTCACTTTTGTTCAATGTAATGCATTCTTACTGAATAAAAGTATTAATTTCTTAAAAAAAAATCTTACTGACCTCTAATTTTTGAAAAGTGGTGTAAAATTACCCTAAACTGTGTAAATAAATGAACAAACTCACACCCAGAGTGGATTGTATACGAATACAAAACATGGATGTCGTAAATTGTGCAGTTTATTGTCATAATCAAATTTACTTTTAATTTATTTATTTTTTTTTTTTTGGTCTTGTAGAAGTATTAGAAAGTTTACAACCGTCCCTCTCTGTGTTGTCATGATATTTACCTTGATGATATACTCAAAATGCTGGATTAAAAACAACCCAAGTTGGGTTGAAAATGGACAAATCCAGCGATTGGGTAGTTTTAACCCAGCGGTTGGGGTAATGTTTGCTCGGCAATTTTATTTAACCCAACTATTGTTTAAAAATGATTATATTGCTGGATTAAAATGAACTCAAAAATGGTTGGAAATTAAAAATCAGACACATAATTACTAGAGGCAACAATAATAATCAAAAGGTGAACATTTATTAATAAGCAATTTAATAAATGTTTTTGTTTAATTATTATTCATTAAACTAATCATTAATGTTCACTTATAAACATATTAATAAACATTAATTTCCGACATACTTTGGGTTCATTTTAAGCATTTTCAAACAATAGTTGAGTTAAATAAAACTACCTAGCAGGTTGGGTCAAACATTTAACCCAACTGCTGGGCTAAAACAACACATTTGCTGGGTTTGTCCATATTTAACCCAACTTGGGTAGTTTTTAACACAGCATTATTTAGAGTGTAATACCAGTTCTGCTATTTAGCATATTCACAAATCAAATTATAATCCATATATGATTTTTTTTTTTTTTTTTTTTTTTTTTTTTTACCTCAAAATTGTTATTTGTCCAGTAAAAACTTTATATTTTATCAAAGAGACTATTAACTTTTACGTGTTGTCACCTTATGAGGGCGGTGCTCATGTATGATGGCGATTTCACCCCTGTAGCTCATTTCTAAATGGTTAAACCGATGGCAAAGTATACTTTGGCCGTCTGCGTTCTGATACTGTCTGCTTACAGCCCAATTTTTGTGTGAGTGACGATTGAAAACAAAGTTCACTAGATAGTGCGCATGCACAGAACGTGTCTTTCCGCACTCTCGTCTAAAGCAGTATACTTTGAAAGGCTCGCACACAGTTGAGACGGAGCGGAAAGCGGAAAGTTACGTATACCCAGGCCTTTAAACCTCATCCAGTGTTACATCACTCCCCGCTCCCCCTGCAGGTTTTCAGGAGAGGCTCATCTGTCATCTCAAACTCTCTTTCCTCCCATCATGCACACTCTCAGATTCTCTTTCTTCTTCAGCCTCTCTTATTCACCTGTCACCTTTTCCAGTTTCCTTTTCTTTGAGCTAAAAAGGCTTTCAGAGCCGAGCATGTGTGGGCGATTATTTGATATATGAAAGTGCCTGATTACCAAGACTCTTTAGGAGAATTCTCCCGCTCTTACTCACCGTAATAAGAGAGCGGCCCACACACATCCCACATTTCCAACAGTGAAAGAGCTCCACCTCATCTTTGCTGTGTAATTGAAGTGATTGTTGTATATCAAATCTCCTCCAGGTATTTTCAGAGCCATTCTTGTCTCAGAGCTTAAACTTGACGTTCACTCATTAATCAGTCATGATAGATCCAGGAGATTTAGACTGATACCTGTCTGTATTTTTAATGAGTTAGTGGATTTGATGCACTGGAGTCTGTGTAAGGGCTGTTACCCTGATTGATCTGTCTGCCAGTTGATGTTTTCTCTGTTTTATCTACACTCGGCTCACAAAATAAACCCTTTACATGTGGTAACCCCTCATCCTGATCACCTTACATGTTCACAACCGTTCAAAAGATTGGGGTTGGTACGTTTTTTTAATGTTTTTAAAAGAAGTCTCTTATTTGATCAAAAATACAACACTGTAATATTGTGAAATATTATTCAGTTTTATATATTATCATTTGGTCACACTTTATTACTAGATTATGGTCCAATTCTCACTATTAACTAACAGTTACTGTTACTTCTGCCTCAATAAAATCCTAATTATTGTTTACTAGGTTATACTCCTTAGTAAGATGGTTATTAAGTTCAGGTATTGGGAAGGATTAATGGATGTAGAATAAGGTCATGCAGAATAAGGCATTAATATGTGCTTTATAAGTACTAATACACAATATCATAGTAATATGCATGATAATAAGCAACTAGTTAATAGTGAGAATTGGACCCTAAACTAAAGTGTTACCTATAATTTTATATTTTAATATATTCCTGTGATGTCAAAGCTGAATTTTCAGCGTCGTTACTCCAGTGTCACATGATCCTTCAGAAATTATTCTGATTATTTGCTGCTCAAGAAATATTTCTGATTATTATCAACATTGAAAACAGTTGTGCTGCTTAATTTTCTTGTAGAAACCATTATGCATTTTTTTCAGGATTCTTTGATGAACAGAAAGTTCAAAAGAAAAGCATTTATTTGAAATAGAAATATTTTGCAACAATGTAAATGTCTCAATTTAATGCACGTTTTTAGTATTAATTTCTTTAAAACAAAAACTGACGCCAAACTTTTGAATGGTACTGTTTTTAACTTCTATCAAATTCTCTTGTTTGACTTTGCTCCATAGAAATTATAAGGAATAAAAATGGTTATATTAAGAGAAACAAAGACATTCAAAAATCAGCAGGACACAGATAAAAATCAAGGTTTATTTAATATTATTTTGAATATCTTAAGTAGTGTTTTTTTTATTTAAATACAAAATGCAAGGACATAATAAGGACAGTCGTTGTGTGTGAAAAAAAATCTGAAAAATAATTTGCATCTCAGTTCATGCAATGCATTATTCAGTTGTGTTGTTTTCTGTTTGCTGCACTTCAGATGTTATTAATCACTGTGATGTATTCATAATTAAAATCACTGAATGTTTGAGTAATGAAAGATGATGGAATAAATAAATGCATTTTAAATGACAATTACTGTACAGCTGTATTTTGCATTTTGAGTATAGTGAATATTGTGCCTTTCCAGAGTGATTTTAAAAGTGTCAGATTTTATTATATCTCATTATTCTGTTAAAAGCAATGTAGGTGTTGTGGAATTGATGTGTAGGTGCTTTTAAGGACATCAGGACCACAGAGTAGTGTGGAAGGTGACCTGGCAATTGCTAAGGTGATGCAGCTATTTATCATATCGTTCACACCACCAATGAACGCCTCGCATGCACAGATGAATCCCGTCGTGGGATTCTCCTCCATTAGCACCAGTGCATGCTGGGAAATATCTGCTGCTGTATCCTGCCACGTTGTTCCCTCCACGTTGACAACTGTTTCCATGGAAACAAGGACAGGGCACAGGAGAGAAATAGATGAGGGGTGCATAAAGAGAGAGAGAGAGAGAGTAGGGCTTATGTTCAGTTTGAGAGAAAGCGATCTATGGGCGGCAGTATTGAACTGTGTGAAGTGGCCACTTTTGGGTTTTCTTAACCAAAAGATGTAATAATGATAAACTATAGTGTCTGAAGCAGGTCAATAATTATTTATCATAATAATTCATTATTATTGAGTACAACAGTCAAGTTCCAGAAGTAAAAGCTCCATTCATTTTCTGCATAGGGAAATTGATTTTTAACGATAACTGATAACCCTTTAAAGACAGCCATACTGTGAGCTATGAGGTTGTTCATCGATAGTATTTGCTTCTGCTGAAGCCATCAGCCCATATTATTTCAGCTTAGTTTTAAAATAATCATATTTAACAGCAGAATTCCTGGTGAAAAACTGCATTACCTAACATTTCACCAAAATTGCTCTTTAGCTCCGCCCACTCCCATGAAGCACTGTGAATGACATATCGAGTCAAGATAGGTGTATATGCATATTTTGCAAAAAATGTAAAATATATTTTTTTATACTCATAATAAACATTTGTAAATGAGTAGTTTTATATTTCTCCATCTTTTTTTATTCCATTATACTGTGTGCAATGCTTCATGGGATTGTAGTTCTTTCCATCACTAAAGCCGTTAAAGGATTAGTTCACTTTCAAATTAAAATTCCCTGTTTCCTAATTTACTCACCTCCATGTCATCCATGATGTTCATGTCTTTCTTTCTTCAGTGGAAAAGAAATGAAGGTTTTTGAGGAAAACATTCCAGGATTTTTCTCCATATAGAGGACTTCACTGGGGTTCAACGGGTTGAAGGTCCAAATGTTAGTTTCAGTGCAGCTTCAAAGAGCTCTACATGATCCCAGACGAGGAATAAGAGTCTAATCTAGAGAAACCATCGCTCATTTTCTAAAAAAAAAAATTAAAAATTATGTACTTTTTAACCACAAATGCTCATTTGCACTGCTCTGTGATGTGCCACGCATGACGTAATCATGTTGGAAAGGTCACGCGTGACGTAGACGGAAGTACCGCGGTAGGACGAAAAACTAATTTTCTTGTCCAGTATCAAAATCGTCTGACTTGTTGTTTTACTTTTTTTTTTGTAAAGGGTCTACAGTGGCATGAAAAAGTATGTGAACCCCTTGCAGAATCTGTGAAAATGAGAATTATTTTAATAAAATAAGAGGGATAATAAAAAATGCATGTTATTTTTTGTTTAGTACTGTCCTGAGTAAGATATTTTACATAAAAGATGTTTGCATTTAGTTCACAAGACAAAACAATAGCTGATTTTATTAAAATAACCCCATTCAAAAGTATGTGAACCATTGGTTCTTAATACTGTGTGTGGTCACCTGATGATCCACGACTGTTTTATGTTTTGTGATGGTTGTTCATGAGTCTCTTGTTTGTCCTGAGCAGTTAAACTGAGCTCTGTTCTTCAGAAAAATCCTCCAGATCCTGCAGATTCTTCAGTTTTCAAGCATTTTTGCATATTTGAACCCTTTCCAGCAGTGACTGAATGATTTTCAGATCCATTTTATCACACTGAGGACGACTGAGGGACTCAGACACAACTATTAAAAAGGTTCAAACATTCACTGATGCTCCAGAAGGAAACACGATGCATTAAGAGTCAGGGGGGTGAAAACTTTTGAACAGGATGAAGATGTCACAATTTTTCTTATTTTATTTAAATATTGTTGTTTTTCATTTAGTACTGCCCTTCGGAACCAACAGAAGATACTTGCATGTTTCCCGGCAGAAAAATTAAGTACAATTTACCTTGATATTTGAATTCAAAAGTTTTCACCCCCCTGACTCTTAATGCATCGGGTTTCCTTCTGGAGCATCAGTGAATGTTTGAACCTTTTTAATAGTTGAGTTTGAGTCCCTCAATTGTCCTCAGTGTGATAAAATGAATCTCAAAATCATTCAGTCACTGCTGGAAAGGGTTCAAATATGCAGAAGATGCTGGAAAACTGAAGAATCTGCAGGAGCTGGAGGATTTTTCACAGAGGAACAGAGCTCAGTTTAACTGCTCAGGACAAACAAGAGACTCATGAACAACCATCACAAAACACACAAACAGTCGTGGATCATCAGGTAACCACACACAGTATGAAGAATCAATGCTTCACATACTTATGAATGAGGTTATTTTAATAAATTCAGCTATTGTTTTGTCTTGTGGACTAAATGCAAACATCTTTTATGTAAAATATCTTACTCAGGACAGTACTAAACAAAAAATAACATGCATTTTTTATTATTCCTCTTATTTTATTAAAATAATTCTCATTTTCACAGATTCTGCAAGGGGTTCACATACTTTTTCATGCCACTGTATATCGGTACTTTTGCCTACGTCACGCGTGACCTTTCCAATGTGATTACGTCATGCGTGGAGCATCTCAGAGCAGTGTAAGACGAGCATTTGTGGACCTTTAACCAATTTGGACCTTCAACCCGTTGAACCCATGCGAAGTCCACTATGGAGAAAAATCCTGGAATGTTTTCCTTAAAAATCTCAAAAGAAAGAAAGACATGAACATCTTGGATGACATGGGGGTGAGTAAATTCTGAAGTGAACTAATCCTTTAAGTACGCAGTCTTGTGTCTTTGATTTGAAGCAAAAAGGTTTTTGAAAATTGGACAAAAAGACAAAGTTGGTAATGTGATTTACCTCATAGCTGGATGACTTGGTTCATGGCTTATAACTAGTTGAAGACTTTTTTTTTAAAAAATGAATGGAAAAAATGCTTCAACACCTCTGAAAAAGTGTGCCGGAACTGTTGAACTCTATATTATTATACTTTATTCTTATTTATTTCTTTATTAGCTGAAGAGCTCAAGTTAAGATGCTTAACTTTTTCTTCAATCATGAATTATTTTCGTCCCAAAATGTTTCCTTATCACAAATGTTTGTAACAAAATGCTTTATATTTTTTCTAAGACTTCTTGTTTGCGTCACTGTGTGAGAACGAGCACAAGAAAGGACATGGTCTCTTTGCTCTAAAATTAGTTTCCACATGGATTTTGTTCCCACATACTAATTAACACTGTGTGAATGAAACCTCTGCAGATGAAGACGCCTCCCGCTCGGTTTCCACACAACACACACAAACACAGAATGATCCCTGCTGTAAGCGAGGAGCTCGTGATAAAAGTGTCGACACTGTGAATTCTGCTTTACCACCAACACCTGAAACATCTGCTGCCTCCCTTGTTAGTGCAAACACAAACAATAAATTTAAAGGGCATAAAAAATGACTGAAGTGTTTGATCATTACTTTATCTGTGAAGTCAAATGAGGTTAATTTGCTAAAGGTTATATGGACAAACTGAGCCTAAACTGAACTTGAATTTGCACTAAACTGAACATAACGTTTAATGTAAGATTTCAATCATAAATAGAGACCAGAATATTATGGGCTGGAAGTCACCAAGCACCCAGAACACCCTAGCAACCACTAGAAATGCCCTAGAAACTGCTCTGTATATTTTAGTAACACTCTGACATTGCAGTGACAGTTTTCTTCAAAAAATGTAAAAATAAGTCTTTTCTTTTTGAAGTGTTGTGCTAAAAGGGCTCTCTGTGGGATTTTCCTGCCTGTTTATGACACTGAAGGTGCAAGACGATGAGGCGAAGAGTAATAAAATGCCAGAGAGAGAGAGAAACTTGAAATGATGGCTGCCATGAAAAGTAAAATGACAAAGAGAGGTTTGTAAGCATTTCTTCTTACGAGTGCTACTTATAGTTCCTCCTTTCTCCTTGAATTTGATTCTTATGTAATACATTAACACCTGCAAAACATTAATGTGCTGAAAAACACCCCAAAAACCACAGTGCCGCATGAAACACTCACAGGGATTGTATAAAAGCTTTAGTTAGTGAATGCTGGGTATTCCCCAGTAATGAGCTGTGAAGAGTGTGTGTGATGGATGGGAGAGTCTCCTGTCTCTTCTGCAGAGGATGAGAGTGTCCAACTTTATCGGTTCTGTAGCTGTCGCTCCTGCTGTCTTTCTGTTATCAGCACCGGGCTTCTCCGTTGCTCGAGGTCAGGGCAGAATGTTGCGTTTTGTCAATATTATATGGACGTGACATTGGCAAATGAGATTTCTGTAATGAAGAGAGGTGATTAATCATAGGAGATAACTGCAGGCCTGGTGAATGTTGATATTAGGTTTTCATTTGTTTGTTTTGTGTTTGCATGTGTTGAAGAAATGGAATTGTAAATTGAGATGGATTATTCCAGGGTTTTTTTCTGATTTCAAAAGATTTGTAAATAAATCAAAGATTACTGATGTTAACTTCACAAGAAAATAGTATTTCTGTCTTTAAACTTGAAAAAATGTTTAATGTCAATGTTACTTGCCATTTCTTCTCAGAATTTCCACTTAGAAATTGCTATTAAATTTTACAAACAATTGGCAAGGTACATCCTACACCATTTTTTTTTTTTTTCAGTGTACTATGCACTTCCTTACGGAAGAGGATTAGGGTCAAGCAATAATAAAAAATAAAACCATCTCGAGATTAAAGTTGTTAAATTTAGAGAAAAAAGTCGAGATAAAATGTTTAATTACGAATTTGTTCTCATAATTTAATGACTTTTTTCTCGTAATTTAATGAGTTTATTCTCAACATTTTATCTCGACTTTTTTCTCGAAATTTAACGAGTTTTTTTTCTCGTAATTTAATGAGTTTATTCTCAACATTTTATCTCGACTTTTTTCTCGAAATTTAACGAGTTTTTTTCTCGTAATTTAATGAGTTTATTCTCAACATTTTATCTCGACTTTTTTCTCGTAATTTAACGAGTTTTTTTCTCGTAATTTAACGAGTTTATTCTCAACGTTTTATCTCGACATTTTTTCTCGAAATTTAACGAGTTTATTCTCAACATTTTATTTCGACTTTTTTTCTCGAAATTTAACAAGTTTTTTTCTCGTAATTTAACGAGTTTATTCTCAACGTTTTATCTCGACATTTTTCTCGTAATTTAACAAGTTTATTCTCAACGTTTTATCTCGACATTTTTCTCGAAATTTAACGAGTTTATTCTCAACATTTTATTTCGACTTTTTTTCTCGAAATTTAACAAGTTTTTTTCTCGTAATTTAACAAGTTTATTCTCAACGTTTTATCTCGACATTTTTTCTCGAAATTTAACGAGTTTTTTTCTCGTAATTTAATGAGTTTATTCTCAACATTTTATCTCGACTTTTTTCTCGAAATTTAACAAGTTTTTTTCTCGTAATTTAATGAGTTTATTCTCAACATTTTACCTCGACTTTTTTCTTGAAATTTAACGAGTTTTTTCTCGTAATTTAACGAGTTTTTTCTCGTAATTTAACAAGCTTATTCTCAACGTTTTATCTCGACTTTTTTCTCGAAATTTAACGAGTTTATTCTCAACGTTTTATCTCGACTTTTTTCTCGAAATTTAACGAGTTTTTTTCTCGTAATTTAGCGAGTTTATTCTCAACGTTTTATCTCGACTTTTTTCTCGAAATTTAATGAGTTTTTTTCTCGTAATTTAGCGACTTTATTCTCAACATTTTATTTTGACTTTTTTTCTCGAAATTTAACAAGTTTATTCTCAACATTTTATCTCGACCTTTTTCTCGAAATTTAACGAGTTTTTTCTCATAATTTAACGAGTTTATTCTCAACATTTTATTTCGACTTTTTTCTCGAAATTTAACGAGTTTTTTTCTCGTAATTTAACAAGTTTATTCTCAAAGTTTTATCTCGACATTTTTCTCGTAATTTAACGAGTTTATTCTCAACGTTTTATCTCGACATTTTTCTCGAAATTTAACGAGTTTTTTTCTCGTAATTTAATGAGTTTATTCTCAACATTTTATCTCGACTTTTTTCTCGAAATTTAACGAGTTTTTTTCTCATTAATTTAACGAGTTTATTCTCAACATTTTATCTTGACTTTTTTCTTGAAATTTAACGACTTTTTTCTCGTAATTTAATGACTTTATTCTCAACATTTTATCAATCAACAAATCAATTTTTGAGCAAGTACATGACCAGCCAGTGTTCAAAACTATCTCCTTACCTTAGCCTGATTCACAACAGTATTATGTTTTATAATAAAACTGGTACTGGTGGGTTTCTGCGGGAAACTTGAGCATGCAGCCGTTCATCTTGTCATTATGCGTCATTATGTCACGTCTGCTTACATAAAGAACGAGTCCCAGCTAGGAGCTTTATCATGTGAGGATGCTGCAGGTGACGGATCATTTATAGCCTTTTCTACAGCAGCTGGAATAATTAAACTGATCATTTTGATGGCGGATTGTAATCCAGAAAGGTCCAAATGACAATCATCATTGACAACTGGAGATTCACCCGTAGTCAAAGGCAAAAGACTTCGGACTGTGGAGAATGATAAGTTTAATTATTCCAGCTGCTGTAGACAAGGCTATAAATGATCTGCCTTACATGATATAGCAACTAGCTGGGACTCCTTCTCTATGTAAACAGAGGTGACGTAATGACACAAAAACAAACAGCTGCATTCTCAAAAATTGGATCATTTTTAACCAAAAAATGTTATGGACTGCAGCTTTAACAATTTGAGAACAAAGTATAACAATGATAATAATTTGCATGGTTTGATGTGATCTGAGTTAAGAGATCGTTAGATTTAATCACCATTGACAGCGCAATTTATTCTAATGCTTTTTTCTCAGTTGGTCAGAGCAAAAGTGGCAGACGTTACTTGTTCAGATGATATTTTCCAGTGAAAATTCTTATTTTGGTCATACTTCAAGACTACAATCTGTGATTCTGAAGTTCAGTATCCACACCGGTGCGGTGACTGACAGCAAACATTAGATTCATCCGCTGAGGAGTCGTGCCGATGCACAACCCACGTAAAGATGATAATTCCACAAATAACTGCAGTTGCAGGTTTCAAACAGAGATGGCGACAAAGAGGCAAAACTTACAGACTGCAGCTTTAATATTTGAAGGAAAAAAGATCCTCCATCTTTTCTCATTTGCATTACTTGATTCTTCTTTTTAATTCATTATTGAAAGTTGAGAGCAAGTGGGACCAGTGCTAACCAGTGGGAATTATCTTTAGCCATTTGCTTCCATACATCTCTTCTGTAATAAAACTTACTTTGTTGGCCCACAAACATCTTGTGTTTCAGTTGTATTTATGGCAAACAGTGAACCTGAATTATTAATCAAAAGCAGATTCAGATGAAGAAAGAATAAACACTTTTTAATGACAGACAGCTTTTAATCTAAATGTTAAATGTCAATAATATTTAACTTTTTTTTTTTTTTAGATTTATGAAAATATTTAATAAGCAATGCTAACAAAACGCATATACAAGGCCAAAGCCTAAAGAACAGCATTGTTTACTCTACATTATAAATGAAAGTTAGGAATATTTCATTTTTTATACTGTAAATAATATACATTCTAAGTTTTGTTTGTTTGTTTTTTGTTCATTTATTATAAATGCTAAATGATTTATTAGATTAATTATAGATTGTTGTTGTAAATTTAATAGTTACCCAGGGCATATGCCTAGTTTGAATGTGTAAGGCTGATTAAGGTTATGATAAATGACTGGTGTGGTTCAGCACAACCTGGAAATGACAGCGAGATGGATCTATCTCACAAGCCGCTTCACGCCAGGTGGTTTTGTGACATTCAGAATGGACAGAAAGAGAGATGTATGTCTTTAGGGTCAAGGGTGGGTGAAGCGAGCGTGGGGCTATAGATGAGCGGAGATTAAACATCTCCTTTATCTTTTCAATGGGATGTAACTCCCACCATCACCTTCACCTCTCTCTTATTTATCTCACCTTGTAAGGGATATTCACCATCTGAATCCAAGTCAAGTCAAGTCACCTTTATTTATATAGCGCTTTTTACAATGCAGATTGTGTCAAAGCAGCTTTACAGTGATAACTGGTACATTAGTTTGTCTGAACACAAGCTCTTAAAGAATAATGTCAATGCAGGCAGATCAAAGCACTGTTGAATATCAAATGTTAAGAATCCAAAGCTTAATGCCAGAACCGTTTTGAAAAGCAGGATTGCAATGTGAATTTGGCTTTATTTAATTTCAAATCTTGTGTGATGAAGTGAATGTTATAGGTTAGACATGTCATAATGTAATTTGTCCTTCATGCCTGTCTGGTTTGATAGTCACTTTGCACTCATGAAGCTCTTCACAGCCACCTCTCTTAGCTACAGCATCACATGCTGCTGTTCACTACTGAAGCATTCAAAGACACTTCAGCAGGATAACCAGCTTCTCTTTTCACTCTTCTCACTCATTCTTTTCTGTCTCGTATTTCACTCTACTCTTATTTAGTCTCTGACTGAGTGGGCTTTACAGCAAATGACCTTCACTCAAATGAAAGGACAGTGTGAATTGTGGATAATAACAGTTAGGTGTGTATTTGTGGCGGTCGGTGATACAGCGCAATTCAAATAGTCCACAAAATCTAGCACTTCCTCTCGCCTTTAGTTTAATTGCATGCACAAATGGTAGTTATATCTAATTCTGTTTTTGCACATTGCAGCTGTGTGTGTCTGTGTTAGGGACAAGGAATGCCTAATGCATGGACAGCCTTGATCTTTAAATGCCTGCATTTACTTGAATTATGCATTTATCAATAACATTGTTCAAGTTCATGCTCAGAGAGAGAAAGATAGAGACGAGCATCTGAAAACATATTAGAAATCATTAAAATGCTGTCAGTATTACCATCATGACCATTCCCTTTTGTGTCTCTCTATTGAGTTTCAGTCTAAATATGTCCGCAGCAAACCTGTGATGAATTAATTATGAGGAACACCTGGCAGATCTCTCTATAGACTGTAGTCTGACTCAGAAGAGCCCACGCTATCACATGCAGAAACTGTGCTAAAAATATATAACTACTGTTCAAAAGTTGTTGTTTTTTTAAAGAAATGAACATATTCAGCAAGGATGCATTAAATTGATCAAAAGTGACATTAAAGGGTTAGTTCACCCAAAAATGAAAATTCTGTCATTAATTACTCACCCTCATGTCGTTTCACACCCCTAAGACCTTCGTTCATCTTCAGAACACAAATTAAGATATTTTTGATGAAATCCGATGGCTCAATGAGGCCTCCATTGACAGCAAGATCATTAACACTTTCAATGCCCAGAAAGCTGCTAAAGACATATTTAAAACAGATAGAAAGTTCAAAAGAACAGCATTTATCTGAAATACAAAGCTTCTGTAGCATTATACACTACCGTTCAAAAGTTTGGGGTCAGTAAGAATTTTTATTTTTATTTTTTTGAAAAGAAATGAAAGAAATGAATACTTTTATTCAGCAAGGATGCATTAAATCAATCAAAAGTGGCAGTAAAGACATTTATAATGTTACAAAAGATTAGATTTCAGATAAACACTGTTCTTTTGAACTTTCTATTCATCAAATAATCCTGAAAAAAAATATTGTACACAAATATTTTGTACAATTGTACACATTAAATGTTTCTTGAGCAGCAGATCAGCATATTAGAATGATTTCTGAAGGATCATGTGACACTGAAGACTGGAGTAATGATGCTGAAAATTCAGCTTTGATCACAGGAATAAATTACTTTGTCAAATATATTCAAATAGAAAACAGTTATTTTAAATTGTAATAATATCTCACTATTTTACTATTTTACTGCATTTCTGATCAAATAAATGCAGCCTTGGTGAGCAGAAGAAACCCCAATTTAATAAGCAGTAGAATTTCCTGTGAGAGAACAAATGGAGAGATATATTCACTATGAAATGTTGCAAGAAAAATAATCTTTCTAGTGAATTAAGAAAGTGAGGATAAGTGCTTGTTAATGAGAAATACATATATACATGTTTATTATGTCTACACATTCTTCTCATTCCGGCAGAGCTCATCAAATGTTTAGCAGTGCGGTTTCTCTATTGCGTAATGTCTTTGCAGTGACTATATGGAGCACAGGTGTTGTCAGCTAAATGCATTATATATGAGGGTCGAATGTACAGACCACCAGCGCTTCAAGATCAGGATGAGCACCTGAACCAAGGATACTGAAACAGCACATCAGCATTGTACGCATACTATTTCAACAGTTAGATATTGTGAATTTATGCATAGAATAGCCGTTTTCCATTATGGTGAAACTACATCCCACAATGCAATGCACTTGATCTTTCATTTCCAGCGGGATGGATAAGTAAAATGTAAATAGTTTTTGTTTTTTTTTAAACTGAGTAATGATGAGGTCATGTGACAGTAATGTAGTGTACTACTTTTTAAAACATGTAGTAGAATTCCTACTGCTTATATAGTGTCTTCTGGACAGTATTTGAGGATCATATTTAATATTTTGAATCCACGATTGAAGATTAATATTTCTAACATTATTTTGGCATGTAATAATACACTTTATGCATATTTTGCAACAAGAATACTCTGTCTGTGTTGAGTATTTAATGTATTACACAGAGCGAATGCAGTCATTCCTTGTGATCAATGTGAGAGTGAGATATAATGTGTTGCTCCATGTGATAATTGCATGAAAATGTAGATTTCTTAAAGTCCCCTAGAGAGAGGGAAAGATCTGTCTCTCTCTGGTTCTTGTTGTTTTCCTTCTGCCACTTCTGCCATTGACCCAGATTTCCTGGCACAGCATGATGGCATTTTGGCAAGATACAGAGAGAGCGAGAGAGACAGAGGACATGAACACCCGACAGAGGTTGAGTGGAGTTCAAACTAGTTTAATCCCTAAAATTGATGTGGTTAACATATGCTTTAAAGTTGTACCTAACCTCTGGAGTGTAGTTGTGTCGTCTGAGCAGGGACTGGTCATGTATCTGCTGCACTGTAATCACACACTATGAGCTCTAATTATGGGTTGATGTTAATTAGCATGATTCGTTTGGTCTTGTGAGGTGGAATGAGTCCTTTTCCTGTCTGGGACTCTCCAGATCTCTGTGTTTGTTTTATTCTTTCCTCTGTCTTATCTTTTAACTCATCTGACCTGATTTTCAATTTCTGTTTTTTTCACCTTCTGTTACAGATGAAGTCCTAACTAGTGACAGGGCGCAGACCCACAGGAAAGACAAGTAACAAATGACATCTTTTTAATATCTCAATTCTTTCTTTTACACAACAATGACATTAAATGGAGAGCAAATAAGATTAATCTCCTGTGATAAAATACCCTAGTAATCTTCAGAAGAAATCTCAACAATGTCTCAAAAAAGGCTCAGGTTTGCCAAATGTTATTACAGTATAATTTATATACTATTTGAATTACCTTTGATTTTTATATTTTCAATTTGTTTGATTTTTAGTAATTTTGTATTTTTTTTTTTTTTTTTTTTTTTTAAATATTACTGTAATATATACTTTAACTTATTTTTATTTCCGTTTTAGTTCTGTTTTCATTTTTATTTAAATTCAAGGTAGTCATTTTAGTGCTTCAACTCATTTTAAGCAACATTTCTAATTTGTGTTTAGTTTAAATTTTTCATATAATATTTATATTTTATTTCATATTTTTCAGTTAACACATTTTTAAAAATAATAGTTTTAGTTAACGATAACTCTGTCAAACCATCAGAATCTTTCAAGATTTAAATAATTTGAACTATGCTATTTTTATTATTTTGTTTGTTATAAATTGTCATAAAACAGTTTTAAGAGAAATATCTGAGACACAGATGTGATTCCTAAAATAAACAACCCAATCTCATTAGAAAGCATTTTACAAGGTGGCGATTTTTTATGAATTTGTACAATGTGATTCATACAAAAAAAATGTACGATATATATATACAGTACAGTCCAAAAGTTTGGAACCACTAAGATTTTTAATGTTTTTAAAAGAAGTTTCGTCTGCTCACCAAGGCTACATTTATTTAATTAAAAATACAGTAAAAAACAGTAATATTGTGAAATATTATTACAATTTAAAATAACTGTTTTCTATTTGAATATATTTCACAAAGTAATTTATTCCTGTGATGCAAAGCTGAATTTTCAGCATCATTACTCCAGTCTTCAGTGTCACATGATCCTTCAGAAATCATTCTAATATGCTGATCTGCTGCTCAAGAAACATTTAATGTGTACAATTGTACAAAATATTTGTGTACAATATTTTTTTTCAGGATTATTTGATGAATAGAAAGTTCAAAAGAACAGTGTTTATCTGAAATCTAATCTTTTGTAACATTATAAATGTCTTTACTGCCACTTTTGATTGATTTAATGCATCCTTGCTGAATAAAAGTATTCATTTCTTTCATTTCTTTTCAAAAAAATAAAAATAAAAATTCTTACTGACCCCAAACTTTTGAACGGTAGTGTATAATGCTACAGAAGCTTTGTATTTCAGATAAATGCTGTTCTTTTGAACTTTCTATTCATCAAGGAATCCTGAAAAAAAAAAGTACACAACTGTTTTCAACATTGAAAATAATCATAAATGTTTATTGAGCAGCAGATCAGCATATTAGAATGATTTCTGAAGGATCATGTGACACTGAAGACTGGAGTAATGATGCTGAAAATTCAGCTTTGATCACAGGAATAAATTTTTTTGTCAAATATATTTAAATAGTACACAGTTATTTTAAATTGTAATAATATTTCGCAATATTACTGTTTTTACTGTATTTTTAATTAAATAAATGTAGCCTTGGTGAGCAGACGAAACTTCTTTTAAAAACATTAAAAATCTTAGTGGTTCCAAACTTTTGGACTGTACTGTATATATATAAGTATGCATGAAGCTCCACCCCTAAATTTAACCTTAAGTCGAGAGTCAGCAGAAAATGTACAAATGAGATCATACAAATTCATAAGAATTAGCCACCAATAATTATGAATTGGCATGAGATTGTGTTGAAATAATCCAGCTGAGAACTCCATTAACTCTTTTGAGCTGTGCCTCTGGGCATTTGTTTTTACACTTTCGCCTATCAAAACAGTTTTCAGTCACAGAATGGTCGTGTGGCTATGAAGCGTATGTTTAATTAGAGCAGGTTTGATTTATCGCTTTCATGTTTTTCACTATGTCTGCTCAACCTGCTTGTTTTTCCCCACTTTCACCCTTAGGAAACGCACACCCTTCCTTCACATAGAGCGCTGCGGCCAAAACATACCTCGGTACAATCTCGGCGCACTTTCCCTCAGAGCGACTGAGAACAGAGAACGATATTTCCAGCAGGTTCACTCATAATCTGCGGCGACTGTTTGCCTGCATCCTGTGTTTGTATTTTATCCGCCTTCCATCGGTGTGACGGCTGACTTATGTGATCTGGCAGAATAATTACAGCCGACAGGAACTGTTTCATACACACAAAACACACTGGCTTCATTTGATGCCTGCTATTATTTTTTTTGCTCCTTGTTGTGTTATTATTTGTTTGCTTGCAAACATAATGTAGACCTCAGATGCAAAGCAGACTGCAGAAGAAACCATTTACCAATCATAGAAATGCTACGGGCCTCTATATCTGCTGGCTCTTTTCCAGTAAATTTGCTGCAGTCAACAGGGACGCTCTCATTTCCCAGCTTTCCTCCTCCAGAATGACCTCTGCATTAGTGTGGAGTATGATTGATTTGGGTGGAGGGTTTCAGTCTTGTGGGATCAAAGCAGGTCAAAGCACTGATAGCACTATAGCATCTAAGCTTGAAAATTGGGTTTGGTCTTAAGGGGAGGTTTAATGAAATAGACGTCATCTGGAGGGGAGCATGTTGTTCTAAATCCTTTATATACCTTTCAGCATTCATAGTGCCTTCCAAAACATGCAAGCTGCCCATACCGTATGCACTTATGCACCCCCATACCATCAGAGTATGGATGCTGGCTTTTGAACTGAACGCTGATAACACGCTGGAAGGTCTCCCTCCTCTTTAGCCCGGAGCACACGGCGTCCGTGATTTCCAACAAGAATGTCAAATTTGGACTTGTCTGACTGTAGAACACTCACTTTGAAACAGTCCATTTTAAATGAGGCTTGGCCCACAGGACACGACGGCGCTTCTGGACCATGTTCACATATGGCTTCCTTTTTGCATGATAGAGCTTTAGTCGGCATCTGCAGATGGCACGGCGGATTGTGTTTACCGACAGTGGTTTAGTTGGCATCTGCAGATGGCACAGCGGATTGTGTTTACCGACAGTGGTTTAGTTGGCATCTGCAGATGGCACGGCGGATTGTGTTTACCGACAGTGGTTTAGTTGGCATCTGCAGATGGCACGGCGGATTGTGTTTACCGACAGTGGTTTAGTTGGCATCTGCAGATGGCACAGCGGATTGTGTTTACCGACAGTGGTTTAGTTGGCATCTGCAGATGGCACGGCGGATTGTGTTTACCGACAGTGGTTTAGTTGGCATCTGCAGATGGCACGGCGGATTGTTTACCGACAGTGGTTTAGTTGGCATCTGCAGATGGCACGGCGGATTGTTTACCGACAGTGGTTTCTGGAAGTATTCCTGGGCCCATTTAGTGATGTCATTGACACAATAATGCCAATGAGTGATGTCGTCAGTGTCGTCTGAGGGCCGAAGACCACAGGCATCCAATAAAGGTCTTCAACCTTGTCCCTTACGCACAGAGATTTCTCCAGTTTCTCTGAATCTTTTGATGATGTTATGCACTGTAGATGATGAGATTTGTAAAGCCTTTGCAATTTGACATTGAGGAACATTGTTTTCCACAATCTTTTTACGCACTCTTTCACAGCTCTTCCCATCTTTACTTCTGAGAGACTCTGCCTCTCTAAGACACACCCCTTTTATAGCTAATCATGTTACAGACCTGATATCAATTAACTTAATTAGTTGCTAGATGTTCTCCCAGCTGAATCTTTTCAAAATGTCTTGGTTTTTCAGCCATTTGTTGCCCCCGTGTCAACTTCTTTGAGACCTGTAGCAGGCATCAAATTTGAAATGAGCTCATTTTGTGGATAAAAGTGTAAAATTTCTCAGTTTAAACATTTGTTATGTTATCTATGTTCTATTGTGAATAAAATATTGGCTCATGTGATCTGAAAGTCTTTTAGTTTTCATTTTATTCAAATTTAAAAATGTCCCAACATTTCTGGAATGTGGGTTGTACTACTGCCTAAAATACATGATCATTAAGAGGGATCAACAGATATTTTACACGCTTTGTTCATTTCTCTTAGAGTGACTCATTCTGTAGGCCTCTATAGACCATTTTGGCAGGGATGTACCCACAATTGAGGTCCCTGAGGTCCAGACCTCGGTATTTAGTAAAGGTTGTGAAATAATTGCCTAATATTAACTCTACAGTGGTGCTGCAAGATATTACACAATGCCAAGATAACCAACCTTCTCATCTGAGCTGCCTCAATGGTCAAATAGTGCTCGTCGATGTCAAAATGTTTGAGATGACCAATCAAATCAAAGTAGGCGGGATTTATGTTTGCAGAAGTTGTTAAGTGTGAAATCCAATGCAAATACTTCAGCTCATAAAAGTGCGAGATAAGATGGAAGTAGCTAAACTAAACATTTCATATTTGACAGCTGTTTTACGATAGACATGTTAAATGACCGACAGAAATAATCATGGATGCAAACTAATTTTGCCATTTTCCTCGTGTTTTATGGGCGGAGATATAAACTCGCAATTGTGAGGAAAAAAACATATGTTATAGGTTTAAATGTTATCTATGTTATAAAAAATGTTAAAATGTTATAATTTAATTATTATTTCATGTTGTAATTGTAGAGCCAATACATTATGCCCTCTAAGAACTGTATATGTGAATATTATGTAGATTGATTGTTTACATCAAATTCATGCTTTAATAGTAGGGTAACCATCCAGTATTCAACAACGGTATTCTATAAAAATTAAGATCTTTCCAAAGGCACAAGAAAACATTTTTTCCTCTTATTCTGTAGATCTCACATTTGTTACCACTGTTTTTCTGCCACCACAATGCGTGGGCAACTGCAGTGGTGTCGATAGTGATGGGCACTTTCAAAACACTGCTTTGTGAAGCTTCAAAACCTTTGTGAATCATTTGTTTCAAACCAGTGATTCAGAGTGTAAAACTGCTGAAAACCTGAAAAAAGTCACATGATTTCAGTAAACCAAGTTTCGTTACATCATACCTGCTTGGTCAGCTATAATCTCTATGACCCATGGTTTTTACTTGATCTTGGATCCATTTTATAAATTTGTAGACATTTTTATTGACAGATTAGTATGATAAAATGGAAGTGTTGTAGTTAATAATCTCTTATTGGCTTGATTAACCAAGCTCTCAAATAAAACATAAAACAAGCCCTACAATTTAATAAAATAACACATATGTGTGAGCCTGGACCACAAAAATAAGGGTCAATTTCTTGAAATTGAGATTTATACATCATCTGAAAGCTGTTTGTTAGGACAGGACAATATTTGGTCGAGATACAACTATTTGAAAATCTGGAATCTGAGGGTGCAAAAAATCAAAATACTGAGAAAATCGCCTTTAAAGTTGTCCAAATGAAGTCCTCAGCAATGCATATCCACTCACAAAAATACATTTTGGATATATTTACGGTAGGAAATTTACAAAATATCTTCATGGAACATGATCTTTACTTAATATCCTAATGATTCTTGGCCTAGAAGAAAAATCAATAATTTTGACCCATACAATGGCTATTGCTACAAATATACCCATGTGACCTATGACTGGTTTTGTGGTCCAGGGTCACATATTATATAGATACTTTATATTTAATGGTATTAAATGATTTGTGAGTTGCTTTTAATAAATAAAACATTTGCAATTGGTTTGTAAAAGGCGTTTTTATGCACTTTTTTTTTGTTGCATTTATATTGCAATTAGCAATTAGTTTAAAATGATTCAAAGTTTCAAAAATCTTAGTTTCTCACATCACTAGGCCTTTTCTCACCATCCCAACTGTTTCACCCTCCATTTTCCTCATCATGTTCAAGGACACAGCTATTTTCTTAGTGAACAAATAAACAATTAATTGCCAATAGCTTTTAGTTTAAGTCGCAGCCTGACAAAACCATACTTGACAGCTTGTACGGAGGTCACTTATTTTGCAACCAATTGATTGTTAGGAAAGGAAATGAAGGATGAATGTTAGCACAATGAAGCTCAACCGATGACACACAAACTACAAATGCTACTACTCTATACTTGCAATTGCAGGTGATATTAGAGAAACGATGTTCTCATTATGGAGAGCGCATTGATTGGACAAAAATTTGTATGAAAGATCAATTTTTTTTCATGTTTAAATGTATATCTGAAGTTAATCGTGTAAACTTGTAGTGGTACACTAACATATGACCTCAGAGCAAACACAAATGGACTACAAGCCAGTAGGGTTGTGATGAGACAGTAAGACACGAGATTGAATTCATGAGACCAGACGAGATTTTTACACAGTATTTTTAAGAAATCCTCAATGATGAAATACATGAAAGTGAAAGACAACAATACTCAAGCACTGTAAAAGGTTTTGCCACAAACTTAACTGACTGGCTTCTCTCCTGATTTCAGACCTTACTGTACATGATTTATGAGCTTCTACAACTTTTGATCTCCAAACTGAACTCCTTCCCACAAATTGATCATAGAATGAATAACAGTTTTCTCTTTGTCTTATTAAGTGCAAACAATAAGTGCAACCATAATCAAAGTACTCTCAATATTCAAAGTGCAAATAGAGACCAAATTTTTCTTCAAGCATGAAACTGAGCTGAGAGATGGTTACGACTACACAGCCCAGCCTGAGATAGCTTTCATACTGGGAGATATTTGCATGCATCAAGGAGCTGCTTTTTTTAAAATGAGGGGTAAAATTGCGCTTGAATGCATGATCATGTTTTCTTTCAATTTCGCGATCGCACATACTCTGTGAACAGGGAGTGGCGATGCTGAGAACTTATTCTACAAGATAATACATTTATCACACGCTTTTAGACTCTGTTGTGTAACAAATCGTCCGCTATGGTCTCGTCAGTCATCTCCTCACATGATCAGCGAACTCTGATTCCTGCTGCACTACGTACGGCTCTGCAGCTCATTAAATGGTTTTTATTTATATAAAAAGCAAAATGACAGTGGAGGTGTAATATAAATGCAGCGGTGACAAATTCTATTCTAATTTAACCCTCACACTCCTGTCATGGCAATATCACGAGACAGCTTTTCACCTCAACGAGAAATCTCGTCACATTTTAATCTTGCGAGATCTTGTGGCACGGGATCTCTTCACACCCCTACAAGCCAGAGATAGCAGTTTTGATTTCATAGGGTCTTTAAGGTACATTAACTGCAGCCACAGCTGCTTTAATAAGTATCGGCCATCTCAGAAAAAGCAAAAGTACATATTCTTCCACTTAAATGTGGGACTGTGTATTATATCTACCTGTTCAATCTGTACTCTGTGAGAGAGAAAATTCCAGTGCAGGGGTTTACAAGATATCAGTATCACTCTCTTCTTACTTGACCTACATAAGCTTCAGCGGCCGCCTCAGCCAAGCTACTGATTTCCATCTAATCAGGATGAGCTTACAGAACATCTGACTCAGCATCAGAGCCAGTGAAGAGCTTGACTGTGCTATTGACGGGTTTGTGCGGGAATTCGCATCATCTTGAGTTTTGTATCAACCACTACATTCAAAATAGTGTAAGGCCAGGGTTTAAGATTAATGCAATGGTGGCCTTAGCTATCAGATATCTTTGCTCCACAGCACACAATCTTGTGCGGAGAACAATACTTTTCTATTAAAATTGATTAGTAAGATTTTTCTCATAACAGAATAGAACTATTGAGCTTGTTGAGGCTAATGTCACTCCCTTAAAATTGTCAGAAAAAAACAAATTATTTTTAAATAATAATAATTTAAAACTTATTTTAAAGGTGCCATCGAATGAAAAATTCAATTTATCTTGGCATAGTTGAATAACAAGAGTTCAGTACATGGAAATGACATACAGTGAGTCTCAAACTCCATTGTTTCCTCCTTCTTATGTAAATCTCATTTGTTTAAAAGACTCTCAACATAACACCGACTGTTACATAACAGTCGGGATCATTAATATGTACGCCCCCAATATTTGCATATGCCAGCCCATGTTCAAGGCATTACACAAGGGCAGCCAGTATTAACGTCTGGATCTGTGCACAGCTGAATCATCAGACTAGGTAAGCAAGCAAGAACAATAGCGAAAAATGGCAGATGGAGCAATAATAACTGACATGATTCATGATATGATATTTTTAGTGATATTTCACTAAAACTTTCTAAATGTTTCGTTAGCATGTTGCTAATGTACTGTTAAATGTGGTTAAAGTTACCATTGTTTATTACTGTATTCACGAAGACAAAAGCGTCGCTATTTTCATTTTTAAACACTTGCAGTCTGTATAATTCATAAACACAACTTCATTCTTTATAAATCTCTCCAACAGTGTGTAATGTTAGCTTTAGCCACGGAGCACTATCAAACTCATTCAGAATCAAATGTAAACATCCAAATAAATACTATACTCACAGGAATCGATGTATGCATGACGAACACTTTGTAAAGATCCATTTTGAGGGTTATATTAGCTGTGTGTACTTTGTAAATGCACTGTATTATAGTCGAGAGCTCGGGGGCGGGGAGCGCGAGATTTAAAGGGCCGCACGCTTAATCGGTGCATATGTAATTATGGCTCAAAATAGGCAGTTAAAAAAATTAATTAAAAAAAATCTATGGGGTATTTTGAGCTGAAACTTCACAGACACGTTCAGGGGACACCTTAGACTTATATTACATCTTTTGAAAAGGGGTTCTAGGGCACCTTTAAGTCTAAAAGTATATTTGTGGCAGCAACCTAGTCCCAACCTTGATGTTAAAAAAGGACAAATGAAAGTCTAACAATTATTTTGTTTATTAAACGATTATTTTTAAAGGAGCAAATGCCACAGCATAAAGTTGAACAGACAAATTCTGCATGAAGTATTTTAGAAAAATAAATAGGGAATGTGTGATATTTTTCATTTCAATAAAAATAACCATAACACTTGTATTTGAATGGTCCACTTTAGACATTTTACTATGCTTTAATGCGATGATACACAGGGCAACTTTCTGAGCAATGTTGCTTGGGTGCTTTCCATTGAGAATGGGCAACAAATTTCGATCTTAAGTATCCAGATAGAAATTTGTTGCCCATTCTCAATTTGTTGCCCATTCTCAATGGGAAAGTGTCCAAGCAACATCGCTTGGCAACATTGCTCAAAAAGTTGCCCCATGTATCATCACCTTGAGAGTTAGTTGACACAGGCTTTTCACACTGCTCTTAACCCCAGGTTATCATTGTTCAAAACACCATTTCACACTTGTAATTTAGAAGCAGGTTCAGCACCGCTTTTTACCCGGGGTTATGAAACCCTGCTCTGGTTAGTACCGCTTTTGCAGTGTGAAACGGAGCAGTGTTAGAATGTTAAGAGATGCTTAGCAACCGACAACCAATCGCGTTCCTCGTATTATCGTGCTTTGGATAGGCAAGGAAAAAATGCATGTTGTATAACTTTCAGCGTTTGTGTGGAAAAATGTCAAATGGCGACAAAACGCGACAACTGGACTGAAAAAGAGAACTTCTTTCTTACCTTTATAGTCTGAAAAGTTAATTCAGGATTAACTTGATACTACAATCAGTCGGCAAATACTGCAATATACAATATGAGGATGCCAATGCTAATGCCTTTATGTAAACATCAGTACTGCATTCGTCCAATCAGTGACACTGGCACCGCAAATATGCAAATAAGGACTTTAACGCGGGGTTTAGGAATATACAGTGTGAAATGGCAGCTTATAAATACCCAGGATTAATATAAGGAGTTTGAAACGTGAAGCAAGATAACCCAGGATTCCATTTACCCAGGGTTTAGTATATATGACCCAGGGTTAACTATTTCAAGTGTGAAAAGCCTTTTGTAGTTGCAAAGTTAATTATAGTTAGTAGAATGTCTAAAGTGAACCATCAAAATAAAGTGTAACCAAAATAATTTAAGCAGAATTCATGGTTTGAATCAAGAGAACACATTAAAGTACTCATGTGATG
Source organism: Megalobrama amblycephala (assembly GCF_018812025.1). Taxonomy (NCBI): domain Eukaryota; kingdom Metazoa; phylum Chordata; class Actinopteri; order Cypriniformes; family Xenocyprididae; genus Megalobrama; species Megalobrama amblycephala. The sequence continues at coordinate 31,062,390 of NC_063067.1, forward strand.
AATGGTGAATGGAAAAAATGAATGATATTCAATAAATAGCATTTAAAATTAAAAATAAAAATAAAACTTGGTGGGAAGGGTCTAAGTGCAAGCAAAGACATTCTAAAATGTAAAAATGAACAAACACATAATCACTTATATAAACTCACTAGCTTGTTGTACTGTGGAGTTTGTCTACCAATTTAAATGGGCAGGACAGCAGTGGTCGCAAAGTACACCATAACTCAAAAGTGTGAGTGTGTGCATGTTTATGCTCAGTGGAGAATGAAATGGAGTGTATTATTGCTGTGCATCACAGCTTGAAAGGAAAAACCCTCATATGACATTCAGAGCCACAGCTTTTCCCTTATGGTTTCTTTTTTCTTTTTCTTTTCTGCCTCCTGCATTGAATCACACTATGAATGCTAATGCCAGTGTCATCCCATTGCGACAGGAAATCTCTCTTTTTTTGAATGATGCAACTGTTTGGTCACATCCTGTATCTGTCTCTCTCTCTCTCCGCACTCAGATTCAAATGTAAACTGGTTTATTTTCAAAAAAAGGAAAATCTTGGCAGACAGGAAAATGAAGAATATCACAGATGTTCTTCTCTAGTGAACCCGACACCACACATGCATGCAAAAACACACAAATGATCTTGAGTTTGACTTCCACGGTCTCTTTGTCAGCTGGTGTGTGTGTGTGTGTGTGTGTGTGGGAAGAAGGAATCCAGCTGGACTGAGACTCACAGCCCACAGCTGGACATGAACCGTTGCAACCTAGAGCTACATTTAACACACCACTCCGTCACTCTCTACTACAAAGGGAAGAGACTATAGTAATTTCCTGCTGCACCACCTTAAACACATTTATGCATGTTAAAATAATGTGCTGAGATTAAAGAGTGGAAGTTATATAGCTTGATGAGAAAAAAACTGAATCACAAAAAAATGCTCTTAAAACAGAAAGTGACTATTTAATTTGAATGACATCTGGTGTTGTAGAAAACAACTAATCAATGCTAATTATTTTCTTCATAACTTTCAATTTCACATTTCAGATAACATATGAACAGTTATAATATGCCCATTATTCATCAGCTAATGTTAATTTGTGAATTGTGACAAGTATAAAATTATATTTGTGGCAACAACCTACTGCAATCCCAAACCCAGATGTTAAAAAAAGGAAGTCTAACAAGAAATTTTCAGCACTTTTATTTTCAAAATGTTTCTATTTACACAAAATCTTCTCATGTTTTTAATTCAGGTGAGGAAAGGTACAGAATTCAAGCTCAAAGTTGGCAGAGACATTCAAAGTTTCCTACACGAGGATAGAAAGAGTAAAAATTGTGTATTTATTTACAGTATATTTGATTTCAAGTTAAAACATTTAGAAATCTTCCTCAATGTCCATCTGACGTCATCTTTTTCCATTCAAAAGAGATCTCAAACGGAAACAAAAAAAATATACACGCATTCTCTTTATAATAATTTAGCAATCGATATTGACAACGATAAGCGACAAGGTGTTTTATATATTGCTAGGCATTAAAACAGAGTGATGTGATGACACAAGAGTGATGGAGACCAATATTGTGAATGGAAAGGACAATTAGAGAGCTGCTCCCATGAAAACAGCTCTTTTAAATCTAAAATCACCAACCACATGACCTTTTAAACTTCTGTCAGTGGTTTAAGAATAGCTATAAAAGTGTCTAATTGGCATCATTTACATTCTTCTGCTAAAGTTGGGGAAATTTCAAACCATCAGTGGGGTTTGATGTAAGTCTTGCAGCATTTGATAAATTGGCTGTGGGAGCACTCAAACGAAAAGCTCCTGAACTAAGGTCATTCCCCCCGTTTTTTCAGAGATCATGTGACCAAACTCAGAAGCGTGAATACCAAGACTAAACGGTTAAGGGACACTTGAAGGGACAGTACACCGTTTGTCTGATATGTATAAGTGAGCAAAGCCACAACATCAGACTCGATTCAGGAAACAAACAGGTTAAAATGGCTTATAAAGAAAGGACGGACTGATTACATTTGCAGATTTCACTCGTCCTCAAATTGTATTTTGGCTTCTGAAATCAATTACAATATACACTGTAGACTGAATTTGCACTTCATTTAACTTTATGAATACAGACTTAGTCATTTTTGTCCTTTTCAAGAAACAGAGGGGTTCAGTAGCTAACAGCAGTCTTCTGAAAACATCTATTATTTCATTGCTGGTTCCTCGAAACCTTCCTACTTCTAACAGATATCTTGCTGCTTTAATTTCGAAAAAGGCACTCTAGTGACCTTCAAAATGAAACATGAATGGGTTAAATGTAATATAAGATACAGTTTTGAGTTAAGAGGTAGCTGTGGGACATATGGCAAGGCTGTGACAGATAAAGAGGTGACACTTTCTGGGATATAATAGGCTGGGTTTATAACATCTGACCTTCTTTTTTGGCCAGACACTGAACAATTGAGAAATGTGTTATTCTGAAACTTCACTAATTTAGATCAATTTATAAAAGAACTGAATCAACAAATCCTTATGGCTCGTGAAATGCATACAAAAATGTTGTTTCCTCTAATGTTCTGTCATCAAAGCTAAGAAAAGCACCAGCAAAAAGGACTAAACTTCAGTTTCCGCAGCACCACTCCAACTGGATATTGGAGAAAAACATTACAAGCCACTACAGGGAGGCACACTCATATTACAGTAACTGCATAGCTACATGGACAAACGGTCAGATTATGGATTATATTTTGGGATTATCTGATAAAATCTCACTAATCTCAAAATCTCACTATGGCCAATTAATTAGCATTCAGTGTTTCAGTGTTAAACATATCTGTTTAGAAATGTGATATCTCATAATTAGTATTTTTTGAGGCTTTCAAATGAGTTCTGTAAAATCGGATTATGGGTTTTAATCAGGGTAGACGACATTCAGTTTGGCATGATTGAGGCTGTGAGGGATTGACGTACACTCTGGCTCTGTCCCAAGTGAAACACTAGGGTGTCTAGCGGGGATGGGCAACGTCGGTCCTGAAGTACCACTGTTCTGCAGAGTTTAGCTCCAACCCTAATCGAACACACCTGAAAAAGCCAATCAATGTCTTCAGGATTACTAAAGCTACAGGCAGGTGAGTTTTTTTATCAGGGTTGGAGCTAAACTCTGCAGTACAGCAGCAATCCAGGACCAACGTTGCCCATCCCTGGTGTATAGTATGTCCCATTTGTCATTTTAGGTTTCGGAAGGGTGCTCATAAATGCCCCCTTTAGGCCACTACGCACCTTTTTGCTGAGCCTGCATTGATGCTGACTACTATCCAACAGTCTATGCAGCATTAGTTCACCAAGCTTTTGAATCAGAGGAGGACCGCAAGGACTTAGAATGATATTTAGAACTCAGTTCAGATTTTCCAACACACCCAAAAGTACAACCTATTAAACTGACTATATCCCATACAGTCTCGTTTTCATTTACATTAAATTAAAATTGGCGTCTACCCTAACTAAGGTCTATTAGGTTCATTACAGCATGATGATGGAGGATGGCGAGGTAGACATAGTAAAAATAAAGAAGAGGATTGCAGAAGATACACCCAGCAACTTGTCTTCCGTAGAAGCAGGGGCAATGATAAAAAATTATAATAAAAATGACCATTACACTTTAAAATTCATGAGGACATCCTAGCCAAGGAATGGAGATTTTCGTGCTAGTACTCTAATGTTCAAACACGTATACAGTACAAAGTACCAAAGCAAACAAAACAACTGCTATCCTCTTACTCTACCACTACCAACGTGCTCTTCGTAGACATCTTCAGACATCATAATAAGAATATCAAGTTTTAAATAAGGACAGATTCATAATGTAATATGATCAATCATTCACTCCTTTTTTAGAGAAATCCAGGGGTATATTCTGAGTTTCATATTTTGGCTGGTTTGAAAATGGAAGAAGGTCCGAAGTCATAGCAGAGTGTATACAGTGGTTGAAACAAGCTTTGTTGTTTGATGATTGTCTGTGGAGATCATGAACATAAAACCAAATTGAGACCTTGTTGGTTTTAGGTGGTAGCACTTTCCAGGAAGGAACTTTATTTCTTTGATGCATCAACCCATCAAAGTCAAAAGTGTTCCATTGTAGACTTTCGAAAAGGGTAAGTTGTACATGAACTCGTAGAATCAATCAATGGCTGGTATGGGAAAATTTTACAGCTACTCCAAGCAATGCTATGCCACTGGGCAGTTGTGAGTTTTACTCTTACTGAAGGCAATGTTGAGGTTCTTGGTTTGTGTAGTTCAGCTGCATGCTGTATGTTCCCTTTATATCTACATGAATTCATTAAGACCTGGTGTCAACTTGGGTTTGGATTACTCAAGTTCTCCCATGGGGATCGAAATGGCTGGCTAAGCTGTTCTGTTGGCTGGATAAAGAACAGAGGAATTGCTGAGTTTAAGGAGAGGTCTGACTGAATGACTGTGGAATGGTGGACTTTAAAGTCAGGACTGACTGGTTTACACTGGAATGATGGACTTACAATGTGAAATCTTGACAGTGGAATGGTGGACCTAAAGGAGAGGTCTAATCTTTCTCCTTCCTTGGCATTAAACTGTGCTGGTTACACTGAGGTCTGGTTTGGAAACTCTCCAGATGCAGGAATTCTCCAAGGTCCCATTGTTGTAACCCTGAAGTCTTGTATTTAAGGTATGTGTTTGTTTAAGGGTGTGTCTGTGTGTATTGGCGTATGTGGCAGTGGATTTGTGTGGCAGTTTGTGTGGCGTGAGTGTTGACAGTTGTTTATTTTGTATAGTTTTTGGGAGCGTCAGAAGAGGCCACTCTCATCCTCACTCATTACTGGTATCGAATCGTTCTTCAGTTCCCATGGATGACTCTTGCACTCGATGCTTGCACTGGCCATGGGTATGTCGTGTGGTGGAGCGGGAGTGGCGGGCAAAACAGGACGTGATGGTTTGTGAGTTACAGTCACAAACTGAATCCTGTGAAGAAAAAAAAAGAAGTTTTAAAGATAAATACTTGATTCAGGGTTTATGCTTTGGAGAAAGAGGGAGTTTGTCTAACACAATTAGTTGTTCACGATTAAACTCACCTCCAAGGTACTAGAGCTTGAGCTCACTGCATCCTTTCCGGTGGGTACCAACTCATCCCTTTGTGTTTTCATAAACCGCTTATTGACGATCTTCGTGATATTGTCTGTGCTGATCAAGGCTCCAGGTAGGCATTCAGGCTTTGGTTCGTCCATTGTGCCCGCTGGTGCAGTCCTGCCGCAAACATTTCGAAGAAACTCCTGGACCATGCCGTACTTCTGAGCTCCCGCTTCTCCCAGACCGATACCTATGCTAGGACAAGAAGGTTTCCCAGCGGCTTGTCTCTCTGGGCACGGATCTGCTTTCCATAATGATTCAACACTTCCGGAGTGTTCCACCACACTGAAGAGACTGGTCAAGCCATCATTTAGGCCACTAAGCACTGGGCTGTCACGTGTGGTGGTGGAACGTGCCCAGGCAGAACCGTTCTGGGACCCACTACGGTTATGCAGATTCCAGACACTGCGATCCCTCGAGGATGTTGAGGAGGTCTCAAGTTTTGAGGAGGAGGTGGAGACCCTGCGGGTGAGCTTAGGTGAGCCATATTTTGGAGAGCAACAGGGTCTATCTATGCGACTGTGCACTTTCTCCAGAGATGAAGAGATCTGTCGGGAACGTGCGGATGCAAGTGAGGTGGATGGACGAGGAGACCATGCTTTCCCTGGAAGGCCTCTAGTTGTTGAAATAGGGCCATCAGTTTGTAGGCCAATGCTGACAAACTGTGCTGTCTGCGTTCCTGTACTAGAAACACCAACTGTCTGGCTCCCAGTATCTTTGCTGCACTTCCTCTCCAGGGAACTGGAACGAATGGCCTGTCGTACACAGTTTGTCATCTCCTTCATGTCATCGCTAAGGTTGCCTGAAATTTCTAGTCCATGGAATGGTGCAGAACCTCCTGTCCGTCCTTCAAGCAGGTCTCTGTGCTGCTGTGAAAGTGAGCTCAACCACTGCTCATAAGAGGAGGAAGAAGTGGCGGATAAGGGTGCAGATACAGCAGTCTGACCTGATAGATCTATCATGGCTGCATCCCTAGATGATAGTCCTTGCTGGGGATCCGGGTGGGACTTTTCTTTGACTGGCCTACTCTCCATTCTCCGCACTGTTGGAGGGCTGTAATAGATACGAATACCCGTCTTATCTGGAGCGGTGTAGCTTCTCTGGATGTATTCCTTGCTCAGCTCCAGTCCTGGGAAGCTGCTGTTAGAGTTGGTGCTTGGGCAGTCCCATGTCTTAAATTGGTCACCCTTCTCCAATATTGCCGAATCACTGGTCAGGTACTTCCAATTCTTCTTGTTGAGATCACTTAAGTCGGTGCGAGCCAGAATGGAGGCAGGAGCGGTAGATTGGTGTTGAACAACATTGCACTCTTTTACTCCACTGATCATGTGACCAGGAAGGAACAGACTGGTGTCCAACAGACTCTTAAATTCAGAGAGGGCAGAAACTGATTTGGTCCTGTAAGGAGAGAATGGAGATTATCATAAAACAATCAGGTCTGATTAAAATGGGAATGCAGTTTAGACCTTATGGAAGTTATTTTACCTTTGCAGTGCTGAACTGCTCGTGGCTACATCTGCTAAGGTTTCCTTCTCAGACATTTTATCATGAAGAGACTGAAAAGGAAATGATCTATTTTAGTGAAGTTTTACAGCATGTCATCCCCCCGACACAGTACTCCCATTCATTTATGTGGCATTACTGAGTCAGCCGATATTCTCTTTAGGAAATGAGGTCATTCAAAACAGCTAGTTTCCTCTGTAGGGGTAATGATAGTGGTGTGGTTCATCACGTCTATTTAAATGACCCAATTTCTCTCAATGAGGCATGTTATTAGACTTTTCTTATTCAGGATCTCATATGAAACAAAGAAATTAAACCACAGAGCTTGATTGCCACAAAGAGGCAGAGGGTGAAAGAAAGAAAGAAAGGGGAACGACTATATAGTCTCATCTCTTTTTCAGCCCCATTACTTACAGTGTGGTTAGTACAGACACACTGACCACACTGTTATAGGCTTCTTCCCAACTGGACAACACAAGCTAAGCACAGCCACATGGACATGCAAAACCAGCAATTCCAGATAAGTGATGCAACACACAGGGAGTCTGCCTGCCGGCGCTCTGTGGAAATGTTTAGAGATATTGTCATATCCGCCCATTATGTGAGGGGAGCCCTGAGTCAGTGAACGAAGTGTGGGGATGAAATATGTGCAAAATATGTCATAATGACATGCTTACAGACCAAATAAAACAGATTAAAAGGACTCAGAAAAACATGAAAGCAGGGGAACAAACAAAAATAGGCCTTTCACTTGTCACTAGACCATAAAGTTTATTGTTCACCCAAAAATAAAAATTCTGTCATCGCCTTCCTCACCCTCATGTTGTTCCAAACCCAAATAAGTTTCTTCTGTGGAGCACAAAAGGAGAAATTCTGAAGAATCTGCAGAATCTTTCAGTATTTCTTCAAAAATGTACAGAAGAGTCTTATCGGGTGTTTTTGTGTCCTCTGAAACTTGAAAGTGACCAGCACAGTCATAATTTCTCCTTTTGTGTTCCTCAGAAGAAAGTAAGTAATACGGGTTTGGAATAAAATTAAGGTGAAAAAACAATGACAGAAGTTTAATTTTGGAGTGAACAAATCCTTTAACTCTCACGTGGCACTGACCTGTGCGCCTTTGCTCTGGGCATCTCGTATACGTTGTTCCCATTGGCTTCTTTCCTGGTTAAAGTGCTCCAAAAGCTCCAGCCTCTCTCGGCTCCAGTTCTTCTCACTGATTTGCAGTTGTTTGGTGAGGTCCATCACAGCAGCGTAAGAGTCCGCTAATAAGTGTTGATGCTCTTCTCGCTCCTTCTTTAGCGCCCCCTTGAGGTCTGGAGAGTCCTTTTCACCCCCAGCCACAGATGCCTTCCCCATCTTACCCTCCAGCTGATGACAAAGATAAAGCACAAAATGAGAGACTGAGATAAAAAGAGAATACCTGATGTTTCAGTAACCATAGAAACAACCCAATAATACACACTAAGCATTTGCAGTCAGATGTTGACAGCAGCGCCATCCAGACATCACGATATTTTATAGATATTGTTTGCCATTAAATAATCAGATCAAAATGCAATTAAAGATGCTTAATTTAATAAAAGCAATACTTACATTTATTATTAAGAATATTTAAAATAGACGATTCTTTTTCCAGGTAATATATTTTATTAACTGCAGGTTGTTTACAGTTAACAACATGAGTTGTATCAACACTATATACTGTATTTCCAAGTTTACAATTGCTCAAAACGAGACTCATCCAATTAGACTGTTATGATATTTGGTTATATTTTGTATTATGTTTCCAGCAATAGTAATTATGAAGCTGGCACCCACTTATCCTCTTTTGAATTCCTTCTGCTCTCTCGGTTGGAGCCGCAAATCTTTAGAACTCATAAATTTCATAAGCGTATGCGAGTCAGATTATTAAAACACAGCCTGCTGGGAACTCATCAGACAATGAATGACTAGCTTCTCACGGTAATAATGCCTAATGAGTTTTGCTTTGGATGGCAATAAAAGGTTAATGGGTTGATTAAAAAGGATGAAAGATATTTGTCCCAGATACCTCCTCATAAACCCTAATGATTATGAGAAAGAAAAATTATCCAGAAATTCTTTTATTTTACATCAGACTGCCATGTTTGCAGATTGTTATTTTATTCACCTTTGACTCACATTATATAAATTAATAATAGCCAATGTGCAGCATCAACAGAAGACTTCATAGCATTATGCTAACAGCATTACTGGTATCAATAACCTGTCTTGTTAATACAGTGATAAATCATTTTCTGTGACAGGTTGTTATTAGTGCCACTGAGGTCACAGCTAATACTAGAGCGTCAAGTCCCACCGCTCCCATTCCTCCCTTTATCGCTTGGCTTATTCTCTCAACCACAGTCTTAGAAAAACAAAGGAGGTGCAGTCAGATAAAAAGGAGGAGTGGCAGGGAGTATCGACCTATCAGAGCAGTACTGGAGAAAGGGCTGTCTAGTGTCATTAGGTTCTCTAGAAAGCATTGGGCTATTGCTTTAGGTGCAACCTGATGTGTGTGTGTGTGTGTACTTATTTATTTTCTGCTGTAACCTTTACAACAATGAAGGGAGGAGAGAGTATTTTAGCTAATCTAAACACAACTGATTGCATGCCCAGGCTCTCTAAGCACTGATTAAGACATCTACAGAGTAAACACACTTGACTTAAAGCTGCAGTGCAATTTCTGCTCCATTAGCAGCACCAAACGGATTGGCAAAAATAATGACCATACATACAAGTTTCCCGAACACTCCTCATTACTCCTATTGCATTTTCTTTGAGTATTCTAAAACGCATGTGCCACTGTGCCATTGTGTGTACAATTGCAATTTACACGTTATATTGGCATATTACCTGCTCTTTAAATATTTGCATTGCTGTCTGTATTTTATCAGTGAAAGATTGTGCACCGTCAGCTTTTTTGGATAGTTCACCCAAAAATCTCATCAATTATACATCCTTAAGTTGTTTCAAACCTGCATGAGTTTCTTTCTTCTGTTGAACAGAAAAGAAGGTATTTTAAAAAATGGTAGTTGCCCTTACGGACAAAAATATATGGAAATATACAGCAAAATATATTACATAATACAATTCCATATATGGGAAACTAGTGCTTATTATTTTTCAATATATTGCAATATATGCATTGACCATGAATGGCTATATATTGATACATATAAAATATTTATAAATAACGACAAAAATAGCATTACTTATTCATGGAATGAGTTACAATCAGTGGTTACAACAGACTTCTAGTTCCCAGCATGCTTTGCTTCTGACTGTTAAAGCAGAGTAAATATTAAAATCAAGTGCTATTTTATGTGTTTTGCTCAATATTGATATAGGGGGAGATCTGTTAGTGTTTAAAGTTGTATTATTTTGCAATTTAAAAGGTTTTCTGGTATGTGTGAGTTTTTGGGGTTACCATTGTGTTGAAGAGTAGAGTTTGTGGTTAGGTTTATGATTGGCTTTATGAAGACTATAATAACTTTATTTTTAAAAAGTAACGGCTGTGCACGCTATTGCATAGAGATAGTCTCTATGGTAGAAACTTTGCAGATGTGCTTTTGTTAACTAACTTGAAAATATGAAACATTTAAAATGTAAATTATTATAAAATATAAGAAATGTGTTACATAATATATTTTTACCATATATGTGTTTATATTGCATGAGTATCTGCAATATATTATGCATGCAGTACCATATCTGATCACATATATTTCTATATATTATGAAGTATATTACATACATTATGATATATTAGTAAATATATTATCATATATTTTCCAAAATATGAAAAGCTGCAATTCCATATGTATTATTCAATATATTTACGCAGTATATTTTTCTGTATATTTTCAAATAAACTGTTAAATCATGTAATATATTGATCAATCATACATAGGGAAATATATTTTCTTTCCATAAGGGTGGTTATCAACCAGTTAACGGTTAACCAACATTCTTCATAATATCTTCTTTGGTGTTCAACAGAAGAAAGAAACTCATACAGGTTTGGAATGAGGAAATGATGACAATTTTTTTATTTTTGGGTGAACTATCCCTTTAAGGCAGAATTGTATAAGTGATTTCCAATCATAAAACATCTTTATTCTAGGACACTGAATGTCTTTCCTGAGGTAAATGTCAGTCAGACACCTTACACAGTCAAAACGTGTCATCAAAACAGCGCTAATTAAATAGTCACCATTTCAGTCAGTGACTTCGGCCTTCCAAAACTGTTACAGCAAAACCCAAAATTCATTTTTGGTGCATCATTACTTTATATCCCTCATCTTCAGCCCTCTGTGTTTATCAGACTGATCCACTCCTGTTCCTCCCCGAGCCCATTAATTAAGCCATTAAGAAGACTGCAGTCATGAATGCGTCTCAGAGCAGAGATATTAAACTCATCTTTCACAATCACGCCCAGCAACAAGCCTGTAATCACACACACACACTCGCTCTCGCCCCCCATTGAAATGCCACATTGCCGCTGACACACTGCAGATGGCTCAGACAGCTCCCTTTCCAGACTATTGGTGCATGTCCTAACCAACAGAAGATCAAATAACAAAATTATAGGTCACATCCAGCATCCTTCAGCCTGTTCGACAGGTCGCAAGAAACATTTCTGGCTTCAGTGTTCAGAATGAATCTCCCAAGAGGAATTACTGTAATCTGTGTATGTTAAATCAATGGCCCTGAGTGCGGGAGTAAAATTACCCACTAAGATCAATGCTAAAGTAATTACTTTACACCTACAGTGCAAAGTACCTATGAAACGATTCACCTCTGTGGGCTCTTTTAGATTTTATTGTGTTACAAACCACAATGTATTTAACAGAACTGTTCCACTCGACAAAGTACTCTATAAATCAGACATTTTTATTAAAAGTAATTAAAAAAAATAAGTAACAGAAAATGACTGCATGCATAATGATTCATTCCACTACCGTAAATCTTACAAAGAAGGATATCTGAAAGTTGTATAATTTACAAATACTATATTTTTGGCTATATAATAGTTTAAATCCTTAAGGGAAAACTCCAGCTGAGATCAATTTTCAACAATTGTCCACTATCCTGCAGGCATAGATTGATCTACACATGCCATTTACTGTTGGCTACAGGAATATATTGATTTAAAGGTGCCCTAGAACTTTTTTTAAAAAGATGTAATATAAGTCTAAGGTGTCCCCTGAATGTGTCTGTGAAGTTTCAGCTCAAAATACCCCATAGATTTTTTTTAATAAATTTTTTTAACTGCCTATTTTGGGGCATCATTATAAATGAGCCGATTCAGGGCTACTGGCCCTTTAATTCTCGTGCTCCACGCCCACGGAGCTCGCGCTTGCCTTAAACAGCATAAACAAAGTTCACACAGCTAATATAACCCTCAAATGGATCTTTACAAAGTGTTCGTCATGCATGCGTCGGATTATGTGAGTATTGTATACTGTTATATTGTTTACATTTGATTCTGAATGAATTTGAGGCTGTGCTCCGTGGCTAACGGCTAATGCTACACTGTTGGAGAGATTTATAAAGAATGAAGTTGTGTTTATGAATTATACAGACTGCAAGTGTTTAAAAAATGAAAATAGCGACGGCTCTTGTCTCCGTGAATACAGTAAGAAACGATGGTAACTTTAACCACATTTAACAGTACATTAGCAACATGCTAACGAAACATTTAGAAAGACAATTTACAAATATCACTAAAAATATCATGATATCATGAATCATGTCAGTTATTATTGCTCCATCTGCCATTTTTCGCTATTGTTCTTGCTTGCTTACCTAGTCTGATGATTCAGCTGTGCACAGATCCAGACGTTAATACTGGCTGCCCTTGTCTAATGCCTTGAACATGGGCTGGCATATGCAAATATTGGGGGCGTAAATATTAATGATCCTGACTGTTACGTAACAGAGATTCGCCTGTTCTTCGAGGTCTTTTAAACAAATGAGATTTATATAAAAAGGAGGAAACAATGGAGTTTGAGACTCACTGTATGTCATTTCCATGTACTGAACTCTTGTTATTCGACTATGCCAAGATAAATTCAATTTTTCATTCGAGGGCACCTTTAAAAGTCTCTATAAGCTTTTATTACAAATTGATCTTCAAGTTTCAAGCCATAAGGAAACTGTATTTTCAGGCATAAATAAGGATGCTGAAACAAACCTTGGCACGTAAATTATGGAAAATACGTATATAAATTCAGTCAAGTGAGGCTGAGGTACAAAATTTGCCTAGTTTTTGTTTAAATCATCTGACTGACGAATGCCGAATGTGGCCCCCATCTATCTGGATCGCTCTTCACAGACACAGCTGCTCACCTGAGTGATAATGCTCTTGAGTTCCATCCGTTCCACTTCCCATGATGCTTTGGCACGGGCAAACTGCTGCGTTAACTCCTGTGAACTCTGACGCTCCTCGCGCAGCTCAGCGCTCAGATCTTGTAGCGCCACCTTCAGGTCCGACAGAGTACTGCCGAATCCGCTAGGCTGCTGAGGGCAACGGGAGATGGAAATTAATTACATTTACATAGCCGTGAAGACTGGATTATAAGGACATCCAAATCTAAATCATGTTAGTGTCCTGCGGATGTAAGGCGTTTGGCCAATCTTATGTTTTAACCCACCTGCGGGCAGCTTTTCTCTGCCAGGCTGTGCTCTTTGGGTGTAGGGTTGAGTGGTTGCTCCTCAGCAGCAGACATCTTGTTGTCTCCATAGTGGGAAGACAACCCATCTTCCTCAAGCAGGATACGGAGATCTTTGACACTGTTAACCTGGAAAAACATATCGGCCTTTATTTCAACAATATTTGAAAAGTACACTATCAAAATATTCAAACTTCTGGGGTCAGTAAAATGTTTTAAAATGTTTTTAAAATAATATGCTCATGCATTTAAAATTAAGTTAAATATTATTACAATTTTACAAAAAAAATTTCTATTCAAATATATTTTAAAATGTAATTTATTTCTGTGATTCAAAGCTGAATTTTCAGCATCATTAGGGGCCGTTCACACAGAACGCCTTTATCTATTTCAATGCGCTACTTTTCCATTGTTTTTCGATGTAAACACGCACTAGAAGGACGTGTATGAATGTTACGCTCACGTCATTTGAGTGCCGCGTTTTTAAGACGCCGTGTCAAGTTAAAAGAATTTCAACTTTTACACGCAGCGCCGCTCATCAATGTCAGTTCCAAAACAGTGGACCAATCAGAAGAACTCGGAGGCGGGGCAAGCTTTGCAAGCTTTTGTTTTGCAGTAGCAATCTGGCATGGCTTTTTTTTGTTCGTTATTTCCGTTATTGCATCACGTCGCAAAAGTGCGTCTCAAGACCCTCGCGTTCAGCGCTGCGTTTTTTAAAAACCATTCCTCGCGTTTTAGGATGCAAAGACGCATTCTGTGTGAATCAGTCTTCAGTGTCACATGATCCTTCAGAAATCATTCTAATACACTGATTTGCTGCTCAAGACACATTTGTGATTATTATCAATGTTGAAAACTGCTTAATATTTTTATGGATGCATTTTTTCAAGATTTTTGATGAATAGAAAGTTCAAATGAACAGCATTTATTTTTTTAGATTACTGCAATTCGCTATTTTATTATGGTGCTCAAAATAAAGTCTTAGACAGACTGCAAATGGTCCAAAATGCGGCTACAAGAATGCTCACAGGCACTGATAAATTAGATCATGTTATCCTGGTGTTAAAATCATTGCATTGGATGTTTCTTTTAGGATTAAAATTTTCTTATTTGTATTTAATCTCTACATGGCTTAGCTCCATCTTATATTGCTGATCTAATTCAGGAACAAAAGCCAATAAGACGATCCCTACGATCTCAATCACAGAAACTTCTTATCCAATGGGGACCGTGCATTTGCGGTCGCTGCCCCTAAATTATGGAACAACCTACCGTTATATATTAGGCATGTACCGACGCTCAGTCAGTTTAAAAGCCACTTGAAAACATATTTTTTTATGATAGCGTTTGATCATAGATAAGTGCAGAGGTTGCTAGTATCATCTTCTGGTCTTAGTTAAGATGTATTTTGACTGTCTTTTTAAGGTTTCTTTTTATATTACTTATATAATTATATGGATGTGTTCCTTTTCCTTTTCTTCTGCTCATTGTGTTACAGTTTGTACTGCACTATGGTCAACATTGTTGTTTTATTCAGTGCTTTATAAATAAATTTGAATTTATTTTGTAACATTATAAATGTCTTTACTGTCACTTTTGATCAATTAAATGCATTCTTGCTGAATAAAGTACAAATGTATTTCCACAAAAAAAAAAAACTTCCTGACCCCAAACATTTGATTAGAAGTGTAGCTAAAAGACCATCAAACCAACTTTTGAGTGCATCTAATTCACTAACCACCCACAATCCAGTTTAACCCTGTTCCAATTGTGCCGTGCTTATCGCGTTCAGACTTTCATGTTCGCATCGTTCCCTAACTTTCATTAAATTCCTTCAGTGAATCAGGTGCTAAATCGATGCAAACAGTGTGTGTAAATAAACCTGCTTTTGGCACAATTCATTCTTAGAGGAATTTCCATACCTCTAGGATATCCTTGCTCTCAGTGTCTAGTTTCTTGCCGAGTCTCCACTGTTTGAGGAGCCAGCGCAGCTTGAGGCCGATGAGGAGCAGGCTCTCTTTGAGCTGCTGGGACTCCTGCACCAGCAGGTTTCTCTCCTGACTCCACAGCTTCTGCTGCAGACGCGTCTGGAGGCTCAGACTCTGCAGCTGGAAGTCTCGGCGGAGGAGGGCCTTCTGATGCTCTTCCTGAAGCTAGAGAGAGACATGACAATTAGTGACTTGAGGAGAAAAATGTCCGGATTTTAGGGTTAGGGTTTGCTTTATTTGGATGTTCAGTGCTTGAGAAAAATCTAAATTAGTCCAACACGTATTAACATGTTTGCACCTGAGAGAGTTTATGTGTGTCGTTGTGGCGCTCCTGTCTCTCCTGTGACAACGCTTCCTGCGCTCCCTGAGCCTTCTCTCTTGCCTCGGACAACAGAGCGTGCAGCTCCCCAACCTGCTCTGTCAGCTGGAGAACAACATGCAAACAGAAAGAAAGAGAGAGATTGTACATAATTGGTAAATGCTGTATGTGCACAGTATATGTAATACAAATAGACTGGAACAAATGGCAAAACTTGCTGCCGTGTAAATGTCAAAATGATTCAGTGGTACAATGCCAAAATAAGAAGTCTTTATAACTGGATCAAATTAGAAACTGTCTGATCATAACTTCAAGTGTGCAGAGAACACAGTCTGTATTATTTGTCTTTTTCCAAGACAATGGATTAGAAGTTCCTAGACTAGTTAACTAGGATTTTTCTTATTGTTTTGATATTTTTAGTGGTGGTGGTTGAAATTCATCCCATTTAAAGCACCACAACTACAGTCAAACCAAAATGTATTCAAACACCTTGAACATTTCATTCATTAATACAGTTTATTTACTATAGTTTAAACAAATGGTAATAAAATATGACAAGATCTCTGAGTTAAACTGTGTCAGAAAACATTAATCTTAATTATGTCAAATAACACTTAAGCAAAACATGGTCAGGTCAAAGTGTCTGAATAATCTTTGGTCCCAAATGTTCACCAATTTTACTGGTAGTGCACTGTATGAAGAATGTTTGGGTATAATATGTCACAGTTTACTTATTTTGTATCCTCACTTACAGAAATGAACTATAGTGTCCTGCACCCACTAGTAAAAATATACCAAAAATATCAAAAATGTCTGAATAATTTTTGGTTTGACTGTATTTAAGTCAGCAACAGATACAGTACAGTCCAAAAGTTTGGAACCACTAAGATTTTTAATGTTTTTAAAAGAAGTTTCATCTGCTCACCAAGGCTACATTTATTTAATTAAAAATACAGTAATATTGTGAAATATTATTACAATTTAAAATAACTGTGTACTATTTAAATATATTTGACAAAGTAATTTATTCCTGTGATGCAAAGCTGAATTTTCAGCATCGTTACTCCAGTCTTCAGTGTCACATGATCCTTCAGAAATCATTCTAATATGCTGATTTGCTGCTCAAGAAACATTTATGATTATTTTCAATGTTGAAAACAGTTGTGTACTTTTTTTTTCAGGATTCCTTGATGAATAGAAAGTTCAAAAGAACAGCATTTATCTGAAATACAAAGCTTCTGTAGCATTATACACTACCGTTCAAAAGTTTGGGGTCAGTAAGAATTTTTATTTTTATTTTTTTTAAAAGAAATTAAAGAAATGAATACTTTTATTCAGCAAGGATGCATTAAATCAATCAAAAGTGGCAGTAAAGACATTTATAATGTTACAAAAGATTAGATTTCAGATAAACACTGTTCTTTTGAACTTTCTATTCATCAAATAATCCTGAAAAAAAATATTGTACACAAATATTTTGTACAATTGTACACATTAAATGTTTCTTGAGCAGCAGATCAGCATATTAGAATGATTTCTGAAGGATCATGTGACACTGAAGACTGGAGTAACGATGCTGAAAATTCAGCTTTGATCACAGGAATAAATTACTTTGTGAAATATATTCAAATAGAAAACAGTTATTTTAAATTGTAATAATATTTTACAATATTACTGTTTTTTACTGTATTTTTAATTAAATAAATGTAGCCTTGGTGAGCAGACGAAACTTCTTTTAAAAACATTAAAAATCTTAGTGGTTCCAAACTTTTGGACTGTAATGTATACCCAAGGTCGTTCCCACATTTGGCTGTTTTTTTTTAAACCCTTGCAAAACAATTGTGTCAAGCTAAAAATAGACTCAAGGACCTTGCATTCAATTCAAGAACATTTTTTATGTAAAGTCCTCTAAGAAACACATCCAATCTGGCAGAGGTGAGAAAACCAGTCTAAATATACAGGACCTTTTACATAAATAATAATTTTGACAATTTTTTTGCATCCATTTCTACTCTAGCAACATCAGTTCAACATTGAACGAGCCCTCCGCTAAAATTCAAAACATGAGACCAGAGCTTGATCACAAAATCTCAGTTGTTTCTTTTTCTTTGTGAAAACCAGTTAGTGGAAATGCTGCGTGATGAATTGTTTGGGTGGAAACTGTTGATGGTTGGAGGTTACTCTGAAATGCTGCAAGGGCGTTTGGCACAGCGTGCAGGACGCCAAATCACATAATGCACGCATTCATGATTTAAAGCTCGGCATAATGGACTATTTTTAACCACCTTGTCGATACTTTATACTGTCTTCAGCTTAAAGACTGCATATTTCTCAGTAGTTTGTATAAAGCCTTGTACAAACTGAACAGAAAAAGATAAAGAAGTAGGCCTTTACTGGGGTAAATATAGCGTAATGTAAGAGCGTAGTGGGATTAGGTAAAACTAAACCACGTTGGCAGAGAGAATTATATCTCTGCATGGGTGCACAAGTCTTGTTTTATTTATGGACGCAAGGGTATTTTTATATTTTAACCTCATAAACATTCTTTAGAGTCTACGAATGTACCATTTAATTGACTTTGCTGTCATCGCCTAAACCGCTAATATCCCAATTCCCCATGAACCTCAGATTTGAGTTGCCTAAGCCTACATTGTAGCTTCTGAGCTTTTAAAGTTTGCCAATCATCCAATGAGAAACTGAGAGAGCACCATTCTTTGGATGTAATTCTGCATTCTGGAATTTCTTAAGGCCTGTTCACACCAAAGGACGATAACTATAACGATAAAGATATAAGAACAGCAGAGTCCACACCACAGATATAATTGCACATAGAAACTATATTGTTGGAATCACTTCCAGGACATCTTTTCCACCTGATGAATGATAAAAACAATGACAGCCAATCAGAATCCATGCTGCTTTAAAGAGTTTGAAATGTTTAAAACGGCAGACAAAACTGCAGCACGCTTAGAATAAATAGAACAATATCTCGTCCGCTGGTGTGGATGCTAATATAGTTATTGTTATATTTATAGTTATCATTCTTGGTGTGAATGGGCCTTCTTTCCTTGAAGGATGCACAACATGTTGTCGCTGTTTTTGTCCAAAAGTGTTAGTTTAGGTTTTGGAACAGAGCCTTTGTGTGTCCAAGTAGCAGAACTGAAATGTTTTGGTGCGTTTTAGTGCCTCACCAGATCAGAGTCTGTTTCCTTTAAGTCAGATTCCTCGTCTTTGTTGCTGTCTTTGTGGCTGTTCCTCTCCTCCTCTGCCTTGCACGGCTGGTCTCTAGAGTCAGGCTGTTGCATGCATGCATGGGCAAGTTAATGAAGGAAAACAAAAAAAAAACAACAATAAAAGACGAGCATGATAGAAGACAGACAAGATCAAGAAGAACATGATGAAGGAACAGACAGTGATGCAAGGACGGAACAGACATATTTAAAGTGAGAAATGAATCACGGGGGGAAAAAGAGAAAATGGCACAATGATACCTATGAAACATCACCAGCAAATAAAAACTCACAAGACAATGAAAAGTATGTATAGGAAAAACAGTTTGGTCATTGTGGTATAAGACAAAATGGCAAAAAGAAACAAAACAACAAGGAGTGAAAGCATCATCTTTGGTTTGAGGAGGAGGAAACAGCAAATGGGGTAGAGGGAAACAAAAGAATTATAAAGAGAGGGAGAAGGAAAACAAAGAAAGAAATGTAGCAGCGACCACAGGTCATGGTGCCCATGCAGTGAGGAAAAAGAGGGAGAGAAAGAGGAAGGGAAGAGTCTGGATTGGATCTCAAGAGTTGGGCCTCTAATGGAGCCTAAATATATATATGTTTTTTATCCAGTACAAAAGTGTTATAATGAACCCCACTGACTTTCATTGGCCCTGTCCCAAATGACACATATGCACTTTCGGTCTTGTGGACTTACAAATGGCTGCCGTGTCCGTTAAGTCCATGAGACCGTAGGGTGTCCCATTTGTCATTTTATGTTTCAGAAGGGTGCTCGCGAGTGTCCCCTTTGTGGTCTCCGCAGCAGACCTCTTCCCGACAGTCAAAGTGGCGTTACATCATGAAAGTGCGGACTTGTACGAAGGCCCCAAGTGTTTAGGGTGCCATTTGGGACAGGGCCATTGCATGGACAAAAACAGTTAAAAATATCTTCTTCTATGTTCCACAGAAGAAAGAAAGTCGAACAGGTTAGGAACGACATGAGAGTGAGTAAATGATGACAGAATGTTCATTTTTGGATGAACTGTTCCTTTAAGAGGCTAAGCTGTTATCTTTCATTGCAAATATATATGAATATCAAATCATTATTTTACACATTTTTGCTAACATGAATGGATTAGCCAATATATTGTGATTGCTTAAATCACATGTCAAACTCCGCCACTGTCCTGCAGAGTTTAGCACCAACCAGCTCCAAAACACCTGCCTGGAAGTTTCCAGTAATCCTGAAGACTTGAGTAGCTGGTTCAGATGTGTATAATTAGGGTTGGAGCTAAACTCTTCAAGACAGTGGCCCTCTAGGTTGACATCCCTGGGAATAGTCAGGTCAAAGATGTATTGGAAACAGCCAAGTCCAAATTCTATCATACATTGTTATGCTAGAAAACAAGCAAACTTATACTATTATGTCTCATTTGAATCTAGACATAAAATACTTTAAAAAAAAAATGGATTCTTTAATAAAAATGAAAACTTTCACAATAGGTCATTTCTTTATCACAATTAATGATGATCTAACTCCATTAGAGGCCTAAATGCTATCCACTATGAAGCCTTATAATGCATAACAAGCATGCATTGTTATAGTGGTCAGTAGAGCTGCACGATTCTGGATAAATTGAAAGTCACGATTTTTTTGCTTCAAACGATTCTCCCACAATTCTGAATAGACACCTAAACAATGTAATTTACTAGAGGTTCTGACAAAATGTTAATTGCAGTCGATTTAAAATATTTAATCTGAATGAATTATTTAAAAAAAAAAAAAAACGGTTTGAATGAATGATTCAATGACTCACTCATAAACAGGGGCGTAGGAGCGATTTTGAACCTGGGGGGGACAGTAAATGCCGGGGGGGGGATCCGGGAAATTCCCCGTTATAATCATTCATATATATATATATATATATATATATATATATATGATTATATATAACATTATAATCATATATATATATATATATATATATATATATATATATATATATATATATATATATATATATAAGCACTTAAATGCTAATTTCTAATGACTTTTGGGAACGGATTGCAGTGTTTCCCACAGGATTTTGTGAGACTGTGGTGGGTAGACATCGGTTCCTCTAGGGGGGTCCGGGGCATGCCCCCCGAAGGAAAATTTTGTACATTTTAAATTTAAATGCATAAATCTGGTGTATTCTGAGAGCAAAATTATGTGACTAGATCAATAAAGAAATTTGTTCTCTTGTAAACAATTTTGTGCTCTAAAAGTAGGCTAATTTATTTATTGGTGATGGTTGGGCACATTAGTCATGTACACAACATATAGTAGGCTAAATGATAGTTCATAAGTGGTCAAACATGTAGAGTACACATTTAAACCATTAAAAATATGTAGCAAAAGAGGTTACCTTTGTTGAATTAATTTATTAGTGGGAGCCTGTATCTTTGATTTGTTAACCAATCCAGAATGCACTAAACACAACATCTCATTATAGAGAAAAATAACAAATGAATAAAAATATATTCATAAGCTGACCAATAAATAAATAAGTAAACTAGGCGAGTATATAATTCAGCAGCAAAAAATATTCTAGCCTAAAAACTTTGCACAGTAATTTTATAAATCCAAATGTTAATAAAAAGTTTAAAATTACTATTTGTATTATGAAATTAGATTTATATGTAAATAATTATATGTATTTAATGTAACATTAAAAGACGCTTATTTTAAATGTATTGTGCAGCTTTTTAATGGGGCAACAAGCTATAGATACGACAGAACAAAATAGGCTATTAATAATCTTTCAGTGTGCAAAACCATGATAATATGAAACGCTTCAAAACAACAGCAAAAAACCGCTAATGCACATCCCGGGTGCAGAATGATGCGCTTGAAGCAATATTGAGTCAGAGCGCGCAGTTGTGCTGCGCATTGAAAACTTCACGGTACAAAGAGAATCCCTGTGTACATCTGACTGTATCTAACAGTTTATTAATCATATGTTTCTTTCATTTTTAAATTCCAGTTATTGTGCGTGTGACACAAATTCATAGTCCTTGTGTTGTGCGATCTAACAGACATCCTGTAGCCAGTATGATGATTGACATCGTTCAGAAACAGCAATAAACTCCAGCAAGATAAAGTCATTTTATGCAAATCCACAGCCCTTTATCTACATATCAAGTATTATAATGGGAATATATCATATTGGAGAGTTTTACCGTTTTACCTGACTGTCGTTACCGAACGCGACGCGCTGTGTGAGTGCTGCATGATTGACAGCTGTAGCGGAGGGAAGACGAGTTTCTGACCGTGAACTTATCGATGTATATTTCTTCTGTCCCTCACATGAAGCCATGGAATGGCTTCAGATGACTTTGAATATAGTGCACGAAAACTTAATTGGTGCTAGTCTACTTATTTTGCTCTCTGTCTCCCACTTTTGCTATATAAAAGAGCGCAATTTACGGTGCGTGCGTGTGTGTGTAACCATAGCGACAAAAAACGACCAACTTTCGGAACCTGCACTTAAGCCTATAATTTCGTTTTTAAAAATTTAATTATGCATTTAAAAGTTGCAGAATGGATTAATTTGGAGACTCTGAAATCGGCAGAGATAGGCAGGCAATGCAAAACAAAATCTGACATTGGGAAATAGTGAGGGGGACAAAACTTAGATTTTGAAATGTGGGGGGGACGTGTCCCCCCCACGTATAATGGCTCCTACGCCCCTGCATAAATACTTCACTTGTTTCATTACTGGATGAATCAGCGTTTTTCAAGGAATCTTTTGAATGAATGATTCAGTGACAAATACATTCACTTGTCACTTTCAAAAAGTGATGCTCTATTTTGATAGCTTCTGTAGACATCAGTGTTTATATGCGAACTATAAACTTTTATCCCAGTACTTCTGTGAAAATATGAATATTTGTAACACAGAAAAAAACGATACTGTGTGGTTGAAAAGACTGTTTGTAAAGCTACAGTTTGTTAATAGCTACAGGCGAATCGTTGTCATTTTGAAATGAGATCGCATGGGTTTCTGAATTCAAGATCGTGATCTTTTAACAATTAATCGTGCAGCTCTAGTGGTCGACAAACCTTTCTAAGGGAAATGGCAGTGTAAATACAACTCAATCTAATCAAGCAAAGCAAAAAAAGAAAATTGCTGGTAAAAAAAAGACAAAACTCCAAGCAAAAAGGAAAGAATAAAGATGCAAGGGAATATTTGACTAAGAGATTGGGCGTGTACCTTCTGTTGGGCCATGTTCTGGTTGAACTGAGCATCTGCAGGGCATGAGCAATTTGCTGCAGGGTCTTCCGCTTCAGACAGCAGGGGCATCAAGGACATCCCTTCCACACGCTCCCTCTCTGGGGGCTGCCCCAGGGCATCCACCCTCTCACTGAGGGCCTGTAGCTGAGCCTGGAGGGACTGCAGTCTGCCATGCAGGGCCTCCACCAGGGGCAGCGTGGAGCTCTGGGTCTGGCTCTTCTCCAGCAGAACCGGTTCCGCAGACTCATTTGTTGTAATCTTACGATAGACGGCGTCTGGTGTGATACTGGAGGGGTCGGGTGAAGTCAGGAGCTGAATGGCTGAGGTAATGAGTTGCGCTTGGTCGCGGATAGCGAGAAGGTCTTTTATGTTGAGGCCCTGAGCAGTAGGAGTGTGACTTGTTACTGAAACTTTTGGATTCTTTTCCTCCAGAATATCGTTCTGCTCATCGCCCACCGGGCCTTCACGGTGCACCTGGCTTGGGACGCACTCAGCCGAGTCCCCTGCTTCAGCATCGGTTTCCAGCGCTGGACGTGCGGAACCCTGGTTGGAGGCCAAGTCACACCGTTGAAGGTTGGACAGAAGCACGCGGTTCTCGTACTGGAGCTTCTTTACTTTGCCATTCAGCTCTGCGATCTGCAGCCGGGCAGCAAGCAGTTCTTTATGGGTGGCTTCGTTTAGACCGGATTCTCCCTCTTCGGAAGCACCAGGAATGATTTTGGGTGAACTGATGGTTGTGGACGATGATGGCTCTATCTCAGTGACAGCGGGAAGCTCGGACTTGTAGTGGTTGATCTCGTTCATCAAGAGCTTGTTCTGCTCTTCCATTTCTATCAGAGACCGCCGCAGCAGATCTGCCTCTTCTTCCACAAACTGTAGATGGCGCTGTAGCTCCATTACATTCTCAGACGTGGAAAGCAGCAGGTGACTCCCGACTCCACCCATGACGCCGACTCCACCCGGGGTATCCTGGATCTTCATGTCGTCCATTTCGGCGCGAAGGCCCCGGTTCTCCACCTCCAACTCTACGATACGTCGACTTAGAAGGTTCGCCTCCTCCTCCACAAGTTTCAGGTGTACTTTGACCTCGGCTTCTCGGGTGTGAGGAGAATCAGCGACCTCTTCGACAGTAAGTGAGGCATCAACCTCTCCGTACACAGAGCGATACTTTGCCAGTTCCTCTCTCATGGCCTCATTGTCTTTGACCATCTTGGTGAGTTTCTTGCACATGAGAGCCGATTCCTCCTTGGCGAAGTGAAGCTGGCACTTCAGGTCTGAACTGTCCTCTGGAGGCTGGAGAGGAACATTTGCAGAGACCAAACAACTTTTAACTGCTACAATATTGAACAATACGCTGTCCGTTTATACCCCTTTTCCACCACCAAATTGTTGGTGCCGGAGCCTGTGGACCAAGCCAAAATCTTGCTCTGCACCAGCTTGTTAAACCTCCTGATCTTGAACCAGGAGCCAAGTCAATCTTGCTAGACTTACTCACAAAAAAATTGCGACAAACGTTTGTCATGTTGCCCAGTTACTCCAGACACCTTATTTTATTCATCCATCTGAACTTTAGATGTTTAAACATTCTCAAAACTCAAAAAAGATGTCAACAAAGTCTGTAATGCCTCATGTTTTTTGGAGGCAAGTTATGTTGCAGTAAGAGAGATTCAGTAGCTTGAATAAGAATGTAGACCACAACCTTGATGGTCTTAAGAAATAATAGAACAATGAAAGCTTTGAATCGATAGCACCTGTTCTAACAATACAGCTTGCTATCAATGCTGTACTTTACAAGTCCTCTTTCAGATCATTGTAATATCACAATAGAAGCAAATTAACTCATAAAATGCATTGCAGTGTTAGTGTGCATTACCTGAGGCGATGCTTTTTTGTCAGGTTTGTTGTTTGGTCTGGCACCTCTCTTCTTCAAAGAGTTCTAAAGGGGAAAAAAGTGATACATTAATTAAAATGTGTAACAACATGAATAACTTTTATCATCCCCCTCCCAAGCCACTGTACATCCACTCTGATATCACACCATCACTTTTATCTCCCCCTCTGTGGTATTTTCACTAATAAATCATAATTTGGCAGGAAACCAGCATGAAATTAAACTGATACACATCACAACATGAGGTAATGCATTGTTTCAATCAAATAAAAAAAATTGTTCCACTGCAGGAAATGGAGATAGAACTATCAGACACATTATTAAACGAATAGTTACAATCCTAGATGCTGATTGGTTACTACAGGTATATATTACATGATAAAATACGCATTCACAATATAACACAGCCTCTCGTACATATATTTTCGTAAAATAAAAATCAAATAGGGTCACTTCAAGTGTCATTTTCTCCAAAACCATGTAACTACAACCATCATTTAGAAAAAACAGGAATGCGTGAATACAGACAAACTGCTGGGAAAAATCCAATTTTCACTTCCTGTCGTATGTGGGCTGACAGAATGGCACAGGTTAATGGAAACACAGCTTTTAATGGCACTGAACTTCATTAAAATCAATAGATTTGTGCTGAAAGAAAATGAAAGCATTGACTTAGCAGTGTATCGACCATTTTTGTGCCACTGTTTTTTTAATTTATTACAGTTTGCTGAGTCTGTGGGAAAGAAGTCTGAACATAATGAGATTATAGCAACGTCATTTATCTCACTGCTAACTCACAGTGGCTCCGTACACATAAGCTGAACACGTAAAGTCTGTACAGTATGTATATATATGCTATGTGATGGGCTTTTCTTCTGTCATTGACAAACACACTCACTCAGACTCTGCTCTGGCACTCAAAACTGATATGATAAAATTCCATCTACTCTGCAAGACTGATGCAATTCTGCCTTTCTAATGCCTAATGTCTCTTTCACTGTGTCACTCATACTTGCACAATTTTATATGTGCAAAACAGCACATAGTGGTAAAAACTGGCATTTGCAAGGAAATTTGTATTTGTCAGTTGGCCAATAACTTTATTAGGAACTCATAATACAGAGTTTAAATTGGACCTTCATGAACAGTAGTCTGACGCTCACTGAGTCAAATCAAAGACAATACAAACTGTCTACTAAAGAAAACCTTTCATGACTCATGTTTCATCGGATGATTTACCATCAGAAGTTTATCAAGGGTGTGCAAATATTTTCCCTTTCAGAACTCATGTGGCAACATGAATGTGGAAAATTCCTTGCATAAAGCAACCAAAATGAAAATATGGGGAACAAAATCACAATACGTGCAGCTTCAATGAAGAGACTGGATCAGCTTGCAATGACAAAATTACCGTTGGTGTTTGTCCTAAGAACCAAAATATATTTTTCAACAAAAATATTGGAAAAGAGTTCTGGCAATTTCATGCCAAATAAGAAAAGAAAATTCTGTAAACTTTCCCAGCTTTGCAGAAAAAAGATATTTTCTTCTCTATTGTGAAATACATCAGAGAGTAACGGATTAGGGCACTGGTCGAGATGTGGGCATTGCACTCAAAAGTGGAGGCAGATGAATGTGAGCTTGCACAAAAAAAAGAATTGTTGGTTTAACTTAAAATAGTAAGTTACCTGGTTGCCTTAAAATTGCCTTAAAAGTTCATTGAAATTAAAAATTTGAGTTAATACAATGAAGGTGATTGGTTTAATCAACAGAAACTCAAAATATTATGTTATCTGAACCACATTAATTATTTAAGTTGATTTGACAAAAGAAAAAATGTTGTGATAACAAATCATGAAAATATATATTTTTTTACCGTGCATGGTTTAAATGGACTAAATGATTGGTGAAGTACTGCACACAACCACCAGAGAGAATCTTCACTGGAAGATCAAGTTATGACATTTTGATTAAAAATTAAATTGAAAAAATGAAACGCATGGATGAATTGTTCAAAATAATATTTATAACATGCATTTAGAATATAGAGTGAATTTTCATTTCATGCCGACTTTAATAAGAAACATGACAAAAGATGTCTTCTCGTACATCATTGCATAATTTTTCATTGCCAGCACACGTTGAAACTCACAATCTAAGTAGTTTGTCATCTGATCACTGAATTGCTTATCAGCTTCCTGAATTTCAACACCGTGAAACCTAATGCAGGTACAGAAATATGAGAACAAATACAAACACACACACACACACACACACAGGTCTATTCAGCTGTGTCGTGATCTTGTGCCTGCTTGACTTATTCTTATGAAACACACTCTTCCTCTAACACAGGATGTAAGGAATAAGATGATGTTATGTTACAGTTGGGAATGGGATGAAGAACGAGTCTCACTGCGTTAAACAAAATCCATCTATCCTAAAGGAGCAATGGACTCTCTTATTTCACCTGCTCATTTGACTGAATTATGAAGACTTGAGTTAATGGAGTGTGTGAAACTGAGAGGGTCTGTAAGTCACGCTCCACTTCACACACTTTGTCCCTCAAAATCATTGTCAGTGATGAGCATGGCCTGTTGTGTAAGACTCTGAGACACGAGGCTGGACAGAGATGAATGTTTTCATTGAGAGAGTTTTCTTTGTCTGTTTAGACAGGGGACATCATTAGGATTTTAACTGTTTGAATCGTCCAGACTAAAGCTAACACCTGTAATACAGCAGGATCTTCCTCTTCTGCCAGGTACGAATGTGCACATGAATCAAATTCAAATGATTCATAGTATTTATAGCTATTAGTAGATATAGAAAAGACAATATAGGGAGCATGTGGACACTGCTTTGAGGAACAGTGATTCAGATTTGATTTAAAACTTTAAACCAACAGTTGGGTTTGTCCGTATTTGACCCAAACAATTGACTGTACTGTTACTATTTCTGCAGTATATAGTAGGGCTGCACTATGGATGCCCGTTTCCACCACTAAATAAAAAAAAAAAAAACACAGTAATTGCAACTTTTTATCTCAGAATTCTGACTTTTTACCTCGCAATTGCGAGTTTATATCTCAGAATTGTGACTTTATAACTCACAATTGTGAGAAAAAATGTCAGAATTGTGAGATAAAAAGTTGCAATTACTGTTTTTATTTTTTTTATTTATTTTTATATTTTTACTTAAAGTCACAATTCTGAGATATAAACTCAATTGCATGATATAAAGTCACAATTCTGAGATATAAAGTAATTGCATGATATAAAGTCACAATTCTGAGATATAAACTCATGATATAAAGCTGAGATATAAAGTTGCATGATATAAAGTCACAATTCTGAGCTATAAACTCGCAGTTGCATGATATAAAGTCACAATTCTGAGTCACAATTCTATAAACTCGCTATAAAGTTGCATGATATAAAGTCACAATTCTGATATAAAGTCACAATTCTGAGCTATAAACTCGCAGTTGCATGATATAAAGTCACAATTCTGAGCTATAAACTCGCAGTTGCATGATATAAAGTCACAATTCTGAGCTATAAACTCGCTGAGATATAAAGTTGCATGATATAAAGTCACAATTCTGAGATATAAACTCGCAGTTGCATGATATAAAGTCACAATTCTCATATAAAGTCACAATTCTGATGTAAAGTCACAACTCTGAGATATAAACTCGCAGTTGCATGAAATAAAGTCACAATTCTGAGATATAAACTCGCAGTTGCATGATATAAAGTCACAATTCTGAGATATAAAATCGCAGTTGCATGATATAAAGTCACAATTCTGAGATAT
Source organism: Megalobrama amblycephala (assembly GCF_018812025.1). NCBI lineage: Eukaryota > Metazoa > Chordata > Actinopteri > Cypriniformes > Xenocyprididae > Megalobrama > Megalobrama amblycephala. The sequence goes on from NC_063067.1 coordinate 31,091,239, forward strand.
AAACTCGCAGTTGCATGATATAAAGTCACAATTCTGAGATATAAACTTTCATGATATAAAGTCACAATTCTGAGATATAAACTCGCAATTGCATGATATAAAGTCACAATTCTGATATAAAGTCACAATTCTGAGATATAAACTCGCAGTTGCGTGAAATAAAGTCACAATTCTGAGATATAAACAATTCGAAATATACACACAATTTTGTGATATAAAGTCACAATTCTGATATAAAGTCACAATTCTGATATAGTCACAATTCTGAGATATAAACTCGCAGTTGCATGATATAAAGTCAAAATTCTGAGCTATAAATGCAATTGCATGAAAAGTCACAATTCTGAGATATAAACTCGCAGTTGCATGAAATAAAGTCACAATTCTGAGATATAAACTCGCAATTGCGTGAATAAAGTCACAATTCTGATATAAAGTCACAATTCTGATATAGTCACAATTCTGAGACATAAACTTGCAATTGCAAGAAAAAAAGTCAGAATTCTGAGATTAATGTCATATAATAATTTTTTTATTCAGTGGCGGAAACGGGCTTCCATGCTGCACAATTAATGAAAATTAAACAGAAATCACAATATGGCTTTTCAAATCATGACTTTACTAATACACAATTTTTAATCAAAAAACTTACAATTTGATTCTTCAATTGCTTGGAATACACAGACTACCATATCCCACAATGCAATGCACTTAACCTTCTATTTCCAGTGTGACAAAATGAAAATAATATCAGCAACAATTCTTCTGTCTTGACCTACTTTGATGGACTATCAAATTCAGACATTTACACAAAATTGGATTAAAAATGCAAAATAATTTTAATTTCCAACTGGACGCTACTTGCAGAGTACAACAAACAAAAGGTCATGTGACAACAATGCATTGCAGCATGCAAATGCAAAGTATTTATACTACTGTGTGAAATGTTTATCGTTGCAAATGCGTTCTGTTTCACATACTTATTAAAAATTAGGCTGCATGCAGTGTACACTGCGCAGTGCTCCATAAGCTAGACATAACCAGAGAGAGAAGCTGTGGTAAATCCATTGCTTTTTCTCAATTCCCAGACCGCAGAGACACGAGTCCCCGACCACTCCAGACTATAATGGGTTCCCATGACAACGGCTTTTGTGAGCAGTTCCCCTGTAGAGTTCAATGGAACAAATTGATGAATAAGTGGGGGGAGGAAGTTAGGAGAGGGGAAACAGGAAATCACAACCTTTCAAATCCATTTGATATGAGCAGACCCCTCTCCTCCTGCACAAACAAGCAAAACAACTGCAGAAAACCACCACGTTCCCCTCTTTCTCCCTTACTAATTGCACTAAAACACAAGGAAGCTAAAAGCCAGATAGCATTTTTCATAAAGCAACAGAGAGCCTGCAGGTGCTGCGTGATTCCCACACACATTACATGATTAGGAAATGAGATATTCTCTTTGATCCACGGCAGCAGAATGTTTATTACTTCACAACAGCAGGATGGCAGTGATAAACATTATGCCTTACACAAAGAACTGTGACAAAACCTCTATCAATCCAAAACATTTTCAGTCTAAATCCTAAAGCCATACTGGACTGTTTTCCTGTCCACGTGAATTTAAGGCAACTCGAGACCATCATCCACGTCCACATACTTCTGTCCGTCCCAATACCCACATGCATTTAAGATGATGGCAAGTACTAAAGCGGCCACACTTTTGTAGCATGCTATTTTTTTACACTGTTTATAATGTTAGCCAAGGTATCTCGAGGTAAGATTTCATGAAGACCATTTTTGCAATCTCTCTGTCATGCTTCAAATTAAACGGGCTGTTTTTGGTACTGTGTCTTTAAGACATCTGCATGTAAATGACCTCTGTTATGATTGGCTAACCTCTATGTGCATCGTCAGCGCATGCAGAACATTAGAGTACACATACAGTGAACATCAACCCTTTTTTAAATTTCTTAAAACAGCAAGAAAAATACGAGTCTCTATGATACGTTTCCTGTAATGGAGTCCTAATGGTGCACATACACTTAAATCACTCATGCACACACACACACACACACACACACACACACACACACACACACACACACACACACACAGGTGCAAGCAGCTTCTCTGCCTGCCAGGTACTGCTGCTTGCATCTGTCAGCAAATCTCTGATGCCATTTCACCAACGCGAACACAATATATCACATATCGGGCTCATCCTGAGCTTGTATTTATTCAGGGTAAAATCTTGGCATATAGCAGCATTTGCCTCCAGCTTTCTCACACTCAAGAAGAATGACATATGTTTCTGTCCACCCGTGAGCGGGACGGTTATTTTACATACTTGTCAAGCTTGAGTGTTAATTAGAGCTGGGAATCGCTTTTATAATTACACATGAAGCCCATGAGGGAAAAGCAGATATGAGTGTGATCCAGAACAGAGAAGAAATGGATGGAAACACTTCAGTAAGAATGGAGAGAAAGCGAGAATGTGAAAAAAATAATCATCTTAATTAGATTGACTTTTTGTCCGACATAAAAGGAGTTTGACTTGAAGCGGCAGTGCATAGACCCATCTGTGTATGACATCAAAGTACCGCGAGAGCGATTCGAAAACATACAGAGCGAACGGATGCCGCACTGATGTCATACACCGACTGCTTCAAGTCGAACAAACCTAATAAATATCTAGTTCAGTCCGAGGGCGCAGGCTGATGGTCCTTTACATGCAATCTGCAATCAATCACATCATTACCGCATAACACGAGCTGATTGGCCGATCCTGCAGCCAATGAGATTTCTTGCTCAACATTCAAATAGTCTGGTTCAATAGAGTTCCTCCACCTCCCCAGCTCCACCTGCCTAGATATGCTACAGGGTTTATTAATGTCTATTTATGCAGCAGCAGCATATCTTGCATGCTCACAGCATCATGTCTGTGTATCTATCAGCAGTAGCAAGTCCATACTTGCTCTGCAGCATAGGCAGATAGAAAAGTTTAAATTGTAATATTTCAATTTTAATATATTTAAAATGTAACATTCCCGTGATGGAAAAGCACCATTACTCCAGTTTTCAGTGTAACACGATCCTTCGGAAATCATTCTAATGCTGTGTTCACACCAAACGCGAATAGAGCGTCTGGCGCGAATGATTTCAATGTTCAGTCAATGTAAAGACGCGTTCACGCGCATCTGGAGGTCTCGCGGCGCAAATGAGGCGTTTAGCGCGGCGCGGAAGACGCGAATTCGCCTCATTCGCGCGTCTAGTTCTATGCATTTAGCATTTGACGCGAATTCGCGTCTGACGCCCGAGTTGAAAAATTTGAACTTTGGCGTAAATTCGCGCCGCGTTAACCAATCAGGAGCCTGCTGGCTGCTGTGGCGGCAGGCCCGCCCGGAGTCACTCATTCAAAATGGAGGAACGACTGATATTATCAGTGAGCAGTCACCCAGAGATTTATGACACAAGTTCATACTTCAGACAGGAATAAAAAGGACCTCGCTTGGAAGAGTGTCGGTGAGGAGATTGGGCTACCTCGTAAGTTGTAAATACACATTTCACTTTTGAGTCACGTACACGTTTATCGACCCGCAGGCTTCCCGCGACGCTGACCTCTACGCTGCTGTTCTGCTCTCCAGAGCAAATACAAAGCGGTAGCTCTCTCGATGAACGCACGATCAACATCAGCCATCTTGCAAACAGACAACCGCCTAGCACTTGCCCCTCCCACAAGAAGCGGATTTCGCCTCGGACGCGCGTCAATTTCGCTTCAAACGCTTGTTTTTTACGCGCGTCTATTTCGCTCTAGACGCGCGAATGCATTCAAAATGTTCAAGCGGCAAACTAGACGCGGTAGACGCGAATTTTACGCTCTATTCGCGTTTGGTGTGAACGCAGCATAATATGCTGAAGAAACACTTATTATTACCAATGTTGAAAACGGTTGCACTTCATGTTTTTGTGGAAACTATACAACATTTTTTTTTTTTTTCAGGATTCTTTGATGAATGTAAAAGGTCAAAAGAACAGCATTTATTCGAAATAGAAAACTTTTGTAACATTAATGTCACTTTTGATCAGTTTAATGCAGAATAAATTCAGCATTTGCCGGAGATGCATTGTAGAGCAAAGGCATAAAGGTAATTTGGGTTGAGAAACACTGTGTCCTCGACCTCTTTCTGTTACACCTTCAGCATGAACACATTATTAATGGGGCCATGTCATATGAAAGGTCCGTTCTGCCTCTTTCTTTTCTCTTTGGCTTGTGAGAGTTTAATCTCTAAGCTTCTGTTGTGTGCAAACTCTTCACAAAAAAAGCCTAGGCGCCACCCCAGCAGAGGACACCTCCCTTTTTCTCTCTTTTATCCCTTCTTCCTTGAGTACCACTGTCTCCATATTTCAAAATATCAACATTTTCAACATTCAAAATCTAATCATTAATTGAAACACTGCTGACTTGATCAGTCATCCCATGAATATATCAGGGTGTAGACCTGTGAATTCATGTTGACAGTCTGCCATCACTTAAACTGTGTGTTTTGTGCCATTTGGTGAAGTTCAAAAGATGAATGTCTGAGAAACAGGGAAGAAAAAGGTGTCGAATCACACCTGTACTGAGCATAAGGCAATTTCTCCCAGGTGTGGGCCAATCAAATCTAACTATAGCAGCCTGTTTCTCATTAACACCACTGACACAGCAATCAAATGCAGTCACGGTTTGTCTTACATTGGGAATATATCCACAAAACTGAAAATCTCTTTATCTGTAGCCTAAGAGAAAATTCCTTTCCATACATCTTGACAATTTTCAATATTTACATCAATAAGAACTGAGTATAAACCCATTTAGAATCAGCCTAAAGGAATCAGCCCCTTCATCTTTAACCTGTCCTAGATACCAAAAAGCTTTGGATAGAGTATCTGTCCTTGTTTTCTGCATGAAAGATAGTGCCGGAGACATCCAGCTCCCCACAGCAACATAAACTGCTCTTTGTCTTTGTATCTGGTCCTCCCCTTTCAGAGGAATTCAATCAGGGAGCCCATGCGCTCGTTAGAGAGAATAGCTAGCACTTGACGCTCATTAGTGTGTCAGATTGCCGGCCGCATGCGCTCTGGCACATGAAAACACTCCAAACATTCCTCTCATTGCACACTTTGTTCTCTCATTTGTATTAAGAACGACATTTGGCATTCAGAGACGGAGGCTGAATCTGGAGAAGGATTTTGGAATCTGTGGAAAAGACCAAAATAGGTCAAATTCCTGAGTTTACATCCATAACTAAGGATAGAAATACATGGCAAAATTTGTAGGTTTGTAGACATCTGAATGGTCTATTCTTCACTTTTGCATTTTCAGACAGCCGGTACTATTCCTGAGCTAGAACACATCACAGACTCGATTCAATATTCTTTTCAATTTGTGGCAAAATATATCAGGAGAACCTCTCAAATCCCAAGAGGCTATATGCCAAATCTGAGAGAGTGAGAGAAAGACTGAGCAGGAGAAAATATGATGGACAGGTAACACACAACAGCACTATATCATGGGAGGATAACCGGAGAAAGCTATCCATAAGCATTTCCATTCATCTCAATAGTTGGAGTTGCTTGGCTGGAGCAAGAACGCCCTGGTTTGAAATCGGCCATCTTTGTTCATGAGCGCTCAATTTTGCAGCCAGGCTGTTTTAAGCTATTAAAGGGATAGTTCACCCAAAAATGAAAACTGCCCCATGATTTACTCACCCTCAAACCATCCTAGGTGTTTATGACTTTCTTCTTTCAGATGAATATGATCAGAGTTATATTAAATAATGTCCTGGCTCTCACAAGCTTTATAATGAAGAGAGGATGAGATTTTGAAGCCCAAAAAAGTGCAACCATCCATCATAAAAGATAGCCACACGGCTCCGGAGGGTTAATAAAGGATGCATTTATGTAAGAAAATTATCCATATTTAAAACTAAAATAAGTAGTTTCTGACAGACAGCCATTTGCATCGATTTACGGCGAAAGAGTGAACTCTGACCTGACGTATTACGCACTGACAAACGCGGAAGCACAGAGGATAGAGCAAAACAAAACACCGGTCACGAATTATAAGTCTAATACTAGAAGATTTACACAGAAATGTTGGAGGATTTCACTATAAGAGAAGAGAAGAGGAGGTTGCATAGCCCTATTTGAGGCGTCTAAGCTTACGCTACTCCTACGTCACGTAAGGGGTTACTCTTTAGGTGTCGACGTGCGTATGGCCATCTGCCGGATGCTAGTTATTTTAGTTTATAAAGATTTAAATATGGGCATTTTTCTAACATAAATGCATCACTTTGCTTCAGAAGGCCTTTATTAACAAGGCTGCTTGCACCACAAGAACACACAGTCCAAAAACTGGTAAACCTTTTACTATATTATAATGAAATAATATTATGGTCATCAATGGAGAAAGAGAAAGATGTAAGGTGTAGTTATGGCATCGTCCAGCAGGGGAAAACAGGGCGATTTTAACAACCCCCTTGGGGAGATGCTTTATATATTCAGTTGTTCTGTGGTTCACTAACTTATATCAAGCACAAGCAGAGAGGTCATTGACCATTAGATGCACATGGGTGATGGGTGTAGAAGATAATGCTCTGAAGGAAATATTTTAGATAATGTTCTAGCAAGCTATTGAAAATCATTTTTAGATTATTATAATGGACGAGCATTTAGACGGTCATTATAGAGCGACAGTCAATAATCTAGAGCGCATCTGTTTTAATAGACAACAGACACATAAACCAGATTATTTGTCCAAGAGCTGTGTAATTAGTTTGTGGGGCATTTAATGGCTTGTTAATCAATGTCCTTTCTCTATTAATGAGGATAATGGTCTGCAGGATATAAATATAAACACATTTCACCTCAATTGGTATTGAATGGATTTGTTATCAATTACCACTGAACTGCTTTGACTTAAATGTAGTATAAATTCAGTATGATAGATAGATTCAGTAGTATGCATGCTGTATAAGGAGTTCTATTGTAAATGAAGGCATGCGGTATGTGTAGGAGAACATCCCTCCCACAATGCAATGCACAATGCTTTTACACCCTGGAGCAGATTTTCTGGGGCATTTTTACTATTAGTACTATAAACGAACACATCATTTTGCATTTTTACAATTTTACTTTATTAGTATGTCATTTTTACAGAAGGTTTTATCAAATTTAGCTCACTTCTGGGTTCACATTTTTAAAATTTTTACCCAAAATATTGCTACACACACGTTTGCCATGCTTTTATGAACTGTAAAAAATGCCAAGTAATGTAAATGTCTTTTAAATACGTTTTAATCTAAGCAATAATCTGGTTTGATTAAGCCAAAAAAAAGTATAATCTAATATTACTTAATATTAATAAACAAATCAGCCTCACTTCATTAGGATGCCAATGAAGTTCATTTCGATCAAACAGAAAGTACGTACATCACAGATCTATGTAATAAATAAATGAATTTAATTGAATGCATTCCGATAAATTCTTAATCTAAGTAAATCTGACTTTTGCATGTAAAATTAAATCTGGGTCAACACATTTTATATGATTTATATGTATAACTAGGCCTACGTTAAAATATCAATGCAGATATTTTGCCCCAACATTTTGAATTCCAGAAGCATTTTTGTCACTTTCAGTGTTTTTTCCCCTATTAATTTCTGAATGTAGGCTATACTGTGCAGTATGCAGTAAGCACTATGATAGTACTCTCTTCTAAATAGAGCTGTAGTTTCGCTGGCCATATTACTTCAGGTCATTGGTCTAGACATATTACATTGATTAGGTGGGCAGGTCAGTGGGCTGCAGTAATAAAACCATTTTGCTGAAGAGAATCGCTGAAAGTGTAATTCTGATGTGATTAAGTGATCAATCTCAATCCCAGCTCACTTCTCAAGCCATTATATCTAAAACAGAAGATCCTAACTACAATCACACTTCACACACTTTAACCAATTTAGGAGCTTCCTCTGTAATGAACCCATCACATTTTAAGATGACTTATAAATCTCTATTTCAACCATAGCATTCCCATTTTTAAATAATACGAGTCTGCAGCTTCCGACAAGCCATAGTGAATAACCCTTTAACAGATCAGTGAGGTGTATAGACAGACACAGATGAATACTGATAGTTAGTCTTGTGCAAAGGCTATGAAGCGAAGACTGTTATCCATGCTCTATATAAATCAATGCACCAGAGTGCATACGCATGCTTTTCTATAGCACTCAGTGTGTGTGTGTGTCATGAAAGTGGAAGATTGCTGGTTGACCCAAATGAAGTTCACAGGACAAGTTCCCTAGAGCCTGGATGTGAGGAGACATGTCTTATATAAGATCTATCTCATACACAAAATCAAAGCAATAGCTTACTGATCTGATTAGGAAGAAAGCGGAAGATCTGAGATCTAACCAATTAGCTTCACCTAAGAGACCTGTGAATTCGATCAGAGGGCAGGAAGCACTAGTTGTGGTGTGTAATGATGTAAAGGCCTTAGTAAGACTAAGAACTCATCTTCTTTTTTAAGCATAATCAATGGCAATGCAAATACATTTCATTTAACCTCAGTCCTGGGAAACACCAGTGGATGGGAGCTATACATGACACAACTGAAATAGCACTGTGGATCAATACAAGCACTCTGTGTGAAAGTCCCACTCACCCCATTGTTAGAAATATCTGCGTCACAAACACACTTTCAATTGATTATAAAACTCTTAAAGCTGCTATTTGTAGGCATAAAATACTGTCAGAAATATCACTGAAATGCAAAAAAAATATTTAGGTCTCCATGATTCCTGCAATGCACATTTGAAATCCACTCATAAAATTTGAATTTACTTTAACATCACATAATTTGGCAAAATTTGGATGAATACATAAAAAGTAGAGCTGTGCACTTAATAAATCGTGATATGGAACTAGTGCAGGGGTTGGCAATGGATGCATAAATTTAAACTATAATGCATTTTCATTTATTCCGCCAACATGGAAGGATAATCACTGGCATGTGATAATAGCTAAAGAGGTGTATTTAATTTAAAGCTGCAGTCCGTAACTTTTTTTTGGTTAAAAAAGATGCAAAATCAATTTCTGAGCAACTACATAACCAGACACTGTTCAAAATCTCCTTATCTTAGCCCGATTCGCAACGGTATAGTTGTAATAATGGGATAATCCGTGGGAAATTTGAGCATGCCGCCGTTCGTCTTTGCGTCATTACGTCACGTCTGTAAACATAAAGAACGAGTCCCAGCTAGTAGGCTATATCATGTGAAGATACTGCAGGTGATTTATAGCCTTTTCTCACAGCATCTGAAATAATTAAACTTATCATTTGGATGGCAGATTTTATAGTTTGACAAATTAACGTTAGAGATTAGACAGAAATGTACAGAAATTGAAATCTACAGGTAACGCTAATACACACTAAATACACAGTCACGCAATGCTAATAATAATTTGCATAGTTTGATGTGATCCAAGCTAAGCGATCGTTAGATTTAATCACCGATTTACTGTAATGTTTTTTTTCTCAGTTGGTCAGAACAAAAGTGGCAGACATGTTACTTGTTCAGATGACATTTTCCATTGAAAATTCTTATTTTGGTCATACTTCAAGACTACAATCTGTGATTCTGAAGTTCAGTATCCATACCGGTGCGGTCACTGACAGCAAACATTAGTTTCATCTGCTGAGGAGCCGTGCCGATGCACAACCACGTAAAGATGATAATTCCACAAATAACTGCAGTTGCAGGTTTCAAACAGAGATGGCGATAAAGAGGCAAAACTTACAGACTGCAGCTTTAAAGGATTAGTTCACTTTGTCATCAAAGATGTTTAGGTTTAAGGTTTTTGATGAAAACATTTACGGAAAAAATGGAACTGGCGCTGCGTTCATTCCGTAAGTAGAATAGGGAAGGTGTAGGACATACAGCGCAAGCTTTTTGAAGAATACGAAAGTGCGGTTTTTGGCGGAAGCACTTGGAAGGCGATCATTTGTTTATATTAAACATATACATTTACATTTTTTTCAAAAATGACCGATTGTTTCGCTAGATAAGACTCTTATTCCTCGTCTGGCATCGTTAAAATCTCTTTGAAGCTGCACTGAAACTGTAATTTTGACCTTCAACAGTTTGGTGCCCATTGAAGTCCACTATAAGGAGAATAATCCTGGAATGTTTTCATCAAAAACCTTCATTTCTTTTCGACTGAAGAAAGAAAGACATGAACGTCTTGGATGACATGGGGGTGAGTAAATTATCAGGGAAATTTTATTTGAAAGTGAAATAATCCTTTAAATAAAGTCCTTCAAACTTGTATACGGACATACATTGAGGTAATCATTCCTTGTAGTCACACAGCCTGTTTTATTAAGTCAGGTAAGCACTGGACTGGAATATTAAACCACAAAAAGCTACTTAAATATGAAGTGTGCATGTTCTACATGTGTCTGACTGTCTGTGTGAATGAATGACGCAAGTTCGTCTACTTCACATTATTAAGCATAGATATACTTGGTCTTCACTACAACCTGCCAAAATTCAATTTCAGTTTACCTTAAAATGATGACAGTATTCAAAGGAGTTAGTATGTACTTGTGTAGATTATGTTAAACAGACTGACACAGCAGGGAACAAGCGTTGTCCATAAACCTGACAGATCTAATCTTGTCCGACATGCTAAACTTCTTTCAAACAGCTGATCTCAGCTGGTTTCCACGGTCACAATCTTAGTACATGACATGGTGCTCCCTAATGCAGTTTGTGTGGAGATGTATCCAGGAGACAACACTATTAGACCGCCATTAAAAGCAGAAACAGAACAGCCAGTTGCTTTACACAAGGTGTGTGCATGTGTGTTTTGTGCGTGTGCATGGGTTTATAAATGACCTACATGCACTGCAGCATTGTCACTATCAAATCTAATAACCTCCAGCCTCAAAAGCATTATATGAGTTGCTGTGTGTGTGTGTGTATCAGACATAAAGGTCCAGACATCAATCAAACACACATTTCCCTTTCTGCGCTTTCTTTGTCAGTTCTAGCACTGCTGAGCTCAATAAAAAAGAGCTTGCCGCAAACTCGCTCCCTACCAACATCCTCTTATTGTTTGTTTTGCCTGTCCCATTTGTTCAGTCGTGTAATTCTCAAGTGGAAGCAGTTGGAGATTACAAGCTCTCTGTCTGAAGTGTACAAACATCCACGCACATACAGAGCCAATAGCTGTTTGTGTGACATTAGAGCCTAGGTTTAAGACAGATAATGGCCTTTCATTTAAAAGTGCACACTTGAATCCCACAACAGTGACTGAGACGTCAGATCAAGCAAGCACTGACATCCCTGACCATTTTAGAAATCCCCTTTTCCCCTGACCAACACGTTCCGCTAGGTCTGGTGATATGATATTCAAAAATAGCTCTTATACATTAAACGGCTCAAAAAGAAAGAGGAAGATATGATGAATGACAAACAACAACAGTCAGAGGTGTGTGTTAGACCAGTCAATCCACCCTGTGTGTGAACATGAGAAGCACACAAAGATATCAGACACACATCTGCTCTTGCATTTAGTTGGCATAAAGCTGTAGAAGTTTGTATGTCCAGCCATCAAATATTTGAAAACTTGTTTTAGCTGGTTTGTTTAGATGGTGTATATGGATGCAGCCTAACCTATATAGTGCAGTCTGGGCCTGTGTGCTTGAATGTGCGTGTTCATGTGTAGTAAGTTTCATTTTTCATGCAGACTTTTACTAGAGCATGAAATCATCTCTCGTTTCCTGAGGAAAGAACATGTATCTGGATGTGTGTCAGATTAAAACAGGTGTTGGTTGACTTCCTGTAATGAAGCAACAGTGAAGATTAAAAAAAAAAAAGTAATATTGGTGTTTGCTAAGGCGATAATCAATATTACTATTGCTCATACTCCTTTATTAGGAATTTGGACAAACCCCTAAATCTGTGTTAAGAACATGAATGATACACCTTGTGAAAAAGAAGTGCACTTAATTGTACTGAATGCGCACTTGTAGTATACTCTTGAAAGTATATGTACTTGCAGATTTAGTTTTATTTTGAAGTACATTTTAAATCATTGTTTTAAAGGTGCCCTAGATTGTTTTTTTACAAGATGTAATATAAGTCTAAGGTGTCCCCTGAATGTGTCTGTGAAGTTTCAGCTCAAAATACCCCATAGATTTTTATTTATTTATTTTTTTAACTACCTATTTTGGGGCATCATTAACTATGCACTGATTTTTTCCGCGCGCCGCCCCTTTAAGAGATGCGCTTCCTCTGCCCCACGAGCTCTCGACTATATATACATCGCATAAACAAAGTTCACACAGCTAATATAACCCTCAAATGGATCTTTACAAGATGTTCGTCATGCATGCTGTATGCATGCTTCAAATTATGTGAGTAAAGTATTTATTTAGATGGTTACGTTTGATTCTGTGTGAGTTTGAGGCTATGCTCTGTGGCTAACGCTAACATTACACACTGTTGGAGAGATTTATAAAGAATGAAGTTGTGTTTATGAATTATACAGACTGAAAGTGTTTAATAATGAAAATAGCGACGGCTCTCTCGCCTCCGTGAATACAATAAGAAACGATGGTAACTTTATCCACATTTAACAGTACATTAACAACATGCTAATGAAACATTTAGAAAGACAATTTACAAATATCACTAAAAATATCATGATATCATGGATCATGTCAGTTATTATTGCTCCATCTGCCATTTTTCGCTGTTGTTGTTCTTGCTTGCTTACCTAGTCTGTGCACAGATCCAGATCCAAATACTGCCTTTCCTTGTCTAATGCGTCGAATGGGCTGGCATTATGCAAATATTGGGGTCGTACATATTAATGATTCCGACTGTTACGTAACAGTCAGTGTTATGTCGAGATCCGAGTGTTTTCCGGAAGTCTTTTAAACAAATGAGATTTACATAAGAAGGAGGAAACAATGGGGTTTGAAACTCAATGTATGTCTTTTCCATGTACTGAACTCTTGTTATTTAACTATGCCGAGGTAAATTCAAATTCTGATTCTAGGGCACCTTTAATAATCTTTTGTATACTTATATTGATGTGTTGACTAACATACTAAAGCACATGAAAAGTAATTTTAACTGTAGTGTGTTCAATATTACATTTAAAGTTGATATATTTTTTAATATATTTTAAATTGCCACTTTATCATTACAAATCTGCAATTACAAATATACTGAAATACATAACATACAAGTTTCAATAGAAATGGCATTAAAGGGGTCATATAATTGCACTTTTACAAGATGTAAAATAAGTCTCTGATGTCCACAGAGTGTGTATATGAAGTTTTAGCTCAAAATACCCCACAAAATCATTTTTATAGTATGTTAAATTTGTCACTTTTTTTGTGTGTGTGTGTCCCTTTAAATGCAAATGAGCTGCTGCTCTCAAGAAGAGGGCGGAGTTTCAAGAGCTTGTGTTAGCAGCGCCGATTACCTCACACAGACTCACTGAAAATGTCAGAAACTGTTCAGCCTTTTATGTTCAAACCAGAGTCGGACAATGGTGGAGAGACTCAAGAGGAAGTGACAACATGTAGAATGAAACAGGACGTTTCTGAACGGTTAGTTGATGAATTAATGTAGCTGATGTGGAGTTAATTATCTTAAAGTTGTTGATTAGCATATTCTGTCATGATAATCTATAAATCACTCCTGTGGGAACTGTTGTAAGATCCTACAGAGCCAGAGAATATATGCAGCATGAAGACAGAACAGTAGATTAGTTTAATTGCGGTTATAACTTATGTTGTCATCTTGCTTTTATGACATGCTATTGCATTTGTGTTACAGACTGTAATGCAATAACATGGCCCCACCCCCTTTGTTATGTATTCTCAGGGGCGGGGTTTATGTAAATTTGGGGGGTTTGTGACGTCACCAACCCAGGAAGAAGCTTGTTGTAGTCCCTACCAGCCGTTTGTTGTAGTTCTTAAACAGTGATTATTAACAGAAAATATTTGCTTTGAACTTTAAGCATCGTAACTTTGCAGATGTTGTTTATGATCAAACAGCAACATTACACACTAACTAACTAACAAGCTTCTTCCCCAAAATGAACAATGTAAAGCTGAACATCGTTACTGACAATCCTCATTTTGGCTGCGTGAGATTCTCCAGCTTTGTTGTTGTTGAGCTGTTAAAGCTCCGCCCTCTTCTGGAAAGGGGGCGGGAGCAGCAGCTCATTTGCATTTAAAGGGACACACACAAAAACGACGTGTTTTTGCTCACACCCAAATAGGGGTAAATCTGACAAGCTATAATAAATGATCTGTGGGGTATTTTGAGCTGAAACTTCACAGACACATTCTGGAGACACCAGAGACTTATATTACATCTTGTAAAAGGGGGAATTATAGGTCTACTTTAAGTCACACTTAGGTAGGTGGGTCAAAAAAGTGCACTAAAGTTCAGATAACTGCACTAAATATAAACTACAATGCATTCTAATTCATTTGCATTTGCAATTACGTGTCCGAAAACATTTAAATCAGTATATTTTTAGAAAGTATATTTTTTCCATAATAAGTAGTCTTTTTAAAATACTCTTTTAACAAGGTACCACTTGGTTTTTGAGAAAACAAACAAACCTATATATGCCACTTGTGTGCTTGAGAATATATATATATATATATATATATGTGTACGCTTCTCACTTGCTTTTATTGTCTATTGTTCCCATCATGTTCCAAATCTAGTCAAAAGCTCTAATGCCATGTGCTTTGATGCTGCACAGGTCAGACAGGACAATACAGAGAAACACAGCAAACACAGCTGCCAGACAGACTCAAGATACCAGCTATTGTGCCTCCATTTAACTCTCCTTACTTTGTGTTATTTAGAGCAATGCAAATATCGGATACAATGAAAACTGGATATTGTAAATATTTTTTATCTTCATTGGTCTACAAAAATAGTTTGAGAACATTCACTTTATTATGACTTTGTGTATTGTGTGTTCATGAATCTAATTCATTGGATTGTAATGGAAAAGAAATGGCAGGGAAATACAACACTATAACCACACTAAATAAAGTATCATGGTACATACCAGGGTTATTGGACCATTTATGTACCATAGTATTCTTCAAAATCCTTGTAAATGCATGCCATTCTGCATGAATCTAGTGATCATAACGCCACAATTCTTTTCTGTAAGGGAAATCAAGGGAAAAGTAAATTGATTTGTCTTGAAATGACAAGGCTCATCTATCTGGAAACAGTTTCTTATAAAAGCTCACAGCGCTGTTTTTACTGACCTATGACTGTTCTCGTAATCGTCAAATACCCTGCGAGTCAGCAGGTCAGCATTTCATTACTCTAGTTCTGAAAGAACAGAAATACAAGGCCCACATCATCCCTCAAACTTTCAGGAAGTTCTTGGAAAACCATTATTTAAATATTCCCATGCTTTTCCCTACACAGCAAGCAAGGGTTTTAAAGTTTAAATAGACACTGTCCATCTCTAAGATAGTGTTCCTCATCTAGTGTTTGTTTCCATCAGTGAGTTCATGAATGCAGCTCCAGTGACCCTGCACTTCCTTCCTTTCTCAGGGCTTCCCCCTCAGAGCAAAACAAAGATACCAGTTTCCTGAAAAATATAAATAAAAAAATCAGTCATCCTCATAGGACTGTTTCCTCTAGCACAGTCTAGAAAGGGTGAAGAGCTCTGAATTAACAATTAATGCATGCTGTTTGTGAGACACACTGGGCTCTGAATGATAAACTAACACATGAGCTGCGAAAGAAAAAAACTCTAATAAGACTTCACTCTCAAACCAACCTCCTTTTACTGTACTGAAGCCTATTAAACACCTGTTAAACAGCCTCTATAAAACAGGCCCTCCACATCGAGACCACCATCAGAAGGCCATGAACACACAAACACACCCTCTTACACTCCGCCGGCAGGAGACATGTGAACCTAATCACCCGAGAGACTTCACGGCAGCTGCAGCGCCGATCGATACTCGTTCTGTGTTAAATGAAGTACTGAGAGAGAGTTTGAGAAAGAGGGATGGAGAGTATGAAAGAAGAATGAAAAGCGTTTGTAGGAAAGGAAAAATAGGATTTTTTTAAGGTTAAAGGTTAAAAAATCCCAAATCAGCAAGCCTTTACTTGTCAGTGTTTGTTTTTGTGTTAGGAAGGAGGTCTTTGATCTGATGACATCAGCGTGCCCCGCATGCAAACTTGCCTTTTCTCAAGCAAAAAGCCCAAAAGTCACTTGTCAAAAAGTCAGAAATGAGACATTTTCACAAGTTTCTTCTTCCTTGAATTTTATGGTATTTCACCATTGTCAGTTGTTCAGTTTAATAATGTAATGGCACGTTCATGATCAGACATGGCTTTACATTTATGGTAGTAAAAAAAAAAACTTCAATCCACTTCTACTACTACCAAAATCTGCTTTTTACCTTAAATGTGCTGATAAGCAGCCTGTCCATAAAACATGGTGTTACAACAGAAAATGTAACACAAAACAGCCTAACAAATAACAAAATAAGAAAGAAACAAAACTAATTAAATAAAATATAATCATATGTGATGTGTCATGCAGAGACTTCAGCATTTTACATTTAAAGGTGCCATCGAATGTTTTTTTTACAAGATGTAATATAAGTCTAAGGTGTCCCCTGAATGTGTCTGTGAAGTTTCAGCTCAAAATACCCCATAGATTTTTTTAAATTCATTTTTTTAATTGCCTATTTTGGGGCATAATTAGAAATGCACCGATTCAGGTTGCGGCCCCTTTAAATCGCGCACTCTTCGCCCCCGGAGCTCGCGCTTGCCTTAAACGGTGCATAAGCAAAGTTTACACAGCTAATATAACCCTCAAAATGGATCTTTACAAAGTGTTCGTCATGCATACTGCATGCATGCGTCGGATTATGTGAGTATTGTATACTGTTATATTGTTTACATTTGATTCTGAATGAATTTGAGGCTGTGCTAACGGCTAATGCTACACTGTTGGAGAGATTTATAAAGAATGAAGTTGTGTTTATGAATTATACAGACTGCAAGTGTTTAAAAATGAAAATAATGACGGCTCTCTTGTCTCTGTGAATACAGTATGAAATTATGGTAACTTTAACCACATTTAACAGTACATTAGCAACATGCTAACGAACCATTTAGAAAGACAATTTACAAATATCACTAAAAATATCATGATATCATGGATCATGTCAGTTATTATTGCTCTATCTGCCATTTTTCGCTGTTGTTCTTGCTTGCTTACCTAGTCTGATGATTCAGCTGTGCACAGATCCAGACGTTAATACTGGCTGCCCTTGTGTAATGCCTTGAACATGGGCTGGCATATGCAAATATTGGGGTCATACATATTAATGATCCCGACTGTTACGTAACAGTCGGTGTTATGTTGAGATTCGCCTGTTCTTCGGAGGTCTTTTAAACAAATGAGATTTATATAAGAAAGAGGAAACAATGGAGTTTGAGACTCACTGTATGTCATTTCCATGTACTGAACTCTTGTTATTTAACAATGCCAAGATAAATTCAATTTTTAATTCTAGGGCACTATTTTTTTACTGTATATCGCTCACAGTAAACCCTAAAGCTCAAAAATTGTTTAAATTAATTGTTTTTTAGTAGGACAAACTTAAATTAAACAAATTAGTATAACTTTTATGAGTATTTAGCACTTTCTTTTTCTTTCAAGTTCACAGAACTGAAATATTTTAAGTAAAGTGAACTGTTTAATTGTTTTGAGTTTTATGAACTAATTTCTTTTAATTTAGATTAACTTGAGTTTAACTGAAACTGAACTGGGATTTCTATTATAGAAATCCCAGCATGCTTTGACCATGTCACTCGAAAGTGAGAGTAAATGCTAAAATTAAATGTGATATAATGTTTTGTGTGCAAGATTAATGATAAGTGTGAGATTTAGTAGTGATTAATGTTTTGTTATGCTAATTTAGACGTTTCTGTTAATGGCAACTGATTGCCTCAATTTTTTTGAGTTTTGCCAACTTATTCAGGTTAACATGTTTTTACTGTTGTGTTTTTACAGGTTTCTTAAGAGTGTGCCATTATTTTCATAAATATACTAATTTGGAGAAGACATGAGGACATTTGTGTGCTTAAATGGTGTTGATCCATGTTTGGAGCACTAGAGCAGATGAAATATGTAAAGTAAAAGCTAATGTACAGTCAATCGTTATCAGGACCTTGATGCAAGTGTATCAATTATTTACTCAGAAAAATAAAGAAGACATCAAACTAGCACATATTTGTGGGAAATCATCCATTATACATCTTAACCTTCATTAAACAAAAATATTTCACTGCAAAATGCCACAATTGATCAATCAGAATCAAGTATTTCAGAGAGCTGTCCAATCAAACTTAATACATCTCTTTCATCCCATGCTGTTAACTGAGATATATTAATCAGATCATCTTCTTTTATATGCGATGATCCATCATTTCTTCCTATTCTTTGAGAGATCTGTTGTCTGAAAGTCTTTACTGGCTCTTTTCTAGAAGTTCAGTCTCGCTGTGTACCATAAGTGCCCGCTATGCCAAGAATTCAGACCTCAACAACAGAGAGTGGCACGCATCCTGCCCCGGGCTTTCAGCCAATAAGAATGCATAACAGACCTGTGGGTTGAACCATAGTGGTGCAGCCGAGCAAATCGGAGCACTGGCACTGACTATCACAGCAGTACACAACACCCCATAAAATGACTCCCAAAGAAAAGAGTAAACCGACCAGTAATGACAGTTGCTTCAAAACAATAATGCTTTCATCACTTTCTATCATGTAGCAGACATAGCTAATAGAGCACAGACCAACCATTGAGCCAACGTAGATCATCCAGCCAACCATCTATTACTCAGAAGACAAAGAATCATTTATTACCAAAAGAATTCAGGCCAAACTAGAGAATTAACCAAACACAAGAAGCATGCTTTATGTTCCTCCTCGTTAAACTGTCAGTAGAGAAAATCTAATGCTAAATTCATGTGCTCCCATTCCACCCTCAATCCCACCCACCCGAGCTGACATTTACACAGAGAAAGTCAACAGATCAGTACGAGCGAAGGGCTCTCAGCTCCTGTCGTAACACACATAGCTTTGACTAGAGCGGAGCGCTGCGCCTCAAGCTAAATGAATGTGTTAACATTAAGAGTTCTGCCCCAAACCAAATCAAGTACAACATAAATACTTTCCCTTTCAAAAAGCTTCCCAGGAGCTCCTAATGAAGCCTTTTCTGAGAATCTGAAACTAATTAATGATCCAATTTTTCCCCAATTACTAGCAACTTCCTACAGAACTGACACTAAATTCCCTTACTGAAGCTAAAATGGCCAAAAATGGATTGTTCCAACTCCAAATGGCCGCCGTCTGTGGCCACATACATGTGACTTGTGAACTATATTATTTTGCAGAAAAATGGTTTATTGTGGTTATTATTAGTTGTTCTAAGGCATGAATCATTGATTTTATGATGATACATCAAATTCAGTAGTTTGTTATGGAAGCTTGTTTCCGCCACTAAATACAAAATACAAAAGGTAATTGTGTCTTTTTATCTCACAATTCTGACTTTTTTTTCTAAGAATTGCAAGATATAAACTTTATAACTCATGATTCTGAATTTATAACACACAATTCTGACTTTATAACTCGCAATTCTGACTTTATGACTCGCAATTCTGACTTTATGACTTGCAATTCTGACTTTATATCACAATTCTGACTTTATATCTTGCAATTCTGACTTTATATCTTGCAATTCTGACTTTATAACTCGCAATTCTGACTTTATATCTCGCAATTCTGACTTTATATCTCGCAATTCTGACTTCATATCACAATTCTGACTTTATAACTCGCAATTCTGACTTTATATCTCGCAATTCTGACTTTATATCTCGCAATTCTGACTTTATATCTTGCAATTCTGACTTTATAACTCACAATTCTGACTTTATATCTCGCAATTCTGACTTTATGACTCGCAATTCTGACTTTATATCTCGCAATTCTGACTTCATATCACAATTCTGACTTTATGACTCGCAATTCTGACTTTATAACTCACAATTCTGACTTTATATCACAATTCTGACTTTATAACTCGCAATTCTGACTTTATATCACAATTCTGACTTTATAACTCACAATTCTGACTTTATATCACAATTCTGACTTTATAACTCTCAATTCTGACTTTATATCTCGTAATTCTGACTTTATATCTCGTAATTCTGACTTTATATCTCGCAATTCTGACTTTATATCTCGCAATTCTGACTTTATATCTTGCAATTCTGACTTTATAACTCACAATTCTGACTTTATAACTCACAATTCTGACTTTATAACTCGCAATTCTGACTTTATAACTCACAATTCTGACTTTATATCTCGCAATTTGGACTTTATAACTCGCAATTCGGACTTTATGACTCGCAATTCGGACTTTATATCACAATTCTGACTTTATAACTTGCAATTCTGACTTTATAACTCACAATTCTGACTTTATATCTTGCAATTCTGACTTTATATCACAATTCTGACTTTATAACTTGCAATTCTGACTTTATAACTCACAATTCTGACTTTATATCTCGCAATTCTGACTTTATGACTCGCAATTCTGACTTTATGACTCGCAATTCTGACTTTATATCACAATTCTGACTTTATGACTCGCAATTCTGACTTTATGACTCACAATTCTGACTTTATATCACAATTCTGACTTTATAACTCGCAATTTGCCTGGTGACCCATTAAAGGAAGGACCTAAGTCATAACTAGCGACCAGAATGTTATACTGATTTAGAAGTGGGATCATTTTGTTTGAACCAGTAGGTAACCACATAGCAACCACCTAGCAATGCCCAATACCACACAGCAACACTCTTAACAAGCACTCAGATTAACTTTAGCAACCACAAAGCAATGCCCTGGTAAAAACCAAGACCACCCTAGCAGTATCTTTCATTGGTTTCATATTGCATAACAACACTTTTTTCCTGTAGTAAAATGCACAGCCACTCATTGCAATTTCCACAAATTTGACACTTGTAATAATTGCATATCTACAGTTCATTTTAAAGCCCACTGGGTGTCTAATCAACACCCTGAACGTTTCTAGAATGGTCAGTTGTCTCTCACCTCTCTGGCCTTCTCCATCTCAGCTTGCAGGACCTGCTTGGCCACCTCCAGATCCTGTAGTTTCACCCTCAGCTCCTCGTTCTCCTGCTCCAGACGAGATCTTTTCTTCTCCACAGTGTCCAGCTCATTGTGGAGACGGATGGACACGTCCTTTGCCACCTAAACAACAACAAAAGTTTTTAAATGTGGTGAGATGAAATTAAGATGAAAATCAAAAACTCTGCAAGCTGACTACGGAGACAATCTCAGTAAAAAAAAAAAAATCAAGATGGTGAAAGTGAGGCAAGAAATATATTGATATAAATATATTTAAATATTATAAATACAGTGGGTACGGAAAGTATTCAGACCCCCTTAAATTTTTCACTCTTTGTTATATTGCAGCCATTTGCTAAAATCATTTAAGTTCATTTTTTTCCTCATTAATGTACACACAGCACCCCATATTGACAGAAAACACAGAATTGTTGACATTTTTGAAGATTTATTAAAAAAGAAAAACTGAAATATCACATGGTCCTAAGTATTCAGACCCTTTGCTGTGACACTCATATATTTAACTCAGGTGTTGTCCATTTCTTCTGATCATCCTTGAGATGGTTCTACACCATCTACATCTTCATTTGAGTCCAGCTGTGTTTGATTATACTGATTGGACTTGATTCAGGAAAGCCACACACCTGTCTATATAAGACCTTACAGCTCACAGTGCATGTCAGAGCAAATGAGAATCATGAGGTCAAAGGAACTGCCTGAAGAGCTCAGAGACAGAATTGTGGCAAGGCACAGATCTGGACCAAGGTTACAAAAAAATTTCTGCTGCACTTAAGGTTCCTAAGAGCACAGTGGCCTCCATAATCCTTAAATGGAAGACGTTTGGGATGACCAGAACCCTTCCTAGAGCTGGCCATCCGGCCAAACTGAGCTAATTTTTCACAAAGAGTGAAAAATTTAAGGGAGTCTGAATACTTTCCGTACCCACTGTATGTGTAAAGCGGTGTACTGCTAAATACTGATTAAAAATATTGCATGCTGTAGTAATGAATCATTACAGCTTTGCCAGTGAAAAGTATTGAAGATGGCTGATTCATACGTTTATGATTTATGTCGTCCTGAAGGTGGTGGGAAGCTCATTAAAAGTGGTTGATTGTAAAGCTGCACTAACTTTTAAGGAGGCAATTATCAGTGTTGTTGAGCAAACAAAAACCCTTCTACCACACACACACAAACATAATGGTGTTTGGACCATTTTAGCAACACAAACCCATTTTTCATTACTGACAATGTTTGTATGTTTCTATAGGACACATATAAAGGAAGGATGTAGGTTTGTGTGAGAGGAATGAAGAAAACAGAGGGCAGCAGTCACTGAAAGGGGTAAAAGGGGACTGTGAGGGGGTAGGAGGAGGAACACAGTCCCCGTTTGTGAGTTGTGCTTCATGTTCTCCTCTCTCTCTGTGTCTGAACCACAGCCAGGGTGCAGCTGGGTACCCACAATGCTCCTCTGTACCAACACCACGCTCTAATTCATATCAGATCCCTCCATCTCTCATTTTTTCATTTTCTTTATCTCACCAACAGCCTCTCTGCCTTGTTCCATCAATCTTTCCTTCATGTGAAGCAACTAAAAGTAGCAACACTACTAACTTATCTACATTTTCAGTCATGTTACAGTAGCTGTTTTTAATCAAATGAAGCTTGTCCAGTATAAGCTATTTTTTTTCCAAAATGTGCTATAGTGTGAGTAAATATTACAATGCTGTTTTGATGTCACATTATATTGATATGCAATATTAAGCACTTTTGGTCTTACTGTAAAAATTCTACAAAGATCACTGAATTTGCACAGCATATATAGGTGAAAAATGGTGAAAATTATATGTAGAATATATATAGGCTATATATATATACCCATCAGAATAACTTGAGTGTGTTATTATTATGGTGGTTATAACTACATTTTTAAATATCAATATGGCTTTACTTGCAAATTACATCAAAGATACATACAGTTATTGACTGTAAAATATAAAGTTATCAAAACACCATATTTTAATGCCTGAAACATATTTTAATGCAACCAAAGCTTTCAGTTTTTAAATATAACTACAAGAATTTTTATTATATTATTTTATACAACAATTCTTTCTGGTTCTCGAATCTGATTGGCTGAGAGGCGTGTGATATTCTAGTGATAACAGTACTATCTTTTCACCGTTTGTATCACTCCGCTGGAAGTGTTTGTCATGGTGGCCGAGCAGATCCACCGTTTTTTTTTCGTTTGTTTTTTGTTTTGTTTTTTTACAAATAACTACACTTGTTGTACCATGAACTGTAGTTTTAAGAGTTTTTTTAGGCTATAATGTAGTTGTTCAGACCTGAAATATGAGACCCATATTTAATTATAGCACCTATTTTACAATTTGTTTAAATGTTTTTGGAGCTCGTGTACCCGCTGAGAACAGCTTCATCTCGGCCAGTGCTTCGGGGATTTGCCGCTGGCTCTTATAGTGGTTAAACATTAGATATATTTCATTTTGGGTACATAAAACAGGCAATCTTCGGTCTTATTAATCTATTACTTGTTCCTGAGCAAATCAAATTGAGCTATGTTAAATTTAATAATTTAATATTAAGGCTATATTTAACTTACATCCTGTAGAGCACTGCTTTTGTACATTTGACTGAATTGTACAATTGTGTTTATTTCCTATTGTCATTTATAATGGCTATTGTTGTTAATTTAAATATTGTTGTTCAATAAATATTATTTTATATATTGCTATTGAGAAAGGGTCCATCAGTGCGTAATATTGATTGAGTGAAAGTTATATTAATACGCCATTAGATGACGGCAAAATTTTACGAGTGAATGAGTGAGTCGAAAGAGACTTTTAAATTGAAAGGGACATTTGTAAACAAAGGACGCTGTTTTAGCAAAATTCTCTTAACTATTTTAATTTATTTACACACTTGTGCCGTCGAACTGTTGTATAACCGCAATATCACCCTCGTAGCCGTGCGATATGGCTGTATATCAGCATGCTGTGATTACCTAATCACACCCGTGCTGATATACAGCCATATCGCACGGCTACTCGTGTGATATTGCTCATATATTTTATTATATCAATATTTCTAAGAACAAACAGCCAAGCAAGAATGAATCTATGCCATGATTCATGATAGTGTAGAGTATGTTTCTAAACCACAGACCCTAGGGTTTTATGGTAATTGGGCGTCTGTATTGTCATACAAATGTTTTAATTATCAGAGTACCAAAAGTGTCTGTTGGTCCTAGATTATTTGCATTCACTCCTCCCTCCATTCTGTCTGGACGACACCCACCTGCTTTTGAATGACAATGTCACGGCCTGTCGTTGCTTTTACATGCAAAAAAAGATGGACACCAATAGATCAACAGGGAAAGGGGTAGTGAAGCACAGCAATGTCATGTTTGTGTGTGTGTGTGTGTGTGTGTGTGTGTGTGTGTGTGTGTGTGTGTTGTCCGCCCCTCTCACCACAGCCTGATGCAGAACAACAAACTGCCATATCTGCTGCACCATGAAATCAAAGGAGCGTAATGAGACATCAAAGAATATTTGCATGAGCCCAAGACTGTTCATCAGTAGTACTTGGACAAATATGTAAATGGCTCTGTGGGATTTGTTTGTCTTTGGGTTTGATTATGTGTGTGTGTCGCTCCTCTCTGATCCTGCTTTTCAGGAATGCTCCGCCTCTCTGCTGTGCAAACGGTCGTTTTAAATGACTTCCCTCTAGATCTGTATCTGGTTGCATCTGCGGGACAGATGCCCGGGCACATTCACACTGTAACCTCAACCTTACCCTGCTTAGAAAAAACAAAGCTGCCCTTCGGTTAACCTCTATAAGCACATGCAGTTCAGATGAGCCATATGAAGACAGTCCAAGGGCACCAAATACGGTCGTGTTGAAAGAAACCCATTAACACGGTTCCTACATTTTTAAATGGATTGGCACTTTAAATGCATCTGCCAGTCCATTTCTGCTTATGTCACTCTCGAGTTAATTTTACAAATCCTGCCTTTGCAACTAAAATAGCATTTGCAAATCATTTTACTTACATAATGCAATGCATTTCTGAGTGAAACGGGATATTCAGTGAGATAAAATGTAGGGCAAGTAAATGGAGACTTAGTCTCCTGCTTTTCAATTTTTATTCTAGAAAAAAAGAGACTCAAGTAATCTCAAATGTGCCTCCTCTAGAGTTTCCTCCCAGCTTAGGATCTGGGCTGTAAGTGGGGCTTTGTCTTGCTCCATGGCTGTTTGAGTTGACTTTGACGTGTGAATGCAGCACATGGATGATTATGCATATGCACTCCTCACATACATGATAATGAAGGGCGAAGGCAGGCAGTGAGGTTTCAGGGTCAGTTTTCCTGGAATCCCTAGAGTGGTTTGACCGAGAGGGGACCAAACCGGCTACACAATAAGGAGATGTTCATTACTATGTGCCTTTTTCTCTTTTCTTATCTCCAGGATGCTGCTGCTAAGCTGATATCTGAACAGGCAAACAGTATTTTCTTTGCTTATCAGCATCTGTCACCCTTACTTCCTCTTTATTATTCTCATTCTGCCCAGAGGGAAATTTTATTGCTCATATGTTGCTATTTTATAGCTCAGGACACTCGTTGCATGTCTCATTAAGCTCAAAGTATACTTTAATTTTCATACATATGCCTTCTTGTTAGAATTTCAGACTCCCACGCCGGAGACCCGGGTCGCGGCCCACACAGAGTGTGGACCTGGGTGAGGGGTTACATATTGGTGCCATGACCCCGATGGGAGTGAGGCTTAGGGGGTGAGTGTAATGGATGTAGGCTCACTCCCCTGATCTCAAGAGGCGCTCTAGCGACTGATAATAGAGATACTAGTCTTTAGCCTCCTTGTTAGAGCACCCGACTCCCATGCCAGCGGACCAGGGTTCGAGTCCCGGTTCGAACAGGAGAGGTTACACTAGGATATACCTACAGTGCATGTGGCGTAAATTTCATTAGAATAAAAACATAACTTGACGATATCGTGGAATGTAAATATATAGCACTATTGACACTCCAGGGTGATGAAATGCATGGATGAGAATATAAAGAGCAGGACATGCTTGATATGCGATTGTGAATTTGGGACGTGCTCGATGTAAAAAATTGTTATTAAGCACAATAAGCATAAAAAACTTACTGCATTGAACGCGGTGATGGACACACAGTGTAAGCGTGCACACAGAAAGCCGTGTCTCTCAGCATGCGATTGTGAATTCAGTGTGCTTGAATGGTTAAATACACACGCAAATATGTCAAAACGCCCACTGTGTGGAGAATTCATGTAAACACAGACAGTTATGTCTTAACTGAAAGTAAACAGTTGTGTGTAAACCAGATGTGTATCAGTATAATGGATCTGTGCATTTGGTCTTAAAGTGACAGCAGCCTAATATACCTAATGTGAATCCAACAAAAAGCGAAAATAATTTATTGCTCTTGACTGAATAACTTTTCTTTAGCTTTAATAAGAAAAGTTTATATTTAATTAATACAGTGAAGACTATGCAATATTTTATTTTTACATGCGTTTATATTAAATTTCTGTACTAATTCTAACTACATGTTAAATAAACCTATTGTACCTGAAGAACTTGTGACTTTTTTATTGCTCAAATTTGGAGTATCCTTTAAAAGGCTATTAGTCTTGCTGTATGCATACACTATGCATTTGCATCAAAACTGAAGTATCCTTTGGAATTTAGCTTTCAAAGCATTAACTTTGTCTCAGAGGTTTTGACCAGAAATGAAAATAATGACATCTATTTCCCCTGCAAACTGTATAACACGGGCTCTGCTAATTGTTGATTATAAAGGGAGTAATACAGTTTCGATGCACTAGATTATCTGAATTTAAGGAACTAAAGAGATTGCATTCATGATTTTTGTTTCCTACAGCTGTAATCATTGTCTCTGTTTCTCAGCTGTTGTTTTGCATGAGCACATGACTGGAGAAGCTCAGATGGGTAACAGAGGGAAAGAGGAAGCCACAGTGTTGCTCCAAACCCAATTTAATAAGCCAGAGCAGCTGATGAGAAGGTGTGGAGCTGTTTTCCGTCCTTCCCCTGACAGATCTGGGAGACGTTGCTCTCATTGGATGAGAAATGAGGCCAGTGCTTCAGAGAGCAGGAAATGGTGCAGAGATCTTACAAACATTCAAATCTTCCTTCAACCCTTTTCACCCCTACCCCCTCCTGACCATGACATCATCCCCTCCCCCTCGGTCCCGAGAGACCAGAGCAAGATGGGAAAAATGTGAACATGGGAAACTCTTATATGACAGAGTAAGTCCAAGGGGGAAAAAAAAAACCATTTGTCTTGCACAGCCTCTTGGTCAGAATATCACTGACCTCTGAATGAGGCTGATTCATTTGGAAAGTACCGAACATCAAGCGATAAGTGGGTAATGTGCGTTAACATCAAGGGTTTTACTTAACATAGAGAACATAATTAGTAATGTAGAGGCCAGTAATAATTTGGCATTTTCAGATTATGGGCAGATAACTCAACCAGTTGATCTAAATATACTGACAGTCTTGTCAATGGATAATAAATATCAGTTGTCATCATAAAATTGTATTTTATATGCATACAAATACATGTATGGTAATTACTGGCTCTCCACAATGGCATCATTTTGGGGCAGTGGATTTCACATAATACAATATTTTTAACTCAAAATAGTATTTTATGTCCCATTATTTATGCACTCTAAAAAAAATTGTTAGGTTGAAAATGGACAAACCCAACAATTGGGTTATTTTAACCCAGCGGTTGGGTTAAATGTTTGCTGGACAGTTTTATTTAATCCAACTATTGTTTAAAAATTACTATAAGACTGGTTTAAAATGAACCCAAAATATGTTGGAAATTAAAAATCAGACACATAATTACTAGAGGAAATAATAATAAATCACAAAGTGAACTTATTAATATGCAATTTAATAAATGTTTATTGTTTAATTATTATTCATTAAACATATTAATAAATGTTCATTTCCAACATACTTTGGGTTCATTTTAAGCAAGCATTACAGTAATTTTTAAACAATAGTTGAGTTAAATAAAACTACATTGTATACAACTCATAACGTTTTGTCTTGTGACTAAAGAGAATACATTGATTTAGGTTTTATTAAAAATCTAGTTTGTACTGAATCAGAAATTTAACTTGAGTAAACTTAATAAAATTCCTTGTAACAAAATTACAGCAATTTTTTTAGTTTAGTCCAAAGTAAATATTATACTTGGATGTTATGGTAAAAAGTAAGTTTTTCCAAAGTAAAAATTTTAAGCGGTACTAAAGTAAAAATAATGATTTGGTCTCCATAAAAAACAATATTTTAACTTTGTTTCCATGTAATTTTTTTACTTTGGGCTGAAGAACTATTTTGATTGATATTAAAATAAAATTTAAAGCTTTAACCAAATTAAAAATATAGTTTGAGAAAAACTAATAAATTTAGCTGTAACAAATTACAGCAATTTTTTTAAGTTGGTCCAAAGTATCATTTTTTTCAGTGCAACAGGCTGGGCAAACATTTAACCCAACCGCTGGGTTTGTCCATTTTTATCCCAGCATTTTTAGAGTGCATTTGGTAAGTGAGCCAGATATCAAGCAGGATAATGTATAGTGTGTTGATCTATCGCAAAACAAAGCATGACTGAGAGACATGCTCAACTCAACATCATGGTCCCTTTCAGTTAGTTTTACCTTTACCTTTTTTTTACTTTCTGCTAGTTTTGTAGTACATAACAATATACAAAACAAACAGCCTAGAAACAAAAATCCTCTGAGGTCATTTTCACTATAATCGATAACTGAGACAAAGATGGCAGCAGTTGCGTTTGTATGAAACGAGAGAGAGCACTGAAGTGAAACACGAGACATGAAAGTCAGCTGAGCGGCCTGCTAAACAGCATTGCCATGGATGATGGTGAATATTAGGAAATATCTGACTGCTGAATGCCATGATTGACCAATCAGTCATGAGCAGTGCTGGGGAAACTTACTTTTAAAAGTAATGCATTACAAATATTGTGATACTTCCTAAAAAAGTAACTAATTGCGTTACTTAGTTACTTTTTACTCACCTGGGCTGGGCTTGCTTGTTTGTTTTTTAATAACAATAAAAAAGTTCTATTTTTGGCAAATGTAAAGGTCCTCTCACACCAAAAGTGAAATGAATAAGCCTCACAAACGTGATGTTTATCTAAAGTCATTTTTGCTTATTGGTATGGTTGAATTGGATCATCGAAGATCAGAAACAAAGACGTTGGTTAATAAAGTGAGATTAAATACATAAAGTGTATTTGTTTAATTTAATATATTTAATTTATTGCAGGTTTGTGCAATATTCTGAGGATTGCATTTCACCTTTTTTATTCAGTTTGAGGAATACTGATTCTGTTTTTGTGCAAGTGAGATGAGTAAATGCATAGTGTAGAACTACAAAAACCATCAAGTTTACACACAACCCGTCTGTGCTTACTCACGTTAGGACTGCAAAGAAATGCGTCACTTTAGTTACTTGAAAAAAGTAATCCGATTCCATAACTTGTAATGAATAACAACACTGGTCATGAGTATATTGGTTTTATATAGGCCATCAGCTACTGTACAATCTTAACTAAATACTTTAGCATGTGCTACACAACCATTCAAAATATATTTCAAAGTACAGGTTGTTGCACTAGTTATCTTCATATCACTTAG
Organism: Megalobrama amblycephala; assembly: GCF_018812025.1. NCBI lineage: Eukaryota > Metazoa > Chordata > Actinopteri > Cypriniformes > Xenocyprididae > Megalobrama > Megalobrama amblycephala. Next base: position 31,121,300 of record NC_063067.1, read on the forward strand.
AGCTACACAGTGTTTTGTTGCTGTGCTAAGCTGAACATAGCGTGTCCGGTCACAGTGGTGGCAATGGAGTATTTCAACCAGTTGAATGCACAAGAGCCGCGAAGATCAGTGTAATTTGACCTGGCTGTGTCAGTAGCGTGGGGAGACAATTGACCCTGTGTTAGGAGACTCCTGTCAGCAGTTAAAGAATTCAGCAGAGGCTGAGATGTTTTCCTGCAGACACCATCCCCCTCGCCTCGCCTCATCGATTGTGTGTTACAGCTTTTGATCCGTACCAGCTGTGTCCTGAGTGGTAAAACTTAAGCATGTGACAATGCTACTTGTTAAAGTCCACCATCGTCAGTCTCAGTAGCACAAAGAGAGCCACAGCATTTGCTTGGCAGAGGAAACCACTCTCCCTCCTTTTCCTTCCCTCTGTTACTGTATACAAATCAGCCATGTAAAAGAAGAGCACAGAGAGCGAAGGCAGTGCCGACGGGAATGACATCATGGTTATTTCTCTTCCCTCTGACAGAGCAGAGAAAGGAAGTATTGTGTCCACAGCCATGTGAGACAGTTGCCTGCGTGGTGCATGACATGCAGGCTAAAGCATGATGTTTACATCACTGGATGTTTTATGAGATTCACCAATGGGATTCCCTCGTGAAAAATAACGTATTATGGAAATAATATACTTTAAAAGAATATGCTTAAATGCAAACTGACTATTGATTTCAGACACTTAAGTGCATGTTATTTACATTTAAATGAAAATGTATTAAAGTTAAAGTTAAATGCAATTAGTTGAATTTAAGTACCTACTGTAAGTAAATTTTTATGTGTAATTTCATAAGTATACTGCTGAATGTACAAGCATTTATGGTAAACTAAAATATACTTACTACAAGTACACAGTGAATACAATTACGTGCACTTTTTTTCACAAGTGGTAGTTTGGGTAAACTAAAATTGGGTAAAAAATATATTAAAATAATTAGCTAAATAATTAAAAAGGGGATTTAAGGGAATAACGAAAAAGAAACTTGTTGCAAATTGTATGCAAATATTTTTTTTCAATTATATTCACTCTTATTTGTATGCCTAATATGTCAAAAACGCAAACCGTTTCTTGTCTCGTCACATTCAGTAATGAATTACATTAATCATATCATATTAATCAAATAATAGCATGTTTTCTATTCAAAACTGCAAAATTTCATTTAAAAAAAAAAAAATCGAGTAGTTTGCATCACTGGATATTACTGTCGTCGCTGAATATTTAAATCATTAAACAGCCGTCAAATATTAAATGTTTAGCTACTTACATATTTTTCACTGCTAAAACGAAAGGAATTCGCACTCATCTTCTATGAACAGTAAGCCCCGCCTTCTTTGATTTGATTGGCTCATTCAGACAGTGATGTGCGCTGTTAGATATCACTGAGTCAAACCAACCTAAAAATGTAACTTTTTTGTCATCCTAATAATAAACAGAGCGGTGCATAATGGAGTACAGCAGAGCAGCATCAATAATATCAAATATTAGGCAGAGGACTTGTCCCCCTCAATGGTTATGATAGTTACAGCCCGGATATATCTAACAGAATATGTTTGGAGGGTTTCATCTGTAATTACTAAGTCACACAGTGTCGCTCTAACCTTGACGTCTTGCTCCAGTGTGCGGATAAGCTCCCCATCCACTTGTCCGGTCTGGGCCACGCGGATACTGCGTCTCTCTGCCTTCTTGAGGCGGTACTGCAGGATGCGGCAGGTCTTGTTGGCCTGATCCAACTGCTGTCTGAGCTCCTGGAGCTGATAAACATCCTCCTCCAAGTACATGTCCCTCATCTCCAGCATCTCAGAGCGAAGCTCCTCCATTTCATCCTGATGTACACACAAACAAACAATGTATCAGTTTAGAAATGACTATGCATTTTTTTGTGTGTGCATTAAACATTTTAGATTTAGATGATAAAATTTCTAGTATCTACCCAGGTAAGTCTGGGATGCCACTGGCTCCCCTTAAAAAAAATAAATATGATGCCCCTGACCTATGATCAAAACTAATATATGCATCAGATTCATTATGCTGCATTATGATTTTCCTCGAGACTTGCATAATAGTGCAATGTTTACAAAGCAAACCCACATAAACTATTTATACCTCAAACGCGTAAAAAACGCATCCCGCTTTCAGAGGCGGTGGGCCACCGCGTGCTGTCACACATTTCCAGTGAATATAGGTCAACTACTGCAGCGCGCGTCACGTGCTCAGCGCGCGGATAAACAATGGAGTGAAAAGTGGGCGCGGGCGCAGTGGACTGCTGCAGCATCTGTACAAACAGCTGCATTATTCAAACAACACGAGTGCAAGAGCAAATAACCACTAGGCTTTTTTAATGCTGTTATATTAGGCATGACAAATGAAACCGATTTGGTTTCGTCAAGGTCTTCTGATAGTTTATGAAAACCGAGATTACAAAAGAATCAGTGTTTAACTCTTACATATATGACTGGAGAAAACACAAACCCATCCAATAGTAAACTGGGATCTTAAATATATGTCTTGCAACATGAATGAATACAGTATTTCCAGTTTTAGGGGGAACACAGACACTGGCATGTCTGGCTTAGAAACATAGACATTTAGATATATACAGTATTATACTGGTGACCCTACAAAAATTGCAACTAGTTTCCACCAAAATACTGCAGGTACTACAGTTATTGTGACAACTTACACTGTAAAACATATTTTATCTTTATAAAAATACCTGAGTTTCCAGCCATTTATCATCTCACAACCATTTCTGTCATTTCTACTCAGTTTTATTAATTTCTGAATTTGATTTTCTTGATTCAGTGGGCCTAATTCAGTTCTAAGTGGCCTAATCTTGCAATTAATTTACCACTTTTCATGATTTTTAAAAAATATATATAATACAGTAATTAGCATTTTCAATTTGAGTTGGTTTCATTATTATAGTCATCATCATGAGCACAAAAAAATCTTGTTAAAGCCACTTTTACTAATATTGCATTACAGTTTCACTGTTGTAACACTAACTGTAGGCAACACTATATATATATATATATATATATATATATATATATAGAAACATTTTGTTTTAGTGTCTTTAAACTAGCTACTTATTAGCATGCATATTACTAGAATATTGGCTATTTATTAGTACATATTAAGCACATATTTATGCCTTATTCTGCATGACCATATTCTACATTATTGAGGCAAAATATGTGTTCCCTATACTAAAGTATTACCATATATATATATATATATATATATATATTAATGATCAGAAAATAACTCTTTTTGCATTATTAAGTACCATTTTGGTTCTCATTTGGAGGTTCTGATGTTGCATTATATGTTCTTGAGATCAGTGTTTTGGTTTTTGGCACCAGCACAGCAGTTTCTTTTAAAGGACTAGAGAATAACATTAACCCGGGAGTTAAACTATGACATATGCTGCTATAATGCTTTGATGTTTATGTTTAATTTTACAATAAGAACATAATATAATCATTATCTTACCTTTAAATAATCATTTTCCGACCTGAGTTCCTCTATTTCCCTGATTAATTCCTCATGCATCCCGTCCATCAACTCCTCAGTCAGGTCCGAGAACGCCAAGGATGTGCTGGCGGGCATCCTGCTGTCGAACGAGGTGAGGGAGCGCTCGTCGCCGGGAGAGACGCTCCCTTCCGCGGTCTCCACTCCCAGCGAGAGTCGGTCTTTCTCCACGCTGGTCTTGGTTTGGCCACTCTTGTCCAATAGTCCATGTTCTGCTGCCGATTTATCGCCGTCGATCCCCCCGCGGCTGCTGGTCTCGGTGTCACTGCTGAGCGCGTCTGTGGAGACTTTATTCTCCTCGGAGACGCAGTCGGAGAGCTCGGAGCTGCTGTCGGTGGGTGAGAGTTTCCCCGGAGCGCAGCCGGAGTCCTTGCTTAAATCATCCGATCCGATGCTGGCGTCCGAAACTTTTCTTCGACCGCTTTTATTAGACTTGGCGCTGCTCTTCTGAGCACCGGCCGCGGATAGCGCAGGCTTGCCGGTCGGTTTACTCTTCTCTGTTTTTGTTTCCTTCCCGGTAACCGGGCTGCGTCTGGACACGCGGCCGCCTAAATATATAGCCCCCGGTTTAACGCTCAGCGTCGGTGTGCCGATACCTCCGCGTATTTTAGTGAGGGACCACCCGGGCACATCTTTGGGTCTTGCTGGAGACGGTGCCCGGTGTATTTTCTTTTTCTCGTTAACTTGTGGCGGCTGCGCAGGCGGCTGTTCTTGTTCGCCGGTGCTGCTCTCCATTTTCTGCTTTTGCCTCTTCTCCTTCGACGAGACAAAATGCGTCGGGGAACCGGTGTCAACCTTTGTCTTGGTCATTCATTCCGTTTACAAGACACGAATGAAGCTGAAATGTACCTCCTCTCCCCACAAAAAAACAGAAGTTGAACTGGTAACGCTTCACACCAGATCAGCCGACATCAAACCCGTTGGATATCCAAAAGAAAATGTGATTGCTTGGATTGAGATGCTTAAATTTTCTTGTATTCACCACGTTTGCAAGATATTCTCCCGTGCGCGTCCTCAGCTGTGAATTTCGGCTGCTCCTGTGCTCTGCTGAGTGTTAGTGAGGTTTCTCTCTCCCCGCCCAGATAGCGGCTCTGACCGTGACGAACGGATCACTGGAGTGGAGATGCGCGCGCGCAGAGCACTACTGCCACCAAGACACGACACATGAACTCTTCATCCCTTTAACGATTCGAACGGGTGTTTTCGAAACACTGTACTAAAATAGTCTAGGCTCCCAGTAGCCTAAATTATAATAATGTGAACTATTATAATAGTTCTTTGCGCAGGGCAAAACATACTGTATTCCGATTCCTGAACGAATAACTCTTATGAGTCGACTCTTTTAAGTGGATCATTAAAGGGTTAGTTCACCCAAAAATGAAAATTCTGTCATTTCTCACCCTAATGTTGCTCCAAGACCTTCGTTCATCCTCGGAACACAAATTAAGATATTTTTGATGAAATCTGTGAGCTATCTGGCCTCTGATAGACTGCAACACAACAACCACTTTCAAGGTCCAGAAAGGTAGTAAAGACATCGTTAAAATAGTCAGTGTGACTTCAGTGGTTCAACATACAGTTGACGTAGTAAACACAGTGCAGCGCTTCCGTGTTCCACATCAGAACTCCAGCTCTGGTTTGGAGCAGGTTTAGAACAACATGAGTAATTAAAGGATTAGTTCACTTTCAAATGAAAATTAGCTCAAGCTTTACTCACCCTCAAGCCATCCTAGGTGTTGATGAACACAATCAGAGACAAGTTATAAAGTAAATTATAACACGGTTAGTTCCTGTCCTTGATTCTGATTGGTCAATAGCTTTGTTTTATTCACGATAAAACACGGCTATGGCCACTTCACCCAACGATTCTGTGTATCACTACACAACACCCTTAGCAACCACTCTTAGCAACGTAAACTGTTTGTTTTCAGCTGATATTGTTCATTGAAGCTTACTGTATTATGTAGAAGAGTATTGTGAGAAGAGATCGAGTGAGCGAGTTTATTACCTGCATTTCAGATTTAGCATTTTCCTTCAGGTCAGTCCTATGTTCATAATAAAAATCTGTTGTGATGTATTATCTTGTCCTTTTAACAGTTAAGGGGTTTTCCCGTGACTGACAGCGCTAGTCAAAGCATTTGTCAGGTGCGTCTTGTTCCGTGTTCACAACAATTCAGTCTTTTCAATATAAAAGTCTTCACTACTGACTGACACACTCATAAAGACAGTCTTTGCTGCCATCTAATGGCGTAATAATGTAACTTCTGTTGCTGTTCACAGTCAGGGACTATTTTTTCCAGCGGAAGGAAGGCTTTAGTGAAAGTTTACTTCATGAAAGTTGCATTCATGCATATTTTTGGCTTTAATATTTGTATTGTGTGGTAACTGTTTTATAAAAGCAGTAAGGTACTCGAGGCTAGTGCTGTATCGTGAATAAGTCACTGTTGAAGGGGTTACTCTGCTTCGCATCGTGCCTAACAACGCACTTTTCTACAATTTCTACAATTTCAGCCATTTATCTACTGTCTTGGCTTATTCAGGAGAGACCAGGATTACCTGTCATATTTTTAACATCAGTGAATATTTAAATCAACTCTGCTCAGATTACATATGGTCCCTGTCTATATAGTGTTAAAGTAACACTGAAGCAGAGTTCAAGTTAATGAGATAATTAAGTGATTAAGTTATGATTGAGCAGTAGTGATGAACGCCTGCTGTTAACAAGCAGAATCACTGAAGAGAAACACAATAACTACAAATGACTTCCAGCCACAGTCTTGGATGAAATCAACTGAAGATAAAAGACATTAAATCTCTCAAGATCTGCATATTATCTCATTAACTTTAACTCTCAGTGTTATTTTAACTCTATGTAGAGAGGGACCATGTGCTCTCTGAGCAGAGTTGATTTAACTTTGGCTGTGTAAGAGAAAAGCATCATTACCAGCCCATTTAACACACTGACCTTTTGACCCCAGTATATTAGGTAAGTTGTTTCAATGGGAACGACTGATTTCTGTAAATGTAATAATGTTGGTTGTGTCCCAGTGGGGTTTTAATGCATTTATACTTTAATAAGTGTTTCAAAACAAGCATTTATCGCATTGTTTTTTTTGTTTTGTTTTTTTGGTTCAAAATATTATATTTACTGAGATACAGCTCTTGTCATTGATCTTTTCTTCTGTGCTGAATACTGTCTGTCTAGCAGTGGAATGGGAGGCTGGATGATGAGGCAGGAATGTGCGAACAGGTCACATGCACCATAATTAGTCTGTAATGATTTCTTTATTCAGAGTCTGTGCTTCTGGCTGAACACTAGAGCTTTATTAAGGGCCTCTTCTGGGACCCTCACACAGGTGGCGCTCCCTGAACTTCACATAAGCACATAGTTAATTGGTTCACCCACAAGAACGCCCTGCTGGAGACAGGACAGAGGAGCTGGTTGGGATCTGTGCTGACTGAGGCGTTCTCAATGCCACATGAAAGAAGGGGATTTGTCCCAATCCTCCAGAGTCTTTGAGACCAAGAGGCTTCACTTAATCTTGTATTGATTGACTGACGGATGGTGCATTACTGTGTACATGCAGTGTTTTCTTTTTATGTTCTTTTGTAGTTTTATTTATCAAATAGAGCAAATTACATGGTAAAATTTGTTAGGACAAAACTGGCAATGCTCATCAATACACACAATGGCATTATTTGCTACAAAACTGCTGTAAAACATATTTATAGTACTGATAAAAAAGACTTTCAGAAAATGGACTGCACTTGTTTCCTGTTAGACAGCAATTATCTGTGCAGTTTTGAGACGTTATGGGATTTTGTTACTGTTATGACTGTAATGGCTGTCAGCAGCCTTGCCACACTAGACTGAGGAATGTAAAACCCACAGGGAGACACAGAAAATATCCCCTGTGCTGCTGGATATCACATATTCTATTTCATGGTGGGCTTAATTAATGTTAAACAGTATTTTAGTCCCCTGTCCTATATACTTGGCCTACATAACTGTGATAATGATACTAACAGGATTGCCTGCTGTTGTTGCTCTGTCTCTGAGGAGGGAGAGTGTGTGAGGACTGGGACCCGCAGTCCTCTCGTCTCCATGTAATGGTTGTGGTGGCGACAGTGACGAAAGTGGATTCATAAATCCTTATTGGTCTCGTCTGATGAGAAATGCATCATGTGGACTCTACATACACATTAAGACATACTTAAATTTTTTTTTTTTTTTTTAAATTTAAAATAAATAAATAAAAGTAATACATTTTTTTTTACTTTATTTTTATTTTTATTTAAAATTTTACCTAAATAAGTAAAATATATTAAGAAAAATATTTAAATAGCAGAAAACAATTCAAGAAATTCAAGAACAAGCCCATATCATTACAACCACCAATTTAATATTTGGTGTCCTTTAAAAATAAAATAAAATAAAATAAAATAAAATAATAAAATAAAATAAAATAAAAAAAAATAAAATAAAATAAAATAAAATAAAATAAAATAAAATAAAATAAAATAAAATAAAAAAAGCCACAAAAAAATACATTTCCATGTTTTCTTGGTTATGATAATCCTTTTATATGTTAGATAAACTATTATCTACAACCACCAATTTAATATTTGGTGTCCTTTAAAAATAAAATAAAATAAAATGAAATAAAATAAATAAAATAAAATAAAATAAAATAAAATAAAATAAAATAAAATAAAATAAAATAAAATAAAATAAAATAATAAAAAGCCACAAAAAAATACATTTCCATGTTTTCTTGGTTATGATAATCCTTTTATATGTTAGATAAACTATTATCTACAACCACCAATTTAATATTTGGTGTCCTTTAAAAATAAAAAAATAAAATAAAATAAAATAAAATAAAATAAAATAAAAAGCCACAAAAAAATACATTTCCATGTTTTCTTGGTTATGATAATCCTTTATATATGTTAGATAAACTATTATCTACAAGCCACCAATTTAATATTTGGTGTCTTTAAAAATAAAACAAAATGAAATAAAATGAAATAAAATAAAATAAAATAAAATAAAAAAATAAAATAAAATAAAATAAAATAAAATAAAATAAAATAAAATAAAATAAAATAAAATAAAATAAAATAAAATAAAATAAAAAAAATTTAAAAATAAAATAAAATAAAATAAAATAAAAAAAGCCAAAAAATACATTTCCATGTTTTCTTGTTTATGATAATCCTTATATATGTTAAATAAACTATTATCTACAGCCACCAATTTAATATTTGGTGTCCTTTAAAAAAAAAAATAAAATAAAATAAAATAAAATGAAAAAAAAATACAAAAATAAAATAAAATAAAATAAAATAAAATAAAATAAAATAAAATAAAATAAAATAAAAGAAAAGAAAAGAAAAGAAAAGAAAAAAAGCCAAAAAAAACATTTCTATGTTTTCTTGGTTATGATAATCCTTATATATGTTAGATAAACTATTATCTACAGCCACCAATTTAATATTTGGTGTCCTTTAAAAATAAAATAAAATAAAATAAAATAAAATGAAAAAAATAAATAAAATAAAATAAAATAAAATAAAATAAAATAAAAAAAGCCAAAAAAAACATTTCTATGTTTTCTTGGTTATGATAATCCTTTTATATGTTAGATAAACTATTATCTACAACCACCAATTTAATATTTGGTGTCCTTTAAAAATAAAATAAAATAAAATAAAATAAAAGAAAATAAAAGAAAAGAAAAGAAAAGAAAAGAAAAGAAAAGAAAAGAAAAGAAAAGAAAAAAATAAAAAAAAAGAAAAAGAAAAAGAAAGAAAGCCGAAAAACCACATTTCCATATTTTCTTGCTTATGATAATTCTTACATACGTTAAATAAACTATTATCTACAACCACCAATTTAATATTTGGTGTCCATTAAACATAAAATAAAATAAAGCCGAAAAACCACATTTCCATGTTTTATTTGTTATAATTTTTACATATGTTAAATAACAATTATCTAACATAAAATGAACCCATTAGTAAAATAATAAAGTAATCAAACAAACCTTTTTCTTTTAAAGAAAGATATTTGCAACCCTGTTTGTGTGTGTGTTCTTCAACAATTGATATAAGTTATTAAACTTCATTTAAATGTGCCATATTTGATAACAGGGTTTGGAAATTTCAACCCTCATAAAACCAATGGGGAAAAAACAGCTCATATAATAATTAATTTTACCTCATGAGGATGTCAATCAGCATTTTCCAAAAGTTAAGCATCTCATTTCCATGACTGTTTGTTAAAATACTTTTCATAGGAGTTTTAGGCCCTATTTAATACCCAGTTTTTATCACAGAAGCTTTGAATTTGTGTGATAGATCAGTGGGATGAAGGAAATATAAATAGGTTCTAATAAATACAAAGTTTCTTTGCTATTTCTAGAGAAATTACATCTTGACCAGGATGGATATTACAACATCTGTGTCAGAGACATGAGCTCAGTACACAGAATGAAGCAAATCATTCAACAGATGTGCTGTGTGTTAATTTAGCCACTAGCGCCACCTCGTGGTCACATTAAGCAAGCACAACACAGTTATCACTTCGAATGTTGAAGCAGTGGCAGAGGATAATAAAAAACAGACACCTTAACAAAGAAATGACCATACAATGTGCTGAATAAATGATCATGTTTTACATTTGCTTCCAGCCTCCACGTTACGATATAAAGATGCGCTGGACGCACTCTGAGTCAGACTCATGCATCAGTGATGAGAGGGCACTTCTTTCTATGCAAGCAGAAACAAAGCCATGTTGTGGAGGGTCAGTGGGTGTAATTGGCGTGTGTAATGCTGGATGAAAGAGTCTCTTTTACTGTAGTCAAGCCCCATTCTTTAGTCCTCTGAGATCTGTTGGAACAACGCTGCAGGAATAATTGTACCCTGATGGCGGACAAAACGGCATGATGGTTCTTGATGAAATGTTTATAATGCGCCTCTACCACTGTGTTTTATTGCTGATAGCTGACGGGCTGCTCATGGATGAATGTGTGGCTTTAGGCTCTAGACAAGCACAGATTTATCTCATCGCTGGATAACTGTTGCATCATACAATGTATTTAGGCCAATATGTCAAAGTGACATAAAGTTTTGACCTTTCAGGGCTCTTCCTCTTTGTGAGGATCAGAGGTGGTTTCCAACACACATGTAACTTAGTTACGTATTTAAAATATAATATTTGAGTAGCTGTATTTCACTACAGTTACATTATTTTAAATGGGTGGCAATCAAATTACAGTTACATTTGAAAAGTATTTTAGATTACCAAAGAGATTACTTTGAATTTCATTTAAACATTAATGTAAACTGTGACGGATAATTCATGTAAAAAGCAATTGGTTATTCTCCGACTCTGACAGTCTGCAAAAGCATCAGCTACATTTCGGCTCATAAGTTTCATTCCCCTTGCAGAGTATGCAACATTTTAATCATTTGAACCAAATAAGAGGGATCATAAAAATTGCAAGTTATTTTTATTTAGTATTGTCCTGAATAAGCTATTTCACATTGCTTACATATATTCCACAAGACAAAATGACTGAATTTATAAAAATTGCCCCATTGTGATAGTTGTCTGTGAGTCCCTAACTGTAAAAAATGGTAATTGCAACTTTTTATCTCACAATTCTGACTTTTTTTCTTGCAATTGCGAGTTTGCATCTTACAGTTCTGAACTTTTTTCTCAGAATTGCGAGATATAAACTCATGAATGCAAGTTATAAAGTCAGAATTGCATGATTAAAAACTTGCAATTCTGACCTTTTTCTCGCAATTCTGACTTTTTTACTGGGAAATTGCAAGTTTATATCTCATAATTCTGACTTTATAACTCACAGTTGGCACTTCATATCATGCAATTCCGAGAAAAAAGTCAGAATTGTGAGAAAAACTTTTTTTGTTACATATTTATTAGTATTCCAAAGAATTCTAAAGTATTTAGATTAAGTTACAAAACTTGAGTAATCTAACGAAATATGTTACAAATTACATTTTAAAGCATGTATTTTGTAATCTGTAGTGAAATACATTTTAAAAGTAACCTACCCAGCCCTGCACACACACACACACACACACACACACACACACACACACACACACACACACACACACACACACACACGCACACACTTCAGTAAGTCCAATTAAGCAGTAAGGTCAGTGCAGGTCAGCTGTGCTGCTGGGAACAGTGGTGTATATCAGTGACGTCTGTCTTCATTATTAATGAGAGCCATAAAACAAGAGGAAATTTATATATTTATAATGTACAAGCTTTTCATTACACTCAATAAATTGCATGCTTTCACAGAGATTGAAATATTTGAGAATCACAACATGCAAACAGGTCTATTTAAATCGCTCTGGTAATGAGTTATATGTATTCACTAGGCATGAATATTATAGGCTAAAATGAAACAGGAGTAGCCACTGAACAGACTGAAACATATGATAAGGTTGTGTCGTTCGGTTCAATAACTTGATGTCAAGATAATGTGTAATAAATGACTGGAATGAGAGGCAGTTATGGGTGTTGCTCAGAGAATATGTAACAATACACCATAGCAAAATGACTATCATGATAATTTATGAATTAAATCATTAAACCAAATAATTATAGCATATACGTAGCACATTTATTTATTGTGTTACATATTTAGTCATTTAAAAGTAAGCGTTGTTGAGTCTAAGAGAGCAAAAGCTGCATTATAAAACACATTTTTTTTTTTTTTTTTTTTTTTTTTAATGAAAATTGAACAATTTACAAACAGAGCATAGCATAAGACAGTGCAATACAACGTGTGACATTAATCAGTAACGGGGGATCCGAAAATAAAATCATAATATTTTAAGCATGTTAATGACTTTGTTTTTTAACAATTTCAGAGAAGATATAAAACAATCAAATTCCACTAAAAATACCTTCAACATTGGGGATGAATTTAAGCATTTTTGGTTTATGTATATAACATTTTGAGCAAGTTAAGGTATTCAAGACCTTTAACATTTAACGTTAACATTGTTTTCATAGTACACAATAATATCCTTTAAAGAAAAACAGTATTTATCCTTTACTAGATTAAAAACAGGGCAGATGGAATGCAAAATTTTTAAATGTATTTCTTTAGTTTTGTTATTGATATAAATATTCCAATTCCAATTAAGGAATTGGAATATTTCCTTAATAATATTCCAATTAAGCCTTCCAATTAATATGATCAATAATAGAGTTTTCCTCTAGGTGTTGTTTTATTTTGTTTTTGGAAAATAGTACAAATATGTTTGTTCTTGCATTTTTTTTTTTTTTTTTTTTATCAATCAGTTCAAGACTGTTTAAAATTAATTTTGGTTTTGTCAATATTGTAGAGTTATAGTGAATATGACATTTATCAAGATGAACAAGAGAAGGAGGAATAGCTTTAATGCACAGGGAAACTGTGGGTTTGCATTTTTTTTATTTATTTATTTATTTTTTTGGGATGGCATGCGAAACAATGTTTAATAGTAAAAGCATTGTAGTCCAGCACCACAAACATTAATAAACTTTTTTATTTTTTTGTATTATTATTATTATTATTAACTGTGGGTTTGCATGAAGCATTATAAAACACATTATTGTGCAAATGGTCTTGCTCTGACGTAACCCGTCAGGCGACGAAATTCCTGCGATATAATTGGCTGAGAGACACGTCAATCAAACCGCCCATCTCGGTCTCTTCCGGCTGTGTGTCAGCCTTCCAGCAGCAGCAGCAGCAGCAGCATCATCCCTGCCCGAGAGAAGCGGAGTCCAGCCACCATCACAGGTACCCGCCTGTCCTCTGTAAACTGTCTCTCTGGACTCTTTCTCAGCAGTAACTAAGGTTTTAAAGCGACGCTTTCCAGCGGAAGTAAAGCTCTCGAGCCGTTGCTAAGTGAGTTTGTCAGTTAGCTGCTGGAGCTTTAGCCTGTTAGCATCTGTTTACAGACTCCTGCATAACCTACTCAACATTTACAGCGATTACTGGCAAAACCCAGCGATTTACCTAGCTAAACCCTCCGAAATACTGTCTAGATAGGCAGCTCACTAGGATTTAGGACACAGCCCTGATTTGTGAGAGTGTCAGCTGCTGAATCTTTGGGTTTTGTTGTGGATTTCCCCTGTTGACAAACTCAAACACATTCAGAAAAGCCTTGTGGTTTGATGTAGAGTATGTGTTTTAGAGGGTGAAGCCTGTCGTGTTGAGTTTGAGGAGCTGCTCAGCTGTCATTTCCTCAGCATATTTCCTCATTAAAAGTAAAAGGTTTTGCTTTTCAGATATCTGTTGAAGTGACATGAACAAGTTTGTGTTGTTCTCTGGGGCTTTATATGCCAGCATGTTACACAACTTGCTCCATACATGACTGTCTGAGACAGATCTTCTTGACTAATTTATCTTTCTTTACTGTATTATAAGGCGGATTTTCAAATGAAGTGTGTGTTTTAATGTTTGACTCATTTGCATTGTCGTGTTGACTCATGTAGGTTTCTCGGCTTTTAATCTGATAGAAACAAATGTCATTTCTATAAAGCATTTATAATATTGTGCTGGTCGATACCAGTGTTTAAAGGATTAGTTCACTTTAAAAAAAAAAAAAATCCTGATAATTTACTCACCCCCATGTCCTCCAAGATGTTCATGTCTTTCTTTCTTCAGTCCAAAAGAAATGAAGGTTTTTGATGAAAACATTCCAGGATTATTCTCCTTATAGTGGACTTCAATGGGCACCAAACTGTTGAAGGTCAAAATGACAGTTTCAGTGCAGCTTCAAAGAGCTTTAAACGATACCAGACGAGGAATAAGAGTCTTATCTAGAGAAACCATCGCTCATTTTCGAGAAAAATGTAAATGTATATGCTTTATATAAACAAATCATCGCCTTGCATGTGCTTCCGCCAAAACCACACTTTCGTATTCTTCAAAAAGCTTACGCTGCATGTCCTACGCCTTCACTATTCTACTTGCGTAACGAACGTGGCACCAGTTCAGTTTTTTCCGTAAGTTGAATAGGGAAGGTGTAGGACGTACAGCGTAAGCTTTTTGAAGAATACGGAAAGCGGAAGCACGTGAAAGGCGATCATTTGTGTTTATAAAGCATTTACATTTGTATTTTTTTTTCAGAAAATGAGCGATGGTTTCTCTAGATAAGACTCTTATTCCTCGTCTGGTATCGTTTAAAGTCCTTTGAAGCTGCACTGAAACTGACATTTTGACCTTCAACTAGAGATGCACCGATTGCAATTTTTTTGCCCATTTCCGATTTTTTTTTTTTTTTTTTTTTTTTTTTTTTTTTTTTTTTTTTTTTTTTGTTAACGTGATCTGCCGATACCGATTTTTGCCGATTACGATTTTCTTTCTAAGAACTATAATACAAAAATCTATTTTTCTTCAATGCAAAGTTTTATTTTCATAAAAAAGTAAAAAATCAGTAATAAAATAAGGGCAAATAAAAAAAAAAAATTGCAAACAACTGCACTAATAAATGCAATAGAATAGAGAGAGTTTTTCAGGTTAAGTAGGTTTTTATTCAGGTAAGAAATACTAGTGTTATTTTACATGTTACCTTAATTTCTGCAGTCTTTATTGTTAAATACAGATTAATTCTTACCATTAAAGTTATAAAACGTATTCAGTCAAGAGCAGAAAGTGATTTTCTTTGTCTTTTGTTCTTTGACGACAGCAGCAGGAATATTGGACTGCTGTCCCTTTAAGAGTTTATGAATGGTGTTTAACGACATCCGTTCTCTTTCTAAACTATAACGAAAACTGACTGTGTTTATCTGAATAATCACCAAGACGGGCATTTTTACATACTTTTGTATGTATTTGACAGTTTAAGCGCAGTAAGCCACTCATTTTGGCACTTCTGACTCCGTTTGAGACTGAGCGTGGCTTGTTCGCTCCACATATAGATCAGTGGAATGCGCGAATGGCTAAAATTATGCGCAATACAAGCATTATTTAACCGGAGCGAATGAGACGAGAGCGAGAGAGAGGCGCCGGCGCGGTTGTGAGAAGAGAGCGGGAAAATCAGCCAATTCTGATCCCTGGCCGATCGATCGGTGCATCTCTACCTTCAACCGTTTGGTGCCCATTGAAGTCCACTATATGGAGAATAATCCTGGAATGTTTTAATCAAAAATTTAATTTCTTTTCGACTGAAGAAAGAAAGATATGAACATCTTGGATGACATGAGGGTGAGTAAATTATCAGGAAAATTTTATTTGAAAGTGAACTAATCCTTTAAAGTGGGTGAAAGGGTCAGTAATGTACAGTGGGGTTGTCCACATGTACTGTTGAACAGTTATTGCTTGATTTCAGTTCCTGAGGTGTTGTGTTGTGTGTAGCTTGGGGCAGGACTGCAGACAGATGTAGATGAGTATCAGGCCACATTCCAGAGAGTAAAGGAGGTGTCGCTGCTTTGTTTTATGCGCTTGCACATGGAGATTCCCAACACTGCCTTGACTTGCTAACTCATAGTGCACATACCTGACAGTGACATGCACCTCTCCCGAGCAGACCACATTCCAAAGGTGTCAATGAAACTGTGAGTAACGCAAGAGTCTGTGATTCATTTCGCTTCTGAAATCCTGTGGCTGTTTGTGTGTTTACCTACAGTCACTTTATTAGGCAGTCATGCCCTTTCGGGTATTGCCTCAACCTTCTGCACCAATTTAACGTGGAAAACCTTCACAAATCTACACAGATTTTGAATGCCTATCATTCATTATATTCTATACATTCGCATATGGTTTTATTAAGAATTTTGGCAATCTTTCTTCTTCTTTTAAATGGATTAAAGTCACCATGAAATCAATATGGACAATTCTTATTTATTCATGGAATATTGCAGTATTTATTAAATGTTTTATCCGTGCACGTTATTATTATAATTCATGTGCTCTTGTAATCTTTATACAAAGTAACTTCCCCTCTTCTCTTCTCTGATGACTTTTAATGGCACTAGGGCGGGACAACCTGTCACACACATGACATCCCAGCAGTAGTGAACCACAGCCATCCAATCAATTCCTGATGGACAAAACCAAGTCCCACCCTTTTTTTTTTTTTCTTGTTCGAGAAGTCGTTTCTCTTTGTCACGCACAATAGAGAAGAAAAGACCAGTGTTGGGATAACGCATTACAAGTAACTTGAGTTACGTTATCAGATTACTTTTTCCAAGCAACTAGTAAAGTAACGCATTAATTTTATATTTACAACACATTTTATCTGAGTTACTTTTTCAAATAAGTAACTGAAGTTAGTTTGTTTTCCCTTTTATTGACTGATACTCATCTCAATGCACAAACAGATTCAGTATTCCTTAATTAATAAAAACGGTGAAATGCAAACTCAGAATATAGTCAGTATATAAAATATAGTCACTTAAATAGTCAGGCATAGCATTAATTTAGTTATTCAAATGTAAGACGGCATAAAAAATAAATAAATAAAGACGTACCTCAGTGTTCCTCCTCAGCTAAATTCAATTCGACCATCAGTTTTCACACTTTCGTGTGAAAAAAGCATCAAAAATTAAATATTTATTGTGCACTTTAGTTAGATTTATTGAATAAAATGTGCTCGCTTTCTGTGTCATTCGTTCACAAGAAAAGTTGATGTTTTTTTATAAGATTTTTTGTGAGTACGCCATACTTCACATTGACACAATTTATTTTTAAACCTTGTGATTTTATAATGTTTAATATTTAGTCAAAAACTAAACTAAGTAAAAAAAAAAAAACTGAGGAAATGGCTGATATTTGCGCAAATAAATGCTACTTTGCCGCCACCTGCTGGTTATAGTGATAATTATTGTCTTTTTTATTTTTAAATAAGTGTTTTCTATCAAATGTTGAATTTCCTACATTTTGAAATGTTCGGTTTTACAAATGGGGACACTCTCAGAAGGATGAACAAGTAATGTTTGTGGTCCTCACATTAAAAATAACATTTGAAGTGCTGGAGAAAAAATGCATGTGCGTGTCTAATTACAGACACAGCGTTTTTAAACGGTCCCAATAGCTTTCGTCTTTATTGCAATCAATAAAACTGGTTTATTGGCAAATTAGGTAAATGTGATAACTGCATTAAAATATGAATACAACATTAAAAAGTCAACCTCTGATGGTTTTGTGTTGATGTACAGCGACTACAGAATGAACAGTTCACCAAAAATGCCCAAGCTGTCTTAACGACAAACAGGAAGTAACCGTGCATATAGTCAATTGTAGTACAGCTGTGAGGTTTGTTTTTTGGAGCTGTGCCCTCTACTGTACAGACGTGGATTTGCATTTCCTTTAGCCTAAGGCTCGAGCCCAAGGTATACTTATACGTGTACACAGGCACTCAACACATACGTAGTTTAGTTGGCCTCATTTGATTGGCTTCAACGATCAACGCTTCAAAAACATGATGTAAATAGACATTAATGATCGAGCGCTTACACAGATACACACGGGAGCGTTTGAAAGCAGGCGTCTATCACAGACCAGTCTACTAATAGACAACTGCTTTCAAAACACTTTCAAATTCAAACACTTTCGTGTGTTTTTCAAACGCTCCCGTGCGTTGATCATTGAAGCCAATCACAGACGTATCTGTTGAGCTCGTGAACACAATGGCCAATCAGAGGTGTTTATGAATCCACTCAACAGCACTCAAAGCGTCTCATTTTTAAAATTTTAGTATCGACTTTGTACTCTAGTGTGAAAGGGCCTTTACATTTGACAAAAAAGAACAAACAGTCCAGCCCAGATGAGAAAAAGTGATGCAAAAGTAACATAATGCATTTCTTTCCATAAAAAAGAACTAATTAATGCAATTAGTTACTTTTTTAGGAAGTAATCCAATATTGTAATGCATTACTTTTAAAAGTAACTTTCTCCAACACTGGAATTTTATTTCATTCGACTTTAAATATATTAAACACATTAAATGCACAATAAATTCTGCAGATTTGCCCCCACATATCTTTTCTTCTTTTCCCAAATTGTTCTCAGAAATGAGCCAGCATCTCTTTTAAAAAATTGTCAAGGGAGAAGGCGAAACCGTAATCATTATGTATTTTGGGTTTGTGTGTATTTGTGTGTCCCATCTGCTGTTATTTTTTGCCAGGTTCTTCATTCCCACCCTCTGGTCCAGCCGATCAGGATTCTGTTCAAATGCAGCAGGACCTGATTGTGTGCTGGTTCTTTTAAGACGCCGCACATGCACCTGAGTCTTTATTTTTCATGCAGAAATATTAGTGCCTGGTTATCAGTTGCCACGACACCAGTATTCGCCTCTGATTCCGTATTGCTCGCTCCCGGGAACGCTGTTCGTAGATCAGAGATCATTACTGCAGCACAACACAGTGTCTCATGGGGCGGCTGAGACGTCTGTGTTATTTTAACATTTCAACTGATTGCAGAACACTTGTTTTCCCATGTAGGTTAAAGTGCATCAGAGATAATGTATCAGATTCTGTTGAAAACCTTGAGCAATACTGTCTCTCTCTGGCTTTGTCTGTCTTGTTTGATTTCAGGGGACTGATGGTGTCTCCTGTTGACCCTTTGCTTATTTTGATATTGGCTCTAATGTGTGTTTAAGGGGATAGTTCAACCAAAAATCTAATTTCTGTCATTATTTGCTCGCTCTTATGTCATTCAAAACCTCTTTTTAATGGAGAAAAAGTCTCCATTAAAGGTTGATCTAATTTCCGTTCAGCAATCACAACTCAATAATTCGGTCACCATGGTTAACAGCCCTTTGGAGGGGACGATTATCAGTGAATAATACCTTTTTCAGACATTCTCTGTTTTTCACTCAAAGCTGTCATATTACTTATATAGTTAGTCAACAATATAACATTTAAATTAATTAATATATTATTTATACTATATATATTTTTTGTTCTTGCCCATTAATTATATCCCAATGCACAATACTTTTTTTTTTTTTTTTTTTATATAAATATATCGTCTGAGAACCTCTTTGAACTGTCTGTCTTTTATTTGTTTTTCTTTTATTTTCTGTTTTCTTATGTTCTGTAATGCCTGTCACCAAATAAGGTCGTATATTAAAAATGCTATTATGTTCAATGTAAGTTAGAAAGTCATACAGATTTGGAACGACATGAGGGTAAGTAAATGTCAATGATAACACAATTTTATTTTTTTAAACTATTCCTTTAACCCTTGTGCACATAGAGGTCACTACAGTGGACAGCTATTCAAAAAGCCATTCCTTGCGTATGCATGGGTTTTTGATTGCACAGTTGCACATTAACTACTACAGCGGGCACTAGTGCTTCACCCTATATACTGCCACCAAGTGGCAAGCCGTTGTATGTAGAATTTTGTTTCTTCCCCAAACCAAGATGGCCGACGGCCAGTCATAAATGCCAAATTGCTCCAGAAAATCCATCCATTCCTTCTATCTTAGGAGGCTCTTGCAGGTAAAAGAAGTTGTTACATCTAAGGAATCATATCATTGTTAAACTTTCCAAGTATTGATTTTAGATGGGAAGGAAATTCTGATTAATCATCTGTCCACTAAATTCGACATCATGCATCATTAGCTATATTTTAGCTACAATTCATACTATTACTGTGACTGTTGTTCTTTTGTTGTAAATGTATTTGTGTTATTAGAATATAATTTGCAGTTCAAAAAAGTAGTCTGATTACGTAATGCTTGTTACTTGTAATGAGTTTCTTTAATGTAATCCTTATGATGTGTTGTTGCATTACTTATGATGTTACTTGTAAAGTAATCTGATTCTGTAATGCATGTTACTTGTAATGCGTTACTCGTAACATCAAAAAAATCTGATTAGTAATGCATGTTTGTAATACTCGTATCAAAAAGTAATCTGATTCTGTAATGCATGTTACTTGTAATGCGTTACTCGTAACATCAAAAAGTAATCTGATTACGTAATGCATGTTACTTGTAATGCGTTACTCGTAACATCAAAAAGTAATGCGTTACTCGTAACATGTAATTGATTCTGTAATGCATGTTACTTGTAATGCGTTACTCGTAACATCAAAAAGTAATCTGATTACGTAATGCATGTTACTTGTAATGCGTTACTCGTAACATCAAAAAGTAATCTGATTACGTAATGCATGTTACAAAGAGTAATGATTATGTAATGCATTACTTATAATGTGTTGCTTTACTTGTTACATCAAAAAGTAATCTGATTCTACGTAATGCATGTTACTTGTAATGCGTTACTCGTAACATCAAAAAGTAATCTGATTACGTAATGCATGTTACTTGTAATGCGTTACTCGTAACATCAAAAAGTAATCTGATTACGTAATGCATGTTACTTGTAATGCGTTACTCGTAGCATCAAAAAGTAATCTGATTCTGTAATGCATGTTACTTGTATGCGTTATCGTAGCATCAAAAAGTAATCTGATTACGTAATGCATGTTACTTGTAATGCGTTACTCGTAACATCAAAAAGTAATCTGATTCTGTAATGCATGTTACTTGTAATGCGTTACTCGTAACATCAAAAAGTAATCTGATTCTGTAATGCATGTTACTTGTAATGCGTTACTCGTAACATCAAAAAGTAATCTGATTCTGTAATGCATGTTACTTGTAATGCGTTACTCGTAACATCAAAAAGTAATCTGATTACGTAATGCATGTTACTTGTAATGCGTTACTCGTAACATCAAAAAGTAATCTGATTCTGTAATGGAACATAAAATTTGAATGCATTTGAATTTGGATTTTTATTTTAAATTTAACAAGTATTCGAAATTCGAATATTAATTTGACAGCCCCATTTCCTTGTACCTACTGTATAAACAAGAGAGAGCAAGTAGTACAACTGCATCTTGAGACAGGCCCTTTTAAAATAACTATTTTAACTTGACACGGTGCATGAAAATGACAGTACTAACTGATTAACTCCTGTCAAACCTGTCGTGACCAAAATGGTCTGCGCTCTTATTATGATAACTATGGAATCTGCAGGTAGGCAGTGCAAACAGACAGGCTTTTGAAGTGTTTTCCATTCAGTGAGTCTTCATCAATACCCGCCTTTCAATCAAATAGCACCAAAGCCTATCTTTTTAAGAAAAAAATAAAAGATGTTCTTAGAAAATATTTTAGAAGTTCTTAATTGTTTATGAATTGCAATTAGGAACATTCTTACAAACTTCTTTAAATTAGTCTTAAGAATATTCTTAATAATATTTTGATGAATCCTGACCCAGGACTTGTTTTTTTTTTTTATGCCCTGAGAGCAATAAAAACACCTAGGAAATATAACATTATTTATGCATGAAAGGGTTAAGATAACATTCCACATGTTCACATCCCTTTTCTGCTTTGAAACCGACTGTCTGCATTTTTTTGAAAAACAGTTAATGTTAAGAGTTGGTGTGACCGTGACGGAGACAGCTGAAAGTTGTCCTCCATGCTGCAGTTAGAATCATTTCCTTATGATTTACTCATGACATGAGTCATCTGTGTGGCCTGACCCTTGACCTTTTGCCCTTTAAAAACTCATAAATAACCTTTCTTGATGGAAACGAAGCATCACATGGTTTGGGTCATCAGAAACCAATTAGACCTTGCAAAATGGTTGAGATGCTTTTGAATAGTTGTTTGAAATGTGAACAATGGGTTGATTTATAGGTACAAGGAAATAGGGCTGTCAAATTAAAATTCAATTTTCAAATATTTGTCAAATTTAAAATCTTTTTATTATTTTATAAAGTTTTTGTTAGCCTATCCAGTTGAACCCTCTAGGTGCGGCACTTTTACTTTGTTCATTCAAAACATTTTTTTCTATGTCAAATTGTGCTAGACGGACATATTTGACCATTGCAATCACGTCTCGCAACAGAGAGCCGCAAGTTTAGAAAGCCATGTAAAGTTAAAAGAAGTTCAACTTTTAAAAACGTCTTGAGACTTTATGTGGGGTCAAAACTGATGGATAGAACTATGGCTGGGCGATATATCGCATGCGATTTTCACGCGCATTTCGTCAGTAAAGCCGGTTCCCTGATTACCGCTAAATCGCCATCACCTGCTTTCAAATGGAGCGGCATTTAATAGACAGAGCCGTAGATCACTGACAAGCTACGCAATATCGTGTTCATTATCGAAGGCGATTCATCTGCATTGGAAAAAAATCCCCTCCCTACTTTTTTTTTTTTTTTTTTTTTTTTTCAATTCCAGCATAAATGCTCCCGATAAATTATTTGTTATTAAAGCAGCTACGTTCGCAAACCTCTGTAATTTGAACAGAAAAGCACATATAATGAGGATTTGTGAGCATGCATTGCATTTTCAGACCCCCAAAACGCCGTTGCCACATAAATGAATGGCCACAACGCATAATTTTTCAGTTTTTAGTTGAAAACGGTGTAGTGTAAACGCCTCATTAATCGCCTCTGCATTGCCTTCAAGAAATCAACTGATATGTTTGTGATTGGCTACATTGCTCAATGCTGCAAAACACATTGTAAAGAGAAACCTTTGACGCTCTCAAGAGCGCAAACACCAAATCTTTTTTTTTTGCCAATATGCTATTAATACAGATAAAACTGATCCTAGACCAGCAGGTATCTGTGCAGTTCTTCCATCTAAAAAGCAATCAGAAGCAGCAGCAATCGGTCCTAAATTAAGAAAATTCCACACTAATCCCAAGTCCGTGGCAAGGGGAAGGCTAAGCCTCCGCCTATGGCACATCTCTTCCCAAAAGGCGCACAGTTTTAAGTATCAGTCTGTAACACAATCAATACAAAGTTTACTCATTAGGGCTATGGAGTAATAGTGAGACATGGCTTAGCAGACACCATGAATTGTCAAGGTAATTTGTGGAGTGATTTGTCATAATAAGAAAGTTATTTCCTAAATACGTGGCACTTGTCTAACGAAAATGTCTAAGGTTTATTATTTAAAAGCAATAAATGTTATGCAACATAGCCTGCTTGTTATTTGGCACCTTGATTTGCATACTTGATGTAATAGCGAGTCGGCTTATTGATTTTTGGTGTCTCCTGTGGCTCTTGTTTTGTAAAAACATTTTCTGAGATAGCAAAGAAGTCATGATAGTTGAAGAAAGACATGAACGTAAGAATTCAAAATGGGTACGGCTTGATTTGTCTTTGCTTTTCATGTTACGTAAAGACTTCGGAGTTGTCCTGGGGCTGTAATAAAACTGTTAGTTGCTCTCTAGTAATTTGTGCTCATTGAAACTAAATGGCAGTCTGCTAGAACAGACCGTGAGAGACGTTCAGCAAGCTTTCTTTAACTCCTCAATGGCTACGTAAAGTTGCATAGCTGGATAACAGACTTTAACCGTGCTAGAAGCGTTCCCTCGGGTATTGTCTAGACTGAGATAAGGCTGTCCTGTGTGCGTCACGGTACAGATCTGTCAGCTTACACTCTTTGGAAGGAGATGGTTCAAAGTTCATTTCTATATCAAATATGTTCCTGCATACAAGCCCATGGGAGGAGACCTGCAGTGGCTCCACCTCTTGTTTCAAGAGCAGCCGGCTAGTTTCAGTCAAACATGACAGATGAATGGATGCATGAATGAATGTAGGCTCTAAGATCATTGGAGGAACAGGTGAATGATGGGATTTTTGTTTTTTGTATATGGGAATCATCATATGGGCTCTCGATATGGCATCTTAAAACTGTTGAGGTGTGTTGTTGAGTTGTGGTTTTGATATTGACTATTTTGTCTCTTCACAGGTGTCCCTGTTTCCAGAGACAAGAAAGCAAAAGAGAGACAATGTTTTAGAGACCTTGTGCTGTCTGCCCATTCTCTACAATGAACAATGAAGACGAGTTCTATGATGCCGTCACAGGTGAGAGACGTTTTTAAATGGCACAGGTTGGTAGGGCTGCACAGTTGATCAGAAAAAATAATCAGTAGTACGGTTACAATTTAATAAAGTGTCCATTTACATCTACTCCTGCTGGCTTTTGCATTGTAACCAATCACATACATGATTGTATTTCCAATAGATGCATCTAAAATTTGAAGTCCTAAACGGAAATAATTCAACAACTTTATCTGTGTAACGACACCTCTGTGACACAAGCCTGTCCGGAGCTGTCGCGTGTCATGAAAATATTGACATTCTCTCAGCGCTGTCTGAGTTCACACACAGCAGTATTAAACAGCTGTGTTTTCTGAGGATAATCTCATTTGTCCCCTATTGTCAGTGTTTTGGCCACTGTTGACTTTGGCCCTCAACCGTGTGTGTTTGTTATGACAGAGCGGTCGCAGTGCGCCGCACCAGTCTGGTGTCGACTTACCGCAATCTGTTGATAACTTCAATTATGTAGTGCTGCGTTCAGATGGTCTGATGGCTTCTGTCATTGCAGAGATGAAATGAGATGAAAATAACGTAATGAATAAATAAACAAGGCAATATGGACTTTGGCGGGTCATTGTGCTTGAAACCTGAAGCCTGATATCAACCAAGTCGCTCATATCAGGTGGTACAAAACATGAAGGAACCACATTTTATTCCATGTTAATGAAATGGTGCCATAGTTAATAACTGAATGTTGATATCAGACATACAGAAGATATTTGTAAGTCTTTTGAATTTAATATGCATGGCCAAAATTTGGTGGAGAGATATTTTTAAAGGCAATGTTGGCTACAACTGATTATTCTGTTTTATAAATACCTTTTTTTTTAATTATTAGTATTAATATTGAAAATTTAAATATTTTGAGCATTTATTTAAACCATAATGGCCATAAAGGACAATAAAACCAATATGTCCATAACAGTGCTTCCCACAGGTTTGAAATATACTTGCGGTGGTAGCCAGGCGAAAAATCCTCCTATTACCCACGGCACAAAAATTGTCTACTACATGTGACAAACAAATAATGTGTGATTTTTAACAGTATTTTTATTTATTGAAATTAATTTTAATTACATAGCATATTACATTTAATTACATACTAATATTATGCATTATTATGCATTGTAAATTATGCAAAATTACAGCATTTAAATGGTTCACCTTTTCCTATGTTCTCCTTGCTGTCAATATAGTGTCTCTCTCAGTGAATGGGACACAGATTTTACTAGTAAAATTTATAAAATGAATACTATATGTGTCAAATAATGTTCTTAGTCTTTTCTTCCTGTGGGGGAGACTACAATAATTTACTATGAATTAAATGGAAATCAAATTAAATACAAATTATTGTGTAACCAAAATACGAATAATGCCCAAAAGAAAAAGAAAAAACTTAGCGTGTGACTTTTAATTATAAACAAGCCCGAAATACACAGAGACTCTTATTTTGAAATGTCTGTACTATTGCAGGCTGATCCTTCAGATTCTTACAATCGTCTAAAGCATTTTATATAAAGGCCATGAAGTAGACATTGTAATAATTCATCAACTTGAGTTCATTAGCAATCGCTTGGCATAAATCTGGCCTTTTCATTGATTGAGAATCACTTTGAAGCAGACTGAAGCGCTGTTGCGCGAGCTTGTAAAACGCGCAACAGCGCCCCCTTGTGACTTTGCAAAATGCAGCACCTGTGGGAATGTCAACGGGAGTGAACTGTTCTGACGCACACGTAACGAGCAGGTATGAAACGACTAGTTTATCGATTGCGGATGGTTTCACTATCTTGCGCGGATATAAAAGTATAAGAGGATAAAAATAATAAAAGCAAAAATGTGTCTCCAAATATACTTCGGCGGCCGTTATTATACGTGGGCGGCGCGCCCAAGTAAAGTCTGTGTGGGAAGCACTGGCCATAATGTGTCTTCCTACATGGTGGTTTAAGAAATGAAAATCTACACACATCAATTATGGTTAGAAGAACTATTGGCAAACATAACTTTTTTTGGGCCATGCAGTGTATGTATATAAGAGTATTGAAACCAATCATATATATACAGCTATGGAAAAAATTAAGAGACCACTTAACATTGATTTCTGAACTTGGAGTGGTCTCTTAATTTTTTCCATAGCTGTATATATCATATATAACATACACTGCCCTCCAAAAGTTTGGAAACACCCCTGGCAAAGTGTGGTTTTGGATGATATTCTTATCATTTTTTGGTGCAAATACATTATAGTAACTTGACATTATCATTGAAGACCAGCAATAATAATTTTCATTTTGATTACATAATAATGGCAATATATACATGTCAAAGTCAGTCATGCCCCTTTGCCAGCTGTGATGCTGGTTACTGGTTAAACTTGGCCCAGGTTTGTAAAGATTTTTGGGTCAGCACACCTTAATAGCTTCAACAATTGATTGCCAATTAAGTTTAGAATACAAGGAACCAATCAGAACCCAGTTTAGGTCAGATAGCTGCTAATGCTGGATATTTTGATGAATCGAAAAGTTTTTTTTCTATGTATAAACTGTTTATGTAATAAAATATGTTTTTGTAGTTTGTGTTGTCCCTTATCAGTGCAAAATTATCACAAATTATAAATATTGTCCAAAACCCCACTTTTCTAGGGCGTTTCCAAACTTTTGGAGGGCTGTGTGTGTGTGTGTGTATATATATATATATATATATATATATATATATATATATATATATATATATATATATATATATATATATATATAATTTGAGAGTATAAAAGAGAGTTAAACTTATCATCATGAAAATAATTATCAGCTTTTTAGCATCAGCCAGTTGTGATTTGTATATAATAATAATTAATAATTAATAATTAATAATAATAATGTTCTTGTGTGTCTCAGGCTTGGATTCAGATGAGTCGTGTGAAGGCACATCAGAAGCCAGTTTTAAAGACGCTGTAGTGTATGATGGTGCTCAGAAGAACAATGGAGCAGTTCCTCAGGAGAACGGAATTAAGAAGCGCAGGTAGAGCCAGATTCCAGCGCCGTGACCCATATAACCTTTATTATGCTCTTTGTCTCTGTCTTTAATCTTTCTCACTCACTCTCTCTCTGTCTGTCTTTTGTCTTTCTATCTTTAGAATCTTATTTTCATTTTACGTTCATAGGTCATTCTCATTCATTTATAATCTGCAAATCTGTGCATAGTTCTACAGTCAAACATACTGTTATACTTAAGACAGTGTCTCTGCATGTTTATGAATAAGAAAGTGTTCTTCTGCCCTTTTAGGTCGTCTCTTCCTGCCCCTATGTTCTCCAGAAATGATTTTAGTGTATGGAGCATTCTCAAGAAGTGTATTGGACTGGTAAGGATAAGTAATTAATCATTTTAGCAGCAAGTTTAGCATATTATTATGAATGCATTAAGAATGGGTTAGGATGGTTGACTAGCTGATTAATGTCTATTTGTAAGCTTATGTACCCATGTACCAAAATTGACAATTCATTTTTTAATGGAATATTGCAGTGTTTATTATAATTGATTGATCCGTGCATGTCTTTTTTTAATTCATGTGCCCTCTTAATCTTTAATCCAAAAAACATTATCTTCCCCTCCCATCTCTTCTCTGATAACACATCACCGGTGCGAGGGCGGGACGATAATAATCCCTCGCCTCTAGCGCCTGTCACTCACATGAGATGGCAGCAATTGTTTCCCGAGGGGCAAAATCAAGCCCTGTCCCATGTCCGTTTTTCTCATTTGAGAAGCTTTTTCACTCTGAGATACATCACACAGTAGGGAAGAAGAAAATGTCATGCCAAATTCAAATAATTTTTTAGCTTTAGTATTTTTATTTTTAATATATTTAATTTTAATTTGTCTTTAAAGGGGTTAAACAACTTCTTAGAGAGGGTAAAATCTACTAAAATCCAAATTAGGGATGTTGTGATATACCGGTATTGATGATAATCATGACATTTCAAAAATGAAATATCGTTATCGTGTTAATATTGTGTTAATTAGGGGTGACAATATATTGGCGATAACCGTAATATTTAAAATATCATCTTTTGTGTTTAACAGAAGAAAGAAACTCATACAGGTTTGGAACAATGTAACAATGCTATGTGGGCATTATACAGTGCAAAACTCTCACATGTAATTTATGTTTCATTCATACTCTACATCGGAGGGCACCATCGTGCAGAAAGTCTAAAAGTGAGACTCATAGTAGTAATAAAACCAGGAAATCCCTAATATGGACAAAGACATCCAGATATCGCTGCATATTGTTATTACACGTGTTACATACACAATATATTGTTATCGTGAAATCTTTTGGCCACAATAATCGTGTAGTGAATATCGTGACAGCCATAATCCAAATCCTCACTGAGAAATCCATCACTTTCAGCAATAAATTAAGAAAATTACTATTAAAACAAAAATATTTGATGGGTTGGTTTATATATACTGTATGCAGTCACATCTCACTGTTTAAGATGACAGTTTAACTTTAAAAACATATCTCACGTCATTTTTCTCTATTCATTTACACTGCAACTAGTTTGAGAATGTGTAGTTTTGCAGATGTTTGGTCCTACTCAGCCTGTTTTATGTTGCTGTTTTGTAGGAGCTGTCCAAGATCACCATGCCCATTGTGTTCAATGAGCCCCTGAGCTTTCTACAGAGAATCTCTGAGTACATGGAGCACACATACCTCATCCAGAAAGCCTGCTCACAGACCGACTCTATAGAGAGAATGCAGGTGAGACACACACGAGACTGACTGCTGATTTAGAATTTATACATTTATAATAACAGTTTATGCTAGGGTTTGATTATAATTAAATCATGCAATTAAATCATGTCATGTATTGCAATGTATATTGTGAGGTAGTTAGCGATACCTAGTCCTAAAGTCCAATTTGTGTACTTATGCACTATTCTAAGCTGTTTTGTAGTATAAATACTGTGAGTAGTGTGTTCACACTGAACATTCCAAAGAGAAAAAGGGTTGGTTCAACCAAAAATGTAAATTCTGTCATTAATTACCCTCATGTCATTCTAAATCTTTGGAACACAAATGATTAACTTTAAGATAAGCTTAAATTCAATCCGTTGATCATATAAAGTGATTGAGTCTCTTTAGAAAATTGGGCCTAAACTGCTCAATTCATATGGATTAGTTTTACGATCTCTTTATGAACTTTTGTGAAGCATCAAAGTGGTAGTTGCATAGCTGTCAATGGAGTGCATAGTGTATAGTGCCTCATATAGGAAGCAACTCAAGTATATACAGCACAGTTTTGTAATATTACAATCCGGCCTTTAATTTGACATGGTTTTTCTGTCTTGCTCCTAAGACGGTAGCTGCCTTCGCTGTGTCTGCAGTCGCTTCTCAGTGGGATAGAACTGGAAAACCTTTCAACCCACTTTTAGGAGAAACCTACGAACTCACACGGTACAGACACGAGCAGAACGTTTAATAACAAACTATGCTGATAAGATTTGAGGATGTTGTTAAACATTGGTTAGATCAAGATTGCTCTAAAGGGAAACTGGTCTTTGTCATTTATGTAACTCTGCTTCTTCTTCCCCTTAACGCTTCCTTCCTCTACTCTTGTTGGCTTCTCTTTCAATCAGAGAGGATCAGGGTTTCAGACTAATCTCAGAGCAGGTGAGTCACCATCCGCCCATCAGTGCGTTTCACACTGAGAGTCTGACGGGCGACTTTGAGTTCCACGGCTCCATCTACCCCAAACTCAAGTTCTGGGGCAAAAGTGTGGAGGCAGAACCTAAAGGGACCATCACGCTAGAGCTTCACAAGTGAGTGTGCCATGGTAATGTGCACATGTACAGACCCTGATAGCTAATCCGTTTTTTTCCTTCATCCTTTAGCTAGCATTAAGGCCTGTACACACTGGGACGAATATCGCGTGCGATTATTGCCGACGTTTAACGCCTCGTGACTAAATAAAGGGCGCCAACGTGAGTGTGCGCACTGACGCGAAAAACTTTTTTACATGTATTTTTTACATTCCAAAAATATAGTTGAGAATGTCTATTTCATAAATGTTTATTTGCACTACCGTTCACTTGGACTACTGTCATTGTGACTTATTTGCACTACCATTTCTGACTACCATCTCTCACATGTCATTCATATATATATATATAATACAAACCTGATTCCAAAAAAGTTGGGACATCTATATTCACAATAGAATATAGATAACATATCAAATGTTGAAAGTGAGACATTTTGAAATGTCATGCCAAATATTGGCTCATTTTGGATTTCATGAGGGCTACACATTCCAAAAAAGTTGGGACAGGTAGCAATAAGAGGCCGGAAAAGTTAAATGTACATATAAGGAACAGCTGGAGGACCAATTTGCAACTTATTAGGTCAATTTTTTCAACATGATTGGGTATAAAAAGAGCCTCTCAGAGTGGCAGCGTCTCTCAGAAGTCAAGATGGGCAGAGGATCACCAATTCCCCCAATGCTGCGGCGAAAAATAGTGGAGCAATATCAGAAAGGAGTTTCTCAGAGAAAAATTGCAAAGAGTTTGAAGTTATCATCATCTACAGTGCATAATATCATCCAAAGATTCAGAGAATCTGGAACAATCTCTGTGCGTAAGGGTCAAGGCCGGAAAACCATACTGGATGCCCGTGATCTTCGGGCCCTTAGACGGCACTGCATCACATACAGGAATGCTACTATAATGGAAATCACAACATGGGCTCAGGAATACTTCCAGAAAACATTGTCGGTGAACACAATCCACCGTGCCATTCGCCGTTGCCGGCTAAAACTCTATAAGTCAAAAAAGAAGCCATATCTAAACATGATCCAGAAGCGCAGGCGTTTTCTCTGGGCCAAGGCTCATTTAAAATGGACTGTGACAAAGTGGAAAACTGTTCTGTGGTCAGACGAATCAAAATTTGAAGTTCTTTTTGGAAAACTGGGATGCCATGTCATCCGGACTAAAGAGGACAAGGACAACCCAAGTTGTTATCAGCGCTCAGTTCAGAAGCCTGCATCTCTGATGGTATGGGGTTGCATGAGTGCGTGTGGCATGGGCAGCTTACACATCTGGAAAGGCACCATCAATGCTGAAAGGTATATCCAAGTTCTAGAACAACATATGCTCCCATCCAGACGTCGTCTCTTTCAGGGAAAACCTTGCATTTTCCAACATGACAATGCCAGACCACATACTGCATCAATTACAACATCATGGCTGCGTAGAAGAAGGATCTGGGTACTGAAATGGCCAGCCTGCAGTCCAGATCTTTCACCCATAGAAAACATTTGGCGCATCATAAAGAGGAAGATGCGACAAAGAAGACCTAAGACAGTTGAGCAACTAGAAGCCTGTATTAGACAAGAATGGGACAACATTCCTATTCCTAAACTTGAGCAACTTGTCTCCTCAGTCCCCAGACGTTTGCAGACTGTTATAAAAAGAAGAGGGGATGCCACACAGTGGTAAACATGGCCTTGTCCCAACTTTTTTGAGATGTGTTGATGCCATGCAATTAAAAATCAACTTATTTTTCCCTTAAAATGATACATTTTCTCAGTTTAAACATTTGATATGTCATCTATGTTGTATTCTGAATAAAATATTGAAATTTGAAACTTCCACATCATTGCATTCTTTTTTTATTCATATATATATATATATATATATATATATATATATATATAATGCCATTTTATCTTATTAACTATTATTAATATCTTATTAACTATATTAACTTTATTAATATCCGAAATATGTGAATTTGCACGTTCACTCTGCGCATTGCCAGTGAAAATCGCTTGGGTATGAACACAAAAACCGTCTCGAAAAATGCTGCCCATAAACATGTGCGATATTCGTCCTGGTGTGTACAGGCCTTTACATTGTATGATCACGCTATCATTCATTAAAGTGCTATTAAACCATTCAAGCGTGATAAGACACAAAAAAGAACTTATATATATATATATATATATATATATATATATATATATATATATATATATATATTTATTTATTTATTTATTTATTTACTTATTATATAATTAAATAAATATATTTATTTAAACATTTCTTCATATTAAGTTTTTTTTTTTTTTTTTTTTTTTTTTCTGTACATCAGCAAGCTTTTCAGCTACTTTTGAGTTCATGAATAGGTGTATTGATTGTGTAAGTGAGATTTTCCTTGGATGAGTCAGTGGCATCCTGGTCTGAGTTGAGAGCAAAGGGTTCTGGGGTTGCTCAGTAACAGCCTGCTCACATGCTTGTGTGTGTGTGTGTGTGTGTGTGTGTGTGTGTGTGTATCCTCACAGGCATAAAGAGGCATACACATGGACGAACCCTTTTTGCTGTGTACATAACGTAATTCTCGGAAAACTGTGGATTGAACAGTACGGCACTGTGGAAATCGTCAACCACAGGTAAAGCCAGACTGTTCAGTTTTTATGGCACATTTATTCTATTGTGAATTCACATGGATATGTTTGAATGATTAGTGTGATGTGTGATTGCTTAGTACTGGAGAGAAGTGCGTGCTGAACTTTAAACCCTGTGGGATGTTTGGAAAGGAGCTGCACAGAGTTGAAGGTTACATCCAGGATAAGAGGTGAGATCATGACTCTAACTTTTCACATTTTATTGGACTGTTTCTATAACCATGAACTGTTTAAATAACGTAAACCCTGTTTTTAAGAAAGACCCCATCCAACTAATGTAGCTATTGTGATTTAAATGTGCACTCAGCCAATATTTCAGTCAACACCTAGCAGCATGTATAAAGCATCACACAAAAGTGCAAACATTTTCAATTATCAATTCCATAGAAATGTGCAATCAGACACATATTTATTTATTCTGTGAGTGAGACTGTCCAATGAGAGGGGGGATACTTAAGGGGCGGTCCGCCGAGATCTTAATTTTCCCCAAGGGCCATTTTCCTGGTTGCGTTTGCACCGCCAGTAGGAACTCTGCCATAAACGTCATCATTTAAGAGCAGCTGTGATCGGAGCTGTGTTTTTGTTGTTTGCCGTGGGTTTTGTGATAAAAGAGATGGAATGTAGACATAAGTTATGCGATTGAAAGAGCAAAAAGCAGGGCTAGGAGATGAGATCTGCTATGACAACTTGCAGTGCCACATATCATCAAAGCTGAGAAAAGACACGCAGAAGACAAAGGTGATGCTGTTTATCGCTGTTTTCCATGCTCGTTGAATTAGTAAATATATGTAAACTGTGTGCCTTTTTAAAAATTCCGGGTCCCAGTGTTTTGCATGGTACACGTTCGGCCAATCAGCGAACACTTACGTCACTGGTAGTTCCTATTGCGCTGGGTTAGACCCAACTAATTTAGTTCCCCCAAAGGGTGTTCCTATAACTTAAATCATTCCCAGTTCCTGCGGTGCAAATACGCCACAAACAGGTACTTCCACCAGTAGTTATAGGAACTATGAAAACGTTCCTCTGGTGCGAAAGCCCCTTTTGAAATGCCATTCATCTGGTCAAATGAGGTGACCCGTTTCATGTTCAATTTTATTAGGCTCCTGACATGACTGGAGTCATATAAGTACTATCCATTTCTTAGTGTAAAATTGTTTTCAATGAGATAAGAAATGAAGATCCTTTAAGATGAAAAGCAGTTGGACACCTTTGATACCCATAGCATTTGGCAGTGAGTTAATAATTAAGGTTCGATTAAATATCGAGTTTGTTAGTCACTGTTGGTTGTGTAGGCGTTTATACTCCTCTGTATCAAGAACTTGATCACATGATTGGATCACTGTCCCATTGGTAGTCATCTCTTTGCATCTCTGCTCATTTGCATAATGTTCTCCTCAACTCGCCAATGTTAAATGATTCATTTCTGGTTAAAAAGTGTTACTTTTTTCCCTGTTGATGGAAATTGCTATGATTGAATGGCCATTTAGATGGCTGCTATAGACATTATTGACAGCAGCGTCATCTTTGATTTTTAACAATAATGAGAGCGAGGCTGTGGGTTGTACATCTCTTCAGTGGGTTGTACTATTGTTTAATGTGTGTTTGTTTGGATTGTTCTGCTGACAAAACACTGCAAAAATATCTTTCCAAGAAATTTCAGTTGACAAAGAACTCTAGACAACATGAGATGTGGAAAATGAGATCTAGGAGATTTGTACAGCATTTTATAGTGGATGCCATTAGCTGGGTTTCCATCCAAATGTGAAGCGGAGCTTTTCAAAGTTCGCAGAAAAAACAAACAAAACAAACAAATGCGAATTAAAGCTGCAAGCAGCATTTATCGGGGTTCAAGTATTTAAGGCCCTTTAAGCACATAAAAAGGTATTATATTTTATTTAGCAAGCATGTTAGGACTTAGATCATAGATGGAAAAGACCATTTACAGCCAATACAGGCAATTTAGTAATGAAAAATGTTTTTTTTTTTTTTTGACAGTTATAGCGCCACCTATCTCCACCACTTTCTTTGGTGTCCTCAGAGTGTGCCCATACATATGCGTGTTAATTTTGGTGAAAATATCTCATTTCGTTTTGAAGTTTTAGATACTTATAATTATGAGAGCCTAAAAAATGACCCATGAGTGTCATTGATTGCAACTTCGGGCGAAAAACCTAGGACTAGTTCGCAAAAGTAGGTTTTTCACATATTCGCGAATAATTAATGAACGATTTGATTGACAGCATTGGTTCTTGAGGCAAAGTTGTTCAGAATGAGGAGATCTATCAAATGATATGCATATTGTGTGGATCTGTGGAATACCACGTGATTACAGAGGCGTAAAACTTGTTAGCGCCAACTAGTGGCCGTTTTGTTTCAAAATTCTTACAGACTTTTACACGTGTACCGAGTTTGGTGCAAATATCTAATTTTGTTTTCGAGTTGTAGCCATTTTAGTAAAAGTGGCTCCTCATCATACGTTTGGTGCCCCTTAGTGACCATGAATCAAAATTTCAACTTGATAATTAATTATTGATATTCAGACTCCAGAGAACATTTCTGCACTGGTTTGGTTCCGATCGGGCGAAAAACCTAGGACTAGTTCACAAAAATAGGTTTTAGACAAAATTTAAAATGTTGGAAAATTTTTCCTAGCGGAAATTAAAATCGGAGATATACGTTTTGTCCATCTTGAGCCAATGATTTCAATGATATGAGACGCTTGATTCATTTTTGATCGCTGTAGTGCCACCTATTGGCCGATTTGGACAAGTCCAGGTATCTGAGTAGCGAGCAAGACTACTACCATCTGACAAAGTTTCAAGTCTCTCGGCCTTACAGTTTGGGCTGCACGATCAGTTTTAGGGAAGAAAAATGATAAAAATCCTTACAATTACAATAGGGTTTCAGCACTACATGCTTGAACCCCTAATTAGGTGTGTTTCCATCAAGTTGTTCGAGCGGATGATGGTGGTATTGGTAAGCTAGTAACCAGCAGTAAATAAAACACCATCAGCAAGTGTAAAAACTTTTTTGCGAATTAAGGGATTTTTTTTTTATTAAAATTTAGGCATTTCCATCACTTGTTTCTGATGCAATACTTCAAAATGCGCACAAAAACAGGGCGATGGAAACAGCTATTGAAAACACAGTAAGTCTATCCCTCACAGCCTCACTTTCATACCCGTCATGGCGCTGCTCAGAAAAACTATTCAGAGATACTTAGAAGGACGACAACAACATTGCTAGATGTAATGCACTTTTCTCATGATGTAAACCATTATCTGCTTCAGCACATCTTTAACTAAGGTAAAAATAACTGTTGTCTGTATGTCACGATCCTCAAAGCCTAGCCAGTATTCATTCTAACTTCAAATTACCAGAGATTATTATTAATAAACAATAAATATACATCATTATGGCATTATAATAAAAAACATTGTCTTTTAGACCACAAGTATATCAATAATAAAGTAAACAAAGCTGAATCAAAATGGGAATCTGACTCAAAATAGCTACAGGAAGTCTTTATTCCCACTTCCATTTACATCTAAAAACTTTACAAAGTGATGATCTGTCTGCTTACCAGTGAACAGATATTAGTAACATGTTACATAATGGCTTTGTGCAATGTTTAGCCTGCAAAACAAGCTAACACCTATCATGCCAACATCTCAATGGATTTAAGAAATGTCAAGATCAGCTTTATGGTCACAGTGCTACGTACCTCAGATTGGTAATGATTGCTGTTTTCTCCTCCACATGTTCTTTGCTCGCAGTAAGAAGAAGCGCTGTGTGATCTACGGGAAATGGACGGAGTGCATGTGGAGCGTCGACCCACAGGTGTACGAGGCCCATCGGAAGCTCGAGAAGAAAGGAACGACGGACACTAAAAAACAACAGAAACAGGTGTGAAAGATAATAGCAAAGAATATACACTAACAAGAAGCGACACTCAATAGAACGTTCCATTGAAACACCGATGCCCAGCAGCAGCCCTGCGTTTCCACCATTCTGGGGTGAAAGCGAGTCGCAGTCCACTAGTTTCTATGGCAATATCATACAATAACGTACATTAAAGCTGAAATCCAACCTGAATGATGACAACACAGAATAAAATACTATCACTAGTGATCATCACATCCTTTTTACAGTTTATTTGACACACTTTGTGTTTAAGTCTTCTTTTTTCACAAAACCTTTGCTCTCTAGAAACCCAGTCAGTTTGGGTTCAAATTCTTTAAAAGGCTTATAAACACTGAATTAATACCAACATATGAAATTAAATTAAGGACATGCATCTGAAAAATTGGGAATGTTGGACTATAAATATATGAATATAACAGCTTAATTTTGCAGTGTAATGTCCGTTAAAGCAAAAGTGTCCAAAAGTGTGAATTATGTGATAACAGACACAGCAATGCATCATGTATTATAAGAATCTGTATTCTGTATGTATGATTTGTACAGCATTTATAGTGGATGTCATTAGCTGGGTTTCCATCCAAATGTGAAGCGGAACTTTTCAAAGTTTGCAGAAAAAACAAACAAAAACAAATGCGAATTAAAGCTGCAAGCAGCATTTATCGGGGTTCAAGTATTTAAGGCCCTTTAAGCACATAAAAAGGTATTATATTTTATTTAGCAAGCATGTTAGGACTTAGATCATAGATGGAAAAGACCATTTACAGCCAATACAGGCAATTTAGTAGTTTTTTTTAAAGTTTTTTTTGACAGTTATAGCGCCACCTGTCTCCACCACTTTCTTTGGTGTCCTCAGTGTGCCCATACATATGCGTGTTAATTTTGGTGAAAATATCTCATTTCATTTTGAAGTTTTAGATACTTATAATTATGAGAGCCTAAAAAATGACCCATGAGTGTCATTGATTGCAACTTCGGGCGAAAAACCTAGGACTAGTTCGCAAAAGTAGGTTTTTCACGTATTTGCGAATAATTAATGAACGATTTGATTGACAGCATTGGTTCTTGAGGCAAAGTTGTTCAGAATGAGGAGATCTATCAAATGATATGCATATTGGTGGATCTGTGGAATACCACGTGATTACAGAGGCGTAAAACTTGTTAGCGCCAACTAGTGGGCGTTTTCTTTCAAAATTCTTACAGATCTTTACACGTGTACCGAGTTTGGTGCAAATATCTAATTTCATTCTCGAGTTGTAGCCATTTTAGTAAAAGTGGCTCCTCATCATACGTTTGGCGCCCCTTAGTGACCATGAATCAAAATTTCAACTTGATAATTATTGATATTCAGACTCCAGAGAACATTTCTGCACTGGTTCGGTTCCGATCGGGCGAAAAACTTAGGACTAGTTTGCAAAAGTAGGTTTTAGACAAGATCATTATGTTTGTAGCGTGATCCATTAAAACGTACAATATATATATTTAAATTCAGACCTAGATATTATTACTATTACTCCACTAGGTCTGAAATATATTGTTTGCTGCAAACATGATGATCTTAAATTAATTAATTATTAATTTACTATTAATAAACGTGTAAAGTTGCATAAAATGTAAATGCTCAATAAAGTAGGCTAACTACATTACCTCAGATGGATGAATGGTTGGATTCCACAACTGGTAAAATAAAACATATATAAGACAATACAACATTTACTGTAGGATCATACAATTTACTGGTGACTTAATTTAAAAAACTCTTCTATTGCGCTTCTGATTTCACAGTGAAATTCGCCTATTTTGGGTGCATAAGATGTGAAGGATTCAATGGTCCAGTTAGTATTTTCACCCCATAATGGCGGCCGCACTACCGGAGCGCCATCTAGTGGCTGTTACCCAAAAAGTATCAGAGTGTCGCCTCTTGGGTTCTAAGCTCTTTGATAATAGCAAGGCTTACAGTTGACCACTCATGCTGCTTTAACCCCTGATCGCTGTCTTATCTTTTATCATATCCTGTCTTTTTAAAACGGAAGCAGCTCTCCTCTGTGCTCATGTCAAGGTAACAGAGATGTAGACTAGCGTCATTAGGAGGTAGACGTGCATAATTATGCGAGGAGCCGTATCTGTAGTGATTCATGCACATGTAGACAATAATGGAGTGTTGTTTTAGGGTAACCGTTTGCATTGGTGTGTGTGTTTAAACATGTGCTAATGTGTGTACAGAAGAGCTGTGTAGGTGTAGAGAAGAGCAGGTGTGTTAAAATACTCATCATACCTCAGACCTTTGCCTCTGTTCAGGTTTTTGCTTATTTAAACATTTGTCCCATTACATGACGACACACCTAGTTTACAGCTATATTTGACAGACGTCTTTTTTTTCTTTTGAATGGATGTATACAGTGTGGCTTAAAGGGTTAGTTCACCCAAAAATAAAAATCGTCACAATCAGCCTCATCTCGTTCCAAACTTGTATGACTTTCTCTACTCTGTGGAACACAAAAGAAAATATTTTGAGATATGCATGTTTTTGTTGTTGTTGTTGTTTTGTCTATACAATGGAAGTCACTGGTCACCAACACTCTTTGGTTAACAACATTCTTCAAACTATCTTCTTTTGTGTTCTGCAGAAGAAAGTAAGTCATACAGGTTTGGAAAAAGGTGAGTTTAATAATGTTTAAAGACAACAACATGTGAAGCCAATGACATTTATTGTGAAGAAAGAAAGCCCAAGTTCCCTTTCACAAAAATAACTCTTGTTTTAAATGGTAAAACAATAGATATACCGGAGATGCAGCTTGGTTTGATATCTTGTCTAATGCAATGAAGTCTTAATAAAAAGTTTTGGGGTCCACTGTATGTTTATGCATTTCCTGTCTGTGGTGAATTAGTGTGAAAAATTAAAGCTTATTAGGGAAGGTTATTGTTTGAGGGATTAAAATATGTGTTTGCACCTACAGGAGGAGCCAGAGGCTGTCAACGAGGATGCCGATGAAATGCCTGATGTACAGGAGACTGTGGCAGTGATTCCTGGTAGCACATTATTATGGCGAATATCATCTAGGCCGCCTCATTCAGCAGAGGTACACGCTGTTATGCTCATGTACAGTCACCAGGGGCCATTTCAGAAAGGAGGTTCAACCAACTCTGAGTTGACTTAATGAGTTATCATAGGTGACAGCTGACAGAACAGTAAGTTATTGAACTAATATTCATTTTCATGGTATCCCACGGGCAGAAAAAAAAAGCCAAAATAATAATAATAATTTAAGTGCATTTTCTTATTTTGGGGTAAAAAGTACAGCAGCAGTTATTTACACTAAGTGGGAATAGCCTACTGTCTTAGTGATAGATGCCATTTACAGTAAGTGCAAATAGCTATAGGTGTTATTTACACTGAAAATAGTGATATATTCTATTTACCATGTAAAAGTAGTTTAATTAGATGCTATTTATACTTTATACTGGCAGATACATACTATTTGCAGCTCAGTATTGTGGTACATTAACAGGATGCAATAATAACAGAGTGTAAATGATCATATTTATTAAAATTATAAATACTTTTATCATTATTAAACACTTTAATTCCACTTTTTGAACATTTTCTTGATTTTTATTGAAAATAAATACCTTTCTGGTGTGAAAGTAATAGGAAAGGTGAGAAGGGTGAGCTCAGTAAGAGGCGGATTCGAACCGGGTTCAGTCACGTCACAAGCTAGTTCTACACGCCTTATATGTTACTGCCTACACAACTGACTGAAACTGTTGAATCACACGTGTCGTTTTTAACCTTGTGTGACATTGGTGGGCGGAGTTAGTGTGGATTTGCACTCAGTAATAGACACTCCGAATAACCTGTTTTCTATTTGCATTAAAGGATTGGTTCAGTTTCAAATGAAAATTAGCCCAAGCTTTACTCACCCTCAAGCCATCCTAGGTGTATATGACTTTATTCTTTCTGATGAACACAATCAGAGAAATATTAATAAATATCCTGACGCATCCGAGCTTTATAATGGCAGTGAACGGGATCAGTGAGTATGAGCTGAAGAAAGTGTATCCATCCATCATAAATATGTACTCCACATGGCTCCAGGGGGTTAATAAATGCCTTCTGAAATGAAGCGAAGTGATGAGATATATTATTATTATTATTATTAATTATATTATATTGTTACATAACTACCCATCTAGGGGTGGGGAGCCAGTAACAAAATAAGATGATAAATAAAAATAACTAAGAAAGTAAGTCTTGGAGAGAGAACCAGGGCAATCCAACCTCCCGTCCCAGAATCAACACAAACACCAATTCAAATTAGGGTTTCATTTAATTGAAAGGACCTCAAAATGTCAACAAAGGTATTGGGAACAAAACTTCAGGGGAGGGCTAGGCCAACATAACAAACAAAACCCAAACTAACTAACCCCAATAATTTTCTAACTTACCTGGACAAAGATAACCCACAAATAAAATAAATAAAACTTCCCTCTCTCCCTACCTGGCCATAACCAAGAGAAAAAGATAGAAGTTCAAACAAAAATGGCACCCTCCCCCTACATTCCCTTAAAGCAAAAAGAACATAAGCGGTTAACAAACACAGGCAACGTAAAACAAACAAAAATCAAAGAATAATAAACAACGTCAATTCTCTGTCTGTTAAAGAGCACACCTGAGTTGTACTACTGAGTTCACTCACTCGTATACAATATATAAGAAATACAACAACAAGTGAGTCTGGGCCACGGGAGGAAGTGTGAAAGGAAGTCTCTCTCTCTCTTCTCCACCATTCCACCACGTCTTATATTCTCACTCCTTCTCGTCAACATCCAGTCACCCACAACCGGATTGAACCCATCTGATTGGAACACCTGTCTCATAACGAGAGAGAAAGAGAAAAGGAGAGATAGAAAACGCAAACAACCAAATCCAACACACAAACACCCATTATAAACACACTGAATACGTCTAACAATATTTTATTTTTATTTTCCACACTGGCAGATCATTTTACTTAAGTTAAAAGCACTTAATTAAATGCATATTGATTTTAAGAATTTTTAGATATTTGTACTTGAAATAAGACAAAAATACTCAGCATTTTTGTAGCATGAATGAATGAAGTATTTAAACATTGCTTACGCGGCAGGAGACCGAAAGAAACTCTGGGTTTACCGAAGAAAAGGTTAGGTTCGCAGAGTAAGTTACCATGGTAACCTGACACTGAGTATAAGTTACCTCTCTTTCAGAAACAGGCTTGACTTGCCTTCTTTCTCATGTTTGATAATTCCTCCCATTCTGAAATGGAAAACCCAGAGTTTCCCTCATTTCAGGGTTATCATACTCAGATTTTTTTACTGAACCTCCTTTCTGAAATGGGCCCATGAAGGTACACTTAAAAAACAAAA
Organism: Megalobrama amblycephala; assembly: GCF_018812025.1. Classification (NCBI taxonomy): domain Eukaryota; kingdom Metazoa; phylum Chordata; class Actinopteri; order Cypriniformes; family Xenocyprididae; genus Megalobrama; species Megalobrama amblycephala. Next base: position 31,163,572 of record NC_063067.1, read on the forward strand.
CAAAACAAAAAAAAACACCAATTGATGACTTCTTAAAGGTGAACTACACTACTGTTCTAAAGTTTGGGGTCTGTAGGATTTTTTTAATGTTCTTTATTTGATCAAAATACAGTAAAAACAGTAATATTGCAAAATATTATTACAATTATTAAAAATTTGTATTTATTCCTGTGATCAAAGCTGAATTGTCAGCATCATTACTCCAGTCTTCAGTGTCACATGATCCTTCAGAAATCATTCTGATATGATGATTTGACTGCTGAAGAAACATTTCTTACTATTATCAATGTTGAAAACTGCTTAATATTTGTGTGAAAACACGATACCTTCTTTCAGGTTTTTTTTTTTGATGAATAGAAAGTTAAAAACAGGATTTATTTAAAATGTAACACTTTTGTAACATTATAAATGTCTTACTGTCACTTTTGATTAATGCTTCCATGCTGAATTAAAGTAATTTTTTGTAATAAAACAAAACAAACGGACCCCAAATTTTCAAACAATAATATAGTCCCATTTCAATGGTGGTTTACTTGATTTTAAACCCCTCTGTTCACTTCTAGATGTATAACTTCACTAATTTCGCCATGGCGCTGAATGAGTTGGAGCCTGGCATGGAAGGACTGCTGGCACCAACAGACTGCCGCCTACGGCCTGATATCAGAGCCATGGAGAATGGCAACATGGGTAATGAAGTCATTTTTTTTTTTTTTTTCTCCAAAACAGCCCTACAGCGCCCCCTGCTGTTCAAAGACCAACATAAAGCTTTTTTATGTGTTTGTGCAGATGAAGCCAGCATAGAAAAGGAGAGACTGGAAGAGAAACAGAGAGCAGCTCGTAAGGAGCGGGCCAAAGATGGTGAAGAGTGGTCCACGAGGTTAGTACCACTGGTTTTTATATATATATATATATATATGTGTGTGATTTACACGTGCCATATTTTAACCTCTCTGACTGTTTTAGGTGGTTTCAGTCAGGCGCAAACCCGTACACAGGATCACAGGACTGGCTGTACACTGGCGGCTACTTTGATAGGAAATACACAGACTGTCCTGATATCTACTGATGAGGAGGTGCAAGTTCAAAGGGCAGAGGTTTCCTTCCTCACAATGCACCATATTGTACCCAACCGAAAACAATAGCGCTTATGCTCTCATTAATATTGTGCAGCCACCATCTTCAGCACTTACGTTTATGATCGTGCTTATTGAACTGCCCTTTGGAAGCATCTTCTCTCACATCCCATCAACCCTGTAGGTTTTATCAATGGAGGAGAGCGTCGAAACAGCGGTAGGAGAACGTTCAAGCCTCTCATCAGAGCTCCGGCTAGTGATGCTGGAGCTCAGTGTAGATGTAGTTATATCACATGAGGTCACCGATAAAATGTTGCTTTGGCCGTTTTCCATGTACAGTAGCCGTTTAACATATGAAACTAATTCCAGATGTTTTGTGTTGGGCTAGCACTGAGCCACCTAAGACCTCTGATCCAGCTGTATGTAGAGCGTCATCAAGCATTAATTAAAAATTACGACAGTTATAATGTTTAGTGAATGATGATGATGATGATGAATGTTAATAATGAGCTCCGTTTGGGTGTGTGCGCGCTTGTGCTAATGTAAAAAGCCATCGATTTTCTTTTAATTGGTACAATATTTTCGTTTTCAGATTAAACTTTACGCAAAATATCCTCATTATGGTGAAGCGTTTTAAAGCTCTTTTTCTTTCTTTTTTTTTTCACTTTGTGGTTCCTGCAGAGACTCATGGGATGTAAAATAGGCTGATTGTACTGACTTAAATGTGTTTAATAAGTTAAAACAAGCTCTGTTGACATTGTAAATGCACATTTTCATATTCCACAGTTTTTATAAGGTATCGTTGTCACACTAAATTGTTCCTCAAGCACTATCCGTTGAATTTGTTTTATGAAAAGTAGGGTGTCATGGGTTGTTATATCCATCAGCATTTGCATCTGTTATCGCAGCTCTCAAACATAGACATGTACACTGTGTATTTGAGAAACGGACTAAATCTATGCAACCCATCAAACTGCTCAAACACCCCATAATATTTCAGTCTTGATGAACGTATGGAATGGCAGCTTATGTAAGTGTAAATATAACAAGCATTTCATTTGAGAGGATATTTCCTGTCTATGGATGCCATGGAAAGTATTTTACGATCTAATCATACTCAGACCACAAAAGCGATTCCTTTCATTTAGAGACGATCTGAAGTCAGATGAGCGGGTTTGAAGCACAGTGATGCAACAGTTGCTGCTCTTCTCAAGTACATAAACACGTTTTCTTTCCCACAGTGCCTGACTTTGAATACATCTTAACCTTGAGCTGTTTGTTTCCCACTAGAGGGTGTTTTAAGATTTATGTTTTGATTTTCTAACCACCTTTCCCCTCGTCTAAGTACTATACATCAACAGGAATGTCAAAATGTGGTAGTCACCATTAGTTAGATACACACGTGACATTCAGTACACTACTTGTTTTGCATCCTTTATTGTTATCTGTTCCCTCATTAAATGTACATTTGATCTTCTTTTGAAAACTAGCGTTATGAAACTAATATTCCACAATTAAAGTATAGATTTTATTTTTATGCGGCTTTGTGTGAGTTCGTTCCTCTTCACTGTATGTCGTATTTTCAATGTACGAATGTCTGTATGTTCTGAGATGTTGCACATAGATTTCTAGCAATCGTAAGAACATAGCTCTTATTTTGTGCAATGATTTATTTTTATAGTATTTAATTTTTTGTTAAAAGGTATTTTACTGTGAGATGAGGTTTATACTTCATTTTTGAACAGTTTGCTTTAGAAATAAAGGGGATGTCATTATGGTGAGAACAAATTCTACTAACTGAAATTTTAGTTTGAACATGTTGATTCTTTTGGAATAATAAAATGACACTGATAAAACATCTCTCTGTTTCATTCCTTTTTGAAGGCTGGAAATACTGCCTGGGCATTAATATAGTGCTGTGTTTTTGTTGTTTCAATTATTCTATATTTTGCTACGGCAGGATTGTCAACTTTGGTTTAGGTGTTGTGCCGAATTTCGACCCCCTGCCAGATTATAACCCCCCTAATATTGGTAGGTTTAGGATTAGGGGTGGGGTTAAGATTAGGCAATCTTCAACGAGGGGGGTAATAATTTGGCAGGGGGTCAAAATTCGGCACAACACCGGTCTGGAGTGAGAAATTGATGGCACGGACTGAATGAATCACATGCCCCTATTTGAGGTTTTATGGATTCAACGATTCATTTTTAGTAGGGGTGACAAAAAATAAAATTTCAATATATTTTTCGATGGCAATATTTTGCGGATTGTGTTTTTGGCTGGTTTTGGCCCAGTCTAAAACTGCCAGGAGGTGGCAGCCCAACCCTCTCTTAATGAGTGATTCCTTGAATCATTCATTTAAATGATTCATTCAAAATTGTTGATTTGTTTAGAAGTTCTGCTCCAGCTTTGTTTAGAACTATTTTCATTGTTGACAATATTGTGTCCAAAATGTAACTAACTCAATATTAACTTCTTGTTTTGAGCTGTTATAAAAAAAAAATAAAATAAAAAAAAATCAGTATCACATTTGTGAATACTAATGTTGTTCTAGAGGGCCTTTTCTAGCTGCACAGCAAAATCCCCAGAGTTAAATCAACTCTGCTCAGAGTACATATGGTCCCTCTCTATATAGTGTTAAAGCAACACTGAAGCAGAGTTAAAGTTAATGAGATATTTAAGTGATTAAGTTATGATTGAGCAGTAGTGATGAACACCTGCTGTTAACAAGCAGAATCACTGAAGAGAAACAAAAGAACTACAAATGACTTCCAGCCACAGCCAGATGAAATCAACTTAAGATAAAAGACATTAAATCTCTCAAGATCTGATTGAACAACTCCACAAACAGCATATTATCTCATTAACTTTAACTCTCAGTGTTGTTTTAACTCTATGTAGAGAGGGACCATGTGCTCTCTGAGCAGAGTTGATTTAAAGGGTCATGAAACCCCAAAACACTTTTTTTGAGATGTAAACAGATATGTATAGGCCGCACATCATTGAAAACACTAAAGGTACTCATTAATGTTATTCATAAATGAAAAATTGTTATTTTTGCATTTTTCAGAGCGATTTCTGTCTTCCTGTTTGAAAAGCTGAGTCGGAGCAACGTCACAAAATCTGACGTCATTGTGTACTTTCGAACATGCTGACGTAGATTCTCGACATATATATTCATGACATAAAGCTCATTCAATCCAATCACTGCGCTGTAGTATGCATAAGATTATAATTGCGGTATTATGCATGAGGAAGTATCACTTCTCTCGCCTCGATCTCTTGTCGTTCAGAGACATATCGTTGGTGTTCGTTTCCTCAGTGCTACAACACAATGAGTTTTCCTGCGACGCGACCAGAGCAGAGGTTTGTGTGCATGTGGATTGTTTTGCTGTGATCTACCAGCACAAATGGAAAATATGTTTACATGAGATCGCATTACAGCAGAGAATTCAAATGTCACAAAAGTGCGGCTCATTCACCTCTGCCTGCTCTAGCTGCGTTCAAACACACGAGCCGTGTGTATGTTTCCCTCAGCACAGCAGCACATGAGTGTTGTTTTGTTTTTTGCCCACAATGCGGTCAGAACTGGAGTTTGAATACGAACACATGAAAAATACGATTGTTATTATGATATAGACGTGGAGCGCACATATGATTGGTTTCAGTGCGGAGCTCCACGATGAGTTTAATAACACTAGCCACGTGGCTCATACAGAATAAAGTATCAGTGTTTAAAGTTTTTATTTCACACATTCTCCTGCACCAAACATTAACCAGCACGGTGTAGTTTTGCACACATATTTCATCAAGTCTTCTTCAAATGAATTATATGTGCAAACTGGACACTGATACAGTGGTGTAGCCTATCTGAACGCGACGACACGATTATTCTAATAGACTGATTTTGAGTGCAGTGCTCGTAAACGTAATCAAAGTAGCCTATTATTAGCCCTATTAAATATTCTTTCACATTTCTCCCTTGTGCTTGGGAGTTTGTTGTCATTTTCTCCGTGCTCATATATTAATATTCATTATTCTGTATAATGAGTGTGTTCTGTGTCTGTGCTTCATTGGTTGTTCTCTCCCCTCTACACTCCCACTTTTCCAGAGCTTTACACGCCCATTTTAACAGACTTTTTGAAACTCAGAGGTGTGAATGACCAGGGTAAAACGGGGGTTTCATGACCCTTTAACTCTGGGGATTTTGCTGTGTGCAGCTGTCCCTATACGCACTCCATTTGGTAGGGAAACCTATTAATTTATGTATGCTCTAGATCAGGTGTGTCCAACCCTGCTCCAACACACCTGTCTGTAATTATCAAGCAACCCTGAATACCTTGACTCATCTGGTTCAGGTGTGTTTGATTGGGGTTGCAGGATGGTAGCTCTCCAGGAGCAGGGTTGGACACCGCTGATCTAGATTGTGTGGCAATACGGTGCAGTATATAGCCTAAATGTTACATTACAATATGAATATTTTCTCTGTCAACAGTTGTAAAGAAAGTCTTAATTCTCAAAATATTTAAAGAAAAAAGCACAATCCAACAGGTCAGAGGTGACATTCTTTAGTGTTTTAGATAGGACATTTACATCATGTCAACACCTCAAGCAAATGCAGATTTCATACTTCATACACTTCAATACAATGAAATAAAGCTGAGCTTCTTCTAAACTGATGACTGAAGAATCAGAGTTTGAGTTAAACTCTTGTTCAATTAGTAACAACCCCCTAATTTATGAGGAGTTTCATTGCACATATACAGACATGGACAAAATTGTTGATACTCTTGGTAAATATGATCAAAGATGACTAAAAATAAATCTGCATTTTTTATTCTTTTTGATCTTTAATTCATAAAATTAGCAAAAATCTAACCTTTCATTGAAGGAAAAGAATTGAAAGTGGGGGAAAATCACATTATGAAATAAATGTTTTTCTCCAAAACATGTTGGCTACAATTATTGACACCCCTAGAATTTTTTATGAGTAAAATATCTCTGAAGTATATTCCCATTCATATTTACATTTTTTAGCACACCAGGGTGATCATGAACATGAAATTGTCCAGCCATGACTTCCTGTTCCGCAGGAGTATAAACATGAGGAAACACAAAGGCCAAATTCCTGTAATCATTCATCACAATGAGAAAAACCAAAGAATATAGTTCTGATGTGCAGCAAAAGATTGTTGAGCTTCACAAAATAGAAAGTGGCTGTAAGAAAATAGCTAAAGCATTGAAAATCCCCATTTCCACCATCAGGGCAATAATTAAGAAGTTCCAATCAACTAAAGATGTTACAAATCTGCCTGGAAGAGGACGAGTGTCTAAATCATCCTAATGCGCGGTGAGGAGGAAAGTTTGAGTGGACAAAGACTCTCCAAAGATCACAGATGGAGAATTGCAGAGATTAGTTGAGTCTTGAGTCTCAGAAAGCCTAAAAAAATTATCAAACAGCACCTACATCCCCACAAGATGTTCGGGAGGGTTTCAAGAAAAATCATCTGCTCTCATCCAGAAACAATCTCCAGCATATTCAGTTGTCAGACACGACTGGAACTCCAAACTGGACCAGCTTCTGTGGTCAGATGAAACTAAAAAAAGAGCTTTTTGGCAGCAAACCCACCAGATGGGTTTGGCGCACACATGGATAAAAAGTACCCCATGCCCACGGTTAAATATACTGCTGGATCTTTAATGTTGTGGGCCTATTTTTCTGCTGGAGGACCTGGACATCTTGTTCATATACATGGTATCATGGATTCTATCAAATACCAACAGATAAAAAATCAAAACCTGACCGCTTCTGCTAGTTATCCAATAATGGGCTGTGGTTAGATCTTCCATCAGGACAATGATCCAAAACAAACATAAGTTTGTGTCAATGAGTCCAAAATGAAGCTTCTGCCATGGCTGTCCCAGTCCCCTGACCTGAACCCTAAAGAAAATGAGTGAAGTGAACTGAAGAGAAGAAGCACCAACATGGAGCTGGAATCTGAAGGATCTGGAGAGATTCTGCATGAAGGAATGATCTCTGATCTCTTGTCAGGTGTTCTCCAAACTCATCAGGCATTATAGGTGAAGACTCAGAGCTGTTATCTTGGCAAAAGGAGGGTGCGAAAAGTATTTAATAAAAAGGTGCTAATAATTGTTGCCAACGTGTTTTGGAGAAAAACTTTTATTTCATAATGTTTCAATTCTTTTCCTTCAATGAAAGGTTAGATTTTTGCAAATTTTATGCATTAAAGATCAAAAGGATAAACAATGCAGATTTATTTTTACAGTCATCTTTGATCATATTTATCAAGGGTGCCAATGCAGTCTGTATATGTATAAATAAAATGAGCAGGTTGTCGATAAATATCGTTGGGGACAGAAATGTCTATTAGAGCAGGTTACGGTTCAGGGACCCACAGAGGGTCTGGAAAAAAAGAGATGCCAGAGACATGAATTAAGGTATTAATTAAATGTTTTTAATGCAATAATTTTTAAAGTTTATAAAAGGGGATTTCATTATGTTTCCTAGACTGTCTAAAGTTGTAAAACTATAGATGAATTGCAGATATTTTTATTTTATTATATAGGCTAATAAAAAAAATCTGCTAAATGAGATTTAAGTAAAAATCATTAAACAAATTTGCAGAAAATTAATGGAATCTTTTTTAATTACTACAATTATTTAATTGTAATTAAACAATTTCCGTTTCTTGGACCTTAAACAGTAGCAGCCTAATTTTGTTTGTTTATATTTTTGTCATTTTTATTAGTTTTAGTTAACAGTAATAACCCTCAATTTTGTATTTTGTTGCATACCAAGTTCATATTGATTTATTTGGAGTTCTACATCTGTTTTATTTCCTAAAGGTCAGAGATGAAGGCTACACTCCCACATGTTTATATTCACATATATAACTTCAAACGGCATAAAACCGTGTGTTATTGATGCATTTAAACGGAATTGATTGTTCATATGATGAGTGTGCAAAGAATCTGCTCTCAATGACACAGCACTTGCTGCATGCCAAGAGTGACATGTCATTCAGCCAATCAAATGCCGCCTCGCGGCTGCCAGGATACCGGATACCGGAAGTCTCTTGCCACTTTCTCTAGTCCGTCTGCAGCTCTTCAGCGAGCGTCCTCTCAAGACATTTATCTGCTGCAGGAATCTACAAAAGCTTAAACTTATCCACAGGTATGATGGGCTTTTATTACAGTACGCTATTATCTGACATGTAGTCACGTGTTCAGTTTAAATGCGCGTCAGAAACAAAACGCGCAGTCACTGTTGTTGACATAGCAGCTAATGCTAATTGAGAGAAATGTTTCAGAAGAAATAATGAAAACAAGCTCAAATCTTCAACCTGAGGTTGACATTATGTTAATGATGGTGCTATATTATATCTTAAGATAGCTTGTGTGTGTATATTTGTACAAATATGAGCCATTTGATGTGTTTTGACGCTAGCTCGAGTGCTAATGTTGCTGAGTAACTGTGTTAGCTTCATGTTTATCAGACACATGTCTTTAATAAACCTTATTTATACGGGTTCAGAAGTGCTGCTGGTTTGTTCTGCTCGTCTGTAATGGTGTGTGTTGTGTGTGTCCGTCAGTGAGGATGTCCTCTGGAGCTCTGTTCCCCAGTCTGGTGTCCGGCTCCCGCAGCTCGTCCAGTAAGTATCTGGTGGAGTTCAGGGCAGGTAAGATGACCCTGAAGGGCAGCACCGTGACCCCGGACAAGCGCAAGGGCTCCGTCTACATCCAGCAGACTGACGACTCGCTCATCCACTTCTGCTGGAAGGACAGGACCTCTGGGAATGTGGAGGATGTGAGGACTCTCTTGAGCATTAGTGCTGGAGCGATGGTGCTTTATATCGATATCAGAGATTGATTTTGTGTTTCAGGATCTGATCATATTCCCGGATGACTGTGAGTTCAAGAGGGTCAGTCAGTGCACTACAGGACGAGTGTATGTGCTGAAGTTCAAGGCCGGCTCTAAAAGGCTGTTCTTCTGGATGCAGGTGAGTCGAGGTCGACTGATGTTTCACAAATTTAACTTTAACAGTCTAATAAACTATTGGACAGAGCTGTTAAAGGGTTAGTTCACCCAAAAATGAAATTTGTCCTTTATTACTCACCCTCATGTCGTTTCACACCCGTAAGACCTTCGTTCATCTTCAGAACACAAATTAAGATATTTTTGATGAAATCCGATGGCTCAGTGAGTCCTCCGTTGCCAGTAAGATAATGAACACTTTCAATGTCCAGAAAGCTACTAAAAACATATTTAAAACAGATCATGTGACTACAGTGGTTCAACCTTAATGTTATGAAGCGACGAGAATACTTTTTATGCACCAAAAAAACCAAAATAATGACTTTATTCAACAATATCTAGTGCTGGGCGATTTCAAAACACTGCTTCATTAGTGATGGGCAGGTCGAGGCTTTGTGAAACAATGAAACAGTTGAAGCAAATGTGCTTCGAAACAATCTGACACCCGTCTCCACGGTGACCCCTAGTGGTCAGAGCAGTGTAAATGCAACAAAACTCAGGCCAAACATGCATTAAAAATACCTTTTACAAATGTATTGCAGATGTTTTATTGAAAGTAACATCTATTAAATGCAATAAATTAATCATCTAAAGAGATTAAATACAGACTGTCTGTATAATATGTTCTTTTAGCAGTTTTCAGGGCTTGTTTTCTTTGTTCCATGCTCAAGCTAAACAGGCCAATAATAGATTTATAACTACAATTATTCATTTTAATTATTCTAATGTCTAATTAAAACATTACAAATGTATAAAACTGATCAGCGATCTGGTAAAGCCCAAAGACACTTGTTCAATTGTTCTCAGTGAATCTGCATGATTCATGGCTTCACTTTATCATCGCCCTCTACTGGTGAACCATTGAAATTTCAAACTGTTCGAACTCAAAACATTTCGAAACACTTATGACGTAACAAAACCTCGTTTTTCTGAAATCACATGACTTTGGCAGTTTGATACACGCTCTGAACCACTGATTCGAAACAAAAGATTCAAAGCTTCATGAAGCAGTGTTTTGAAATCACTAGATATTGTTGAATAAAGTCGTTTTTTTGTTTTGTTTTTTGCTGCACAAAAAGTATTCTTGTCGCTTTATAAAATTAAGGTTGAACCACATGACTGTTTTAAATATGTCTTTAGCAGCTTTCTGTTTTCTATCCTTTGCTTTTCTGTTATCAGTAATAGAAAGGTAAACACTAATACTTTCTCATCTACAGTCAGCATTCAGCAAATTTATATCAGCAAAAGCATTTACATCATTTAAAGTTTTTGTAATTTTACCAACCTTGCAAACTTGGTGAATCTTTGAAGTGTGGGTGTGTAGACTGCATAAAAATGTGGTAAAGTCTGCATGAAATCAAAATTGACCCTATTTACTACCGGTTCACGGGGACTTGAATCTGTCAGTCTGTGTGAATCGGATGTGGACAGGAGAGTTCATCTGTCACTGGAGATTCATGATCGACAAACTTTAAATTCTTGATTTCAAACTACGCTGCGCTGTGTCCAGTTGGGCACTATATTGTCTTTATTTGAAAAAATTAGATTCCCAGTCCAGTGTGCACAAACATACGAGTTTTCTGTTGCCTACAGTGTTTTTTCAGTGTCTTTTTATTGATATTTTTAACAGTTTATTAGTGAAAAATACCACAATAGGATTACTCTGATATCCGATCAGCTGTCAGTCACATTTGTTCTTGCTGTCCCATCTCTATTGTTTAAAGGAGCCCAAAACAGATAAAGATGAGGAGTACTGTCGCAAAGTCAATGAGTACCTGAACAACCCGCCCATGCCAGGTGCTCTGGGCAGCGGAGGAGGCGGCGGTCATGAACTCTCTGCACTTGGTGGTGAGTGATAGAAGATGGATTGTCTCTCTTATTTAAACAGGGTATCCGCGGGGCATTAAAAGTCAATAAATGGATTTTGCGAAAATTAAGGCCTTAAATGGCATTAAAAAGCATTACATTTTATTTCTACAGGCATTACATTTGTTTAGATAGTTTTGAAGAACAAATAATACTACCAGTTTATTTTGAATAAAGCCTAAATAATTAATAACTTTGATTTGCTGTCACAAAATCTGTACATTGGTGTGATACGCACACGGAACCAGTTTGGTATAACGCCGGTTTGGACAGCGGCGGGCTTTACTGCATGTGTCTTTATCTTATATGTATGGCGATATTGTCAGACAACGTCTCGATTATAAATCAGGATTTTAGTGCTGGTTTAACATGTCAGGGCTTGAACTTTACTTTCCCGACCGGACCAGGACCTGATAATAATAGGCTGTATAATGAACTGATGATAACAAGGTTGCGCTGTTGAGGCTCGCGCACCATCTGGAGGAGAAATGGAAACATGAGCGAAGCACACAAAAACAAACTCAGTTAAACATACTGCGGTAAAAATTCAAAATGTGGAGTTTTTATAACTTGATACTAGTAAGCAAAACTACATGACCAAGAATGCTGTTTTCCTAAATAGGCTACCATCACGATTAAAACGTGTGATTTCATACAAAGGTTCAATTAAAGGTGCCCTTGATTCAAAAATTTAATTTATCTTGGCATAGTTAAATAACAAGAGTTCAGTACATGGAAAAGACATACAGTGAGTCTCAAACTCCATTGTTTCCTCCTTCTTACATAAATCTCATTTGTTTAAAAGACCTCCGAAGAACAGGCGAATCTCAACATAACACCGACTGTTACGTAACAGTCGGGGTGTACGCCCCAATATTTGCATAATGCCAGCCCATGATGTTCCCAACATTATAAAAGGCATTAGACAATGACAGCCAGTATTAACGTCTGGATGTGCACAGCTGAATCATCAGACTAGGTAAGCAAGCAAGGACAACAGCGAAAAATGGCAGATGGAGCAATAATAACTGACATGATCCATGATAGCATGATATTTTTACTGATATTTGTAAATTATCTTTCTAAATGTTTCGTTAGCATGTTGCTAATGTACTGTTAAATGTGGTTAAAGTTACCATCGTTTCTTACTGTATTCACAGAGACAAGAGCCGTCGCTATTTTCATTTTTAAACACTTGCAGTCTGTATAATTCATAAACACAACTTCATTCTTTATAAATCTCTCCAACAGTGTAGCATTAGCCGTTAGCCACGGAGGACAGCCTCAAATTCACTCAGAATAAAACTTTAACATCCAAATAAATATTTTACTCACATAATTCGAAGCATGCATACAGCATGCATGACGAACATCTTGTAAAGATCCATTTGAGGGTTATATTAGCTGTGTGAACTTTGTAAATGCGCTGTAATATAGTCGACAGCTGGTGTGGCAGGGAGCACGCAATTTAAGGGGGCGGCGCCGAGTGTAAATCAGTGCATAGTTAATGATGCCCCAAAATAGGCAGTTAAAAAAATTTATTAAAAAAAATCTCTGGGGTATTTTGAGCTGAAACTTCACAGACACATTCAGGAGACACCTTAGACTTATATTACATCTTGTGAAAGAACGTTCTTGGGCACCTTTAACAAGTAGTTAATATTAATCCACTTACATTTTAGAAGGAACATTGACTGTTTTTGTTCTATTTTAGCAGCGAAAATAGTTTCAAACAAAGATCACAGCAGAACCAAAGCGCAACACTCAGCCTTGTTTTCATTACTGAATGATTCAGCGTTTTGAATGACCCACTCATTAAGACGGTTACTTGCCGCCACCTACAGGTGGTTTAGTTTCATTTTTAAAAGTATAATTTCCCCCCCAACAGTATTTTCAAAAAATATTTAAAACAGTCCCATAACATTATTTAATGCACTTGTAATCAATCAAAAATATGCAGATTTACATAAGCTGCAGTATTCTGAAAGGATATTGCTTCAAATCAAATTTATATTGCCACCACAAAAAACAAAAACAATTTTTTTCCGGACAAGCAGCTGTTTTACTCGTACAAGTGAATGACCGATTTATGCATCCACATGACAAGGCTTAATGTCGAGCCCTGTATGTAATCTTAATGGGCTGGGTTTCAGTCACCATTTCATATTGAATGACAACAAAAACAGAAAAAATATATAGATTAAACAATTTTATTGGGAATTTGGCTGTATTAAAATATATTATGTGAGCAAAAGGGTAGCAGCAGTGAAGCAAACAAATGTAAAGGGACACTTGGCAGAATGCGAATGCAACAATGACATGATGAATTTTCTAATTGCCGTATGTCGTCATCTATCGACATATATATATATATATTAGCATAAAAAAAAATTAAAAATTGGCATTAAAAAGCATTAAATTAGATTTGATGAAACCTGTTAAAGGATTAGTTCACTTCAAAATCAAAATTTCCTGATAATTTCCTCACCCTCATGTCATCCAAGATGTTCATGTCTTGCTTTCTTCAGTCAAAAAGAAATTAAGGTTTTTGAGGAAATCATTCCAGGATTTTTCTCCATATAGTGGACTTCACTGGGGTTCAATGGGTTGAAGGTCCAAATGTCAGTTTCAGTGCAGCTTCAAAGAGCTCTACATGATCCCAGACGAGGAATAAGAGTCTTATCTAGAGAAACCATCGGACATTTTCTAAAAAAATAATAAACATTATTTACTTTTTAACCACAAATGCTCGTCTTGCATTGCTCTGTGATGTGCCACGCATTACGTAATCATGTTGGAAAGGTCACACACGTAGGGCTGGTTAAAAAATAATGATTTCTCAATTTTAATCGATTCTCATTTTTATGAACCGATATCGATTCTTAAATCCCAAGAATCGATTAGTCTAGTCTGTTTTCAGTTGATGAGTGAGCAGAACATGTAGCGCCTCCTATCCAATAATTCGCAATAATGTTTGTGCTTTGTTACTTTTGATATGAAGCAAAGTCTCAGATTTCAAATGACGTCCATCTTACTATGAGATTCAAATCGTATCAATAACCAGCCCTAGTCACGTGTGACGTAGGCAGAAGCCTGTATTGTTTTCCTCAAAAACCTTAATGTGAATGCGTATTACGTGTTCAGTCTACAGGCTGTTTCTTTACAAAGTGACATCGCCAACTACTGGCCTGGCATGAATAATAGAGTTTTTAGTCATTTTTGCGGATCCTCGTGCGCTGGAATCATTTTGCAATGTTGTCGTCTGTACACAAAGGAAAAACATTTCTGTTTTTAGTACATCGCTGTCGTGTAAAACTACCCTCAGGGTTGAAAAAGGCCAGAGCTCAGTGACATCATCACACACTAAATCCACACTCTCTCGAATACTGCATTCATCAGTGTGCAAGTTAAATTAATTAGATATTACAAATAATTTGGTAGTAAATGTAAAGTGTTGAGCATTTTATTGATGCAGACATGAGTATGTGTATTTTATCAAATGTTTGCAACTGCTTTGTTACATAGGGACTACTGAACTGATAGTTTATTTTAAAGTGCAGATTAAAATTCGTAAATAAAGCTTTGTAAATATGTTGTGCCCCATAGGTTAATGAAGTTATACGCACATTGTAAGTAGACAAGTGGTCAAGTGTAGGTACTGGGACAGGTTCTTTGTCAACAAGAGTACTAAGGGAATTTCCCTTTTTTAAATATCCTTTTCTTTAAGGAGAAGGTGGCTTGCAGAGCCTCCTGGGTAATATGAGCCACAACCAACTCATGCAGCTGATTGGACCAACAGGACTGGGTGGACTTGGTGAGTGAAAATTATTATTTTTTTAAAGCCAGATTCCATGTTCATGATTGTAAACAGCATTAGCACTGAGCCACACTGCAGACCGTTCAATATCTTGTTTTTTCTTTGAAAGGCGCTCTAGCTGGTCCAGGTCTGGCCAGTTTGTTGGGCAGTGGAGGTCCTGCTACCAGCAGCTCAACCTCTAGGTATGTCAGCTGATTTCTCAATGCTTATTTTTGCTGCTGAGTGTTCTCACATCTAATGGCTTGTTATCCCTCATCCACAGCTCCCGCAGCCAATCGGCAGCAGCCACTCCCTCCTCTGGATCCACCGCACGCCTTAGCTCCACCCAGGCACCCACCACGCCCGTAACCCCTGCTGCTACCTCCACCGGCTCGCCCACGGTGACCCCCACCACCCCTGCAGCCCAGACTCCCTCCATACCTGCAGGACCCCCCTCCAGCACACAGCCCATCCAGCTGAGCGACCTCCAGAGCATCCTGGCCACCATGAACGTGCCCGCCATGGCCGCCGAGGGACCAGGAGGTGAGAGGCTGATGTTCCGTTTGATGTGACCTTCGTCCTCTTTTACTTTCCTCTAAAGTCTTGCCCGTCGCTCCCTCTGTAGTGGACCTGGCGAGTGTGTTGACCCCTGATGTCATGGCTCCTATTCTGGCTAACCCTGAAGTGCAGCAGAGACTGCTGCCGTACCTGCCGTCAGGAGAATCGCTCCCACAGAGCGCTGACGAGATCCAGAACACGCTGACCTCTCCACAGTTCCAGCAGGTCAGTCATGCACTTAATGCATTGAAATTAGGGGTGTTGAATTATTCATGTATTGATGATAACTGTGGTATTGATACTAAATATATGATAATATTGTGAGTGATCCAACATAGGTGGAAGTATAGCACCTTATTGCTGTATGCCGCCTGTCATAAAATGACAGATGTAAACACACACCTGTGATCATTTTGGTTTGCTAAACATTGCATTGCATTGCAATAAATCAGTGTTGCTCCAAAATTGAAATTGAATTATTTCCATTTAGCCCAAAAAACAAAAATAGTTTATTAATCAATTAAATGTATTTAATCAACACTTAACTTATATAGTTGTTTCTACTCCAATTCATTGTTGAAATATAAACATTATAAACATTGTTTTCATGACAGATTATTTTTTTCTTGCTGATTATTGAGCTGTGGTAAATTGAATAGGGGTGTGATGAGATCTTGTGCTATGACATCTCGCGAGATTAAAATGTGACAAGATGAAGAGCTGTCTCTCAATATTGCCATGACGGGTGAAATTAGGATAAAACATGTCACTGCTACGTTTGCATTTTGCTTTTTATAGAAATAAGAAAACATTTAATTCAGTTGGATTACGGTCACTTCAATTCCATCCAGATCATCCAACAACACGAAACTGCAGAGTTGAAGGCAGTGCAGCAGGAATTAACTGATCACATGATGAGAGTTAGTGATGAGATGAGATGACTGACAAGACGATGGCGGATGATTCATTCATTGCCTAAGCGTCTGAAAAATGTCTTATCTTGCATAATGCGCGCTCAGCACCACCGCTCCCTGTTCACAGAGCGCATTCAAGCGCAATTCAATAACCCTCATTTTTAAAAAGCGTCTCCTTGAGGCATGCAAATATCTCCCAGTATGAAAGCAATCTTATCTTAAGCTATCTCTTTGCACAGTTTCATGCTTGAAGAAAAATGTATCTATTTGCACTTTGAACATTGAGAGAGTACTTTATGGTTGTGCTTATTGTTTGCACTTAAGACTAAGAGAAAACTGTTATTCATTTTTCTATACTTTTTTTAAATTTTTTTTTAATTTCTATCATTAATTTGTGGAAAGGAGTTCAGTTAGGAGGTCAAAAGTTGTAGAAGCTCATAATTCGTGTACAGTAAGGTATGAAGAGAAATCATATGAAATCATACATGAGAGAAGTCAGTCAGTTGAGTTAGTGGCAAAACCTTTTACTGTCCTTGAGTATTGTTGTCTCTTACTGCATATGATAATTCATATTCTGAAAGAAGAACTGTAATTACATTCATTACAAGATGATTAGTTAAAACAATTCAAATGCACCTGCAGACTGTTTTTCTAGTCATGCATTTCATAAAGGATTTCTTAAAGGTGCCCTAGAATCAAAAATTGAATTTATCTTGGCATAGTTGAATAACAAGAGTTCAGTACATGGAAATGACATACAGTGAGTCTCAAACTCCATTGTTTCCTCTTTCTTATATAAATCTCATTTGTTTAAAAGACCTCCGAAGAACAGGCGAATCTCAACATAACACCTACTGTTACGTAACAGTCGGGATCATTAATATGTACGCCCCCAATATTTGCATATGCCAGCCCATGTTCAAGGCATTAGACAAGGGCAGCCAGTATTAACGTCTGGATCTGTGCACAGCTGAATCATCAGACTAGGTAAGCAAGCAAGAACAATAGCGAAAAATGGCAGATGGAGCAATAATAACTGACATGATCCATGATAACATGATATTTTTAGTGATATTTGTAAATTGTCTTTCTAAATGTTTCATTAGCATGTTGCTAATGTACTGTTAAATGTGGTTAAAGTTACCATCGTTTCTTACTGTATTCATGGAGACAAGACTGTCGTTTTTTTCATTTTTTAAACACTTGCAGTCTGTATAATTCATAAACACAACTGGGGAGCGCGTGATTTAAAGGGGCTGCGCGCTGAATCGTTGCATAGTTAATGATGCCGCAAAATAGGCAGTTAAAAAAAAATCTATGGGGTATTTTGAGCTGAAACTTCAGACACATTCAGGGGACACCTTAGACTTATATTACATCTTGTAAAAACTGGTTCTAGGGCAACCTTTAAAAATACTGTGTAAAAATCTCATCTCGTCTCATGAGCTAACTGTCTCATCATACCCCTATAATTGAATGAATTCTGAGGTAAATGTTTCATGACATTGTTTGCAAACGATTTTATGACTTCTTTCCACGGTGGAAACACTGAGCGTTTACATGCAACATGATACATTTCAGTAAGCTGTACTGTTTTATACCTTCTGATGTTCATATTTATTTCATGCTATAACTAGTAGTAAAGAGGAAACAGTCGTTCACGTTCTTAATTGAATTTTTCTTGGCCTTTTCCATGTATTCTGCTGTGATGTAAACATGTCGTTTGTCTGTCTGTGCAGGCGATGAGTATGTTCAGTAGCGCTCTGGCCTCCGGTCAGCTCGGCCCTCTCATGAACCAGTTTGGTCTGCCCTCTGAAGCAGTGGACGCAGCTAATAAAGGAGGCGAGTTGTGTAACGTCCTTGAATCATCAATATTTTAATTAAAAATATACAAGTGCATAATTAGCTTCAGTTTTCACCATTTTTAACTATTTCATGTTAGCTACCCCCAAGCACTCATTCACTCTGTCCTGATGTTTAGACGTGGAGGCGTTTGCCAAGGCCATGGAGGGCAGCGATACCAAGACCGATGATGGCGATTCCAAAGACAAGAAAGATGACGACGAGGACATGAGCTTGGATTAGAACGACCTTCTGAACACAACCGTCTCTCTGAAGTGTTAGTCTCATGCTAGTCCGAGATGTTTGCCTGTAATCATTCATTGATTCACGTGTGTTTTGTATGTCCAAAGCTACACTATTAAACAGTTGACTATGTAATGCCAGTTTATGCGTGTGTGTGACGTTGATCAAAGAGACAAGAAACTTAAAGCAAATGTTTATTGCCAATAAAAATACAGCTATTTCAGGGAATTTGACAGTATCAAAAGTGACAAAAAAAATAATATTTCTCGAGTTTAACTCCAGTGATTTTAGATAATACACAATGAGTCTGCTTGGGAATATCCACAGTAAGTCGTCCTCCTCCCTCCAGTGTTTTTATACAGCTAAATATTCCCTTAAACCCATTTAATGGTGTTTGGTCAGGATTGTATCAGTAGTGAAATGTACTAATTAAACCTGGAACAAAATAAATCCAGTGCCAATCCCATTTCTTATTTTCCTCTGGTCCCGTCAGTTCTGAACATTATACTTTATCAGTGGTGTCTTAACACTTACAGTGCTTATTCATAAAACTACATGCACAGGTGTCATGAAAGTAAACATAAATATCTGTTTAAGTTAAAGGCTACGCAAACCCACCACCTGTTGATTTGATAGTGTCAGTGTATGTGGAGTATTTAGGGTTAATGCGGTTGAGGTCTATAAGGCAGGGCAGCCCTGAGTCCCCACAGATCCAGACACCGACAAGGGTTTCGACAGCATGACAGGCCTGTGGTTCAGCACGGCTTTCCTCACACATCCATGGAAAGAGAGGACGTTCGACGGGAGTCCTGGCACAGCTATAGTATCTGCACAAGAGAGGACAAAAGGCTTGAGCTTCTAACCTCATTATTTCACATTTCAATGCAAGATTCTGGTGGGGGTTTCTTAATTTCAAAACTGCATGTTCTCTGAAAGCACTCGGGTGTCGTACCTGGAACACCGCCCAGGTAAACAGTCTCTTTGCCCCCGTTCGATCTGCTCAGTTTGGGACCCACTCCATGTTCACTGGCCGCATCCACGTGGAGCTGGATGACATTGCTCTTCTTCACAACTAAAATCACAGATATTAAAGTGTAAAATTGTATGGCAAACACATCACTCTTGAAGTATCTACATATTTTAACCCTTGTATTCTGCTCGAGTCGGGTTTTGAAGGGATGACGAGCATTTTTATTTTGGGAAACTTACTTTTCCATAATCTCATTCTGAGATTAAGAAATGTTCACCCAAAACTGAAAATGAGTACTTACAGTTTTACTGGAGTAATATTTTATTAGGGTATCTGTACTTTTTGTGTAGGCCTCCACCACTGGAAAACATATATATAATCTAGAATTGTGCCGATATTCGGTAATGCGATATATCGCGATAATGAATATGCATGGTATTGTTATCGTGGGCATTTCAAAATACCGTAAATAATAATTTATTACCAATTTTTATAATGCATATAAGAATATTTCCCCATCAACCGTATAAAATGCACAACACGGCTGTATTCTGCGTCAAAGGGACACGCGCTCAGATGTAAACAAGCCCAACGTGCATCATGAGAAGCACATGGCCGAACGAGTGAAGGAAACACGCTGAATGAAAGTTCACGTTCACTCTCTGACAGCAGAGGGCGCTGATGGAACAGCAGAAATGCAGCGGTTACCCCGGAAACCCCATAAACAATGCAACTGCGCTGATGAAGTTTTTAAAATGCCTCAAATATATATTTTAGTCTGGACTACAACATGCCCTAATGAGTATAAATGTTCTGATTATTTGTTATTGTTCAGTAAAACTTTGAGACATACGCTTCATTTGTTAAGATGTTAATTCATTATTACCAAACTGACAATGAAAAATACTTACAAAGCATTAATTATTCTTAGTTACTGTTTAATAACATTACTAAAATCAAAAAGAACTTATTTAATGGACCTGAGATCAAACTAACAATGATCAGTTGTTTCTTAACTAACATTAAAAAAAATAAAACTTTCTGTAACAAATGTAGCTGTTGCTCAATCTTAGTTAATGCATTAAATAATGAGACCTTACTGTAAAGTGTTTCCTGTTGTTCTTTATAGCCTAATTCTTTTGCACTTTAATCTGTTTGAAAATTTAACTTTATATATTTTTGATGTATTGTATTATTGTATTTAAACATTCAGAGTTCTTTTTGTTATTACAAAAAGAGTTTTTAAACCTGTTATACTATGAAAACACTTTTTTTGCAACTTATTTCAATATCGTGATAATACCGTATACCGTGATAAAAGCTTCAGCAATTAATCGCAACATGAAAATTTGATACCGTCACATGCCTAATCTAATCTTAAATTCAAAATGCCTTTGATTTTCAAAGAAAATTAATACAAATAAATTAGATTTTTATAAGTGTTTCAGAAAATAAAAAGAGTTTATACCTGAAGTGTTTGTAAGTATTCTCAGTTTCAGTTATATAGTGTATACATGTCTCTCCACTGACATATAGCCAGGTAAAATGCTTCTACATAAGCATAAGATAATCAAACACCCATTTTTATATCTAGATAAGCATACACCTATTTTCAAAATCAATTGTACAAAAGTTACATTGAAGTCTAAATGGTTCATTTTTGACCTGAACATAACAGATGTATTTTTTATTTAAAACAGACTACAAGGATTAAATCTGTCATTAATTACTCACCCTCATGTCGTTCCACACCCGTAAGACCTTCATTCATCTTCAGAACACAAATTAAGATATTTTTGATGAAATCTGAGAGCTTTCAGTCCACGCAACTACCACTTTGACGCTTAAAAAAATTCATAAAGAGATCGTAAAAATAATCCAGGACAATGAAACGTGCTGCGTAACACACGAGAATGAACCTCATTGGTTGTCACACATCAAGAAAACATGCTTGAGCTTCTGTTTACCACAACTGATGTGAGTTCATGAATGTTTATATGTGAATAAAAGCCTAAATTAAATCTGTTCAGCATAAAAAGCGATCGTGTTTCTTCAGAAAATTTAGACTAAGACTAAGAGTTTTACAATCTCTTAATGAACTTTTTAAGTCAAAGCGTCAGTTGCGTAGCTGTCAATGGAGGGACAGAAATGGCTCAGATTTCATCAAAAATATCTTAATTTGTGTTCTGATGATGAACAAAAGTCTTACGGGTGTGGAACGAGATGAGGGTGAGTAAATGAACCCTTTAAATGAAGTGTGATTGTTTTTCAAGGGCGTGACTCACTTGTAAGAGTGTGCCATCCTCCGTCACAGAGCGACTCCTCTGGTGTGAGACTGACTGAAAACTCTCCACTGCCGCTGTTCACCAACACATTCACCTGCACAGAACGAATGGACACTTCAAAGTGGTGTACATGGACCCGTCCCAATGACCATTACCAACCCTAAACAACTTGTCTGATATTCTCTGAACTCTCGTATCATTAGCAGCGGTTACATGGACACCGTTTGTTTAAAAAGGATTGCGAACATAGTGTTTACATGAACG
Organism: Megalobrama amblycephala; assembly: GCF_018812025.1. Classification (NCBI taxonomy): domain Eukaryota; kingdom Metazoa; phylum Chordata; class Actinopteri; order Cypriniformes; family Xenocyprididae; genus Megalobrama; species Megalobrama amblycephala. The sequence goes on from NC_063067.1 coordinate 31,185,437, forward strand.
TTAAATAAAATGATCAGGCGCATTTGTCTCAAGCTTCAAACTGGAATTGATCTTTTGACATATTGCATGAATATACAGAATGTTTACATGTCCAATCGAATGGAATAGAACAGGTTTAAACCACCTCTTACAATTCTGTTTGATGTGCTTACTTGACTTTTTTATTCCGGCCGTGCTACTAGTCCGATTACAGTTGGATTATTAGGTCTATATAAATGCAGCTACAGTCAAAATGGGGTCCAATTTACTTGAATTGACTCTAAATAAAACCTAAAAATAAAAGTGTAAATCTCATTTATGACGTTTTGTCTGTGTATGTTTGAGTGCATGGCTGTGTCACCTGGCCCTGGTTCAGATAGAGACTCAGCTGCTGAGATTTCTTGGCTCCAGTGTGCAGCAGGAGCCCAGAGTCTGAAACCAAACGGACCTCCAACTGGATCTCGAGGTCCCGACCCAACATCAGCGATTCGTCTAACATGCAGAGACGGAGAGGAGCAATAGATGGATTAAATCTGAAGCGCGTTTGATTGATTCATCAGGTGGACCGATGTGAAGTGAGAAGGCTCACCGATGGTCAGATATCCGCCCTGACTGGAGAAGTAAACCCCGGGCTGGAGGGGCTGCTGGTAGCAGGGTGTCACTCCCACACTGTGAGACGGGCTCTGTGGCGGCACCTCGTTCAGTTTCAGATCCCGCACACAGCCAACCAAACCAGCCTGACAGAGAGAAACAGAAAGAAAAGTCAACATCACAAAAGCAACTTGGTGTGAATTTCAAATCAGATCGGTACAATCTGTTTTCCTAAACCTAAGAGTGCGTTAGTGCCGCCCACTTTTTCAGCGGCGCTTCATTCATTTCTCCCATAGGATTTACAAACAAATCTTTGTTAAAGTGCCATGAACCAAGGCAACCAGCTACAAAATCAATCACATTGCAAACTTTGATTTTAAGCAAAAAAAAAAAAGTGTCTGAAAATTGGACAAAAAATAAGGCACTTAACGGCTTTAGTGATGATAAAATGTTATATATTATTAATAAAACTACTCATTTAAAAATGTTGATTATATATCAAAAAACAATATATTTTAAGTTTATGGCCAAATATACATATATATTTAAGTATTTTGAGAGAGTGACTCAATTACATCATAAATATGCATATATATTCAAATATTTAAGTATTTTGAGAGTGCAGGGAAACTTGATTATGCCATTTGCGGTGCTTCATGGGCAGTGTTGGGCACGTTACTTTAACCCTTGTGCGGTCTTCGCCTGGGAAGTACATTCAGGGTCTTCGGGGTCTCCACAGACCCCAGGCAACAAAATGCAATTTTGTAACAAAATACTTTTTTTTTAATTTTTTTTAACAAATGTAATTTTATTCTGTTTATTAATGTTTTTACTCCATGTTTGTGCAGTTTTTGGAGGATTTATCATATTTTTTAAATTTATATAAATAAATTAAAAAATATTTTTTAAAATAGGTTTTTATACAAAAACAGCTTTTTATGTAAAATTCACTTTATAAAAGACTCACATTTCTAAATTTCATTCATGGGGATAACATGGATAATTTGACATGGTTTAGTGTAAGATTTTTGCCCATCTTTTGGAAAATGCAGTTATAAAAGTAAAAAAACATTTTTACCAGTATATGGCTACAGAGCTCCACTATTTGCTATTTGACTGATTGAAAAACATCTTTTCACAAGTATTCTTCAGTTGGATTCATATCTAAATATTCTGAAATCACAATTATATCAATAAAGGCTACTTTTTGTCAAAGTTTAGTGTTTTTTGTAATGAAAAAAAATCAGTTTCTCTATATTGTTATATTATGATGAGACTCCACTTAGAAAATGGGCAAAATTTATGCTCAAAATCAACATTTTTGAAAAACTTATTTTTTTCAGTACAAAAAAATGCTAAACTTTGACAAAAAGTAATTTTATTGTCTTTTATTGTCATAATTGTGATTTCATAATATTTAGATATAAATCCAACTGAAAAATACTTGTGAAAAGATGTCTTTCAGTCAGTCAAATAGCACATAGCAAATACTGGAGTTCTGCTGCCATCTACTGGTAAAAGTGATTTTTTTTTTTACTTTTAAAACTGCATTTTCCAAAAGGTGGGCAAAAATCTCACACTAAACCATGTCAAATTATCCATGTTATCCCCATGAATGAAAGTTAGAAATGTGGGTCTTTTATAAAGTGAATTTTACATAATAAGCTGTTTTTGTATAAAAAAAAATTGCATTTATTTATTTATATAAATTTAAAAGATAAGACAAATCCTCCAAAAACTGCACAAATATGAAGTAAAAACATTAATAAACAGAGTAAAATTACATTTGTTTTTTAAAAAACAATTATTTTGTTACAAAATTACATTTTTGTTGCCTGGGGTCTGTGGCGACCCCGAAGACCCTGAGTGTGACCCTTTTTTTTACACTAACATAAAAACAAGATATCACTCCATTTTTTTTCTTTGTAGATCTAGAAAGTGTTAACAACTGTTCAAAGTTTCATGTCATTTGGACAAAGAGAACATTTTTTATTTGAGAAAACGTCGTTTGGGGTCTGTGCAGACCCCAAAGACCCTATAAGGGTTAAAAAGTAATTAGTTATAGTTACTAGTTACATCTCACAAATATTAACAGAGTTAGTAATGGAGTAACATCATTAGAAAAGTAACTAATTATCAGGGAAAGTAACTATTGTGAAAATGCTATTTGTGAAAAAATTAAAATGTCAAATAACTTGGATGCCCCCAATATTAAATATAAGTCTAAAATAAATTATGCTTGATCCGACTCGTAACTCATGATCCGCTCTTGCTCACGACATGAAATTTCTCTGTACTGTACTACGTGCTGTAGCCATTAAAGAAAACGTAGTTTCATATTTATGTTTAAATAGGCCTATGTTATGTTTTAAATTCATCTGTTTGATTATGAAAAGTGAACAGCATGAGTAAGATAGGATGCATCATAAGATGCACAATATATCGGGAGACATGGAGTGGGTCAGACATGATTTTAAACACTTCATTAAGTTCTGTTTTGTGGAAAGCCTTTCTTTAAAGTGAATTTCATGTTGTAAAAATTGTATCTTAATTTTAATCAATGTTTCATCAACAAATTGCCTGGATTTAATAAATAAGAAGCAAATATAGCAGGAAATATAATCATGACATGGAGACGCCGGCGCGATCACTTGCAAGTGAACTGGAGCGCGACTTATAGGCTAAATGAACCGAAACTCAGCGGCTGCTTGCCTCACAGACATGAGAAATATATCTATAGAAAGCTTGAAATGTCTACTTTTAATAGAAATAATTCAAAACGAAAAGAAATAACGGGAGAAAAAGTAATTAGCTTGATTACTCATTACTGAAAAAAGTAACGCCATTAGTAACGCCGTTTATTTATACCGCGTTATTCCCATCACTGTTCATGGGACTGGGTGGAGCTAATGAGATTATTTGGTGTTTTGCTTGTTTTGACTGTCTGATTGGTGGAATTTTCTACACAGAATCATGGGTAATGTAGTTTTTCACCACGAATTCTGCTGTTAAACATGATTATTTTAAAAACTAAGTTAAAATAATGTGGGCTGATGGTTTCAGCAGAAGCAAATACTATCAATGAACAACCTCGTAGCTCACAGTAAGGCTGTCTTTAATGGTTTATAAGTTATTGTTAAAAATAAATGTCCCTATGGAGAAAATGAATGTTGAGTTTTTACTTCCAGAATCCGACTGTTGTACTCAAGTGAGCTGCCCACCAAAACAGCTTTTTAGGGTATCATGGGTGCACTGAATCATGGGTGATCTGAAGGTTGTTCCAAAACATAGGCAGGATTATGCTTATGCTTCTACGATATCTTGTTTTCCCAGAAGACAAGGCAGCATTAAAAATATTCTTAACGGATATCCTTAAAGGACAGTTTTATCCAATCATTGTGTGTACTTATTAGAGTATTTTAGAGTACTTTTTTGTTAGCTTTGGAACTTGCTAACATCAAATTCTTAATAAAATATTATGATTATTTAACACTAATAAAAAAAATATTTTTATAAATATAAACTATAATGATTTAATATTAACAAAATAATACAATATTAAAATATAATATAATATAATAATATAATAGTAATATATAATATAATTCTAAAATATAATATAATATAATAATCAAACTAAATATATTTATGTTCTTATTAATATAAAATAATATGATTATTATGATTGATTAAAAATAAAATAAATTCAATTAAAATATAAAATAGAATGGTGGATGGAGACCTGTATTTCAGTTAAAATAAATAATGGAAATAAAAATAGTTTAATTAAAAAGAAAATCTAATATCTTATCCATCATTTGTGTGTGCAACACTGCTGAAATCAATTTTGAGTCTCATTTGCTTTGCAATATTTGTGTGATCCGTTGAGCTGCTGTCCATGTGGAGCGTTTCAGTTCAGTCACTTCCATGACAGAAGATGCTGACTATGTAGGCAGCAGGCAACAAGGCAGTTCACCGGCTCTGACAGGAGATATAGTGTCCGTAATCCAGTGTTTACCATAGCTGCGCTGTGGTCTGAGGGAAGTCCACCGATGTAGAGAGGAGCACCAAACTGACCCTTCCCTCCACCCGTCACCCTCTTGTTCTGGGCGTCGATGCCATCCACCGTCAGAGAGGCCCTGTCACCCTCCACTTTCACAAACACCTGCATGATTGCATTGTCAAAATGAGAGATTTGGGAAAAAAATCTCAGATTTATGTCTAAAAAACATGCCTCATCCACATACGAACCGTGTGCCACAGGCCGTCGTTGTATTTCTTTTTGCTGCGTATGCTAGTCTTCCTCTTTCCGCCATTGACCAGCAGCATCAGATTGCCATCAAACACAGAGAGCATCATGGTTCTCTGGCCCTTCTCTCCTGCCGCGTGGAATATCAGTCCACTCGAAGAGTTCATGCGCACACCGAGAGAGATGTGTGGCCTGCAAATGAAGTTTACAGTGGCCAAGCGTTAAATATATATGGTGCCGTTGCTTTTTGATCAATATTAGTGACTTTTTTAGTCAGTATTAGATATATTTTACTGATTTTTAATTGTGCACACTCATTTCCCTTATTTTTACATTTCCATTACCTTTGCTGTCATCTAATGCTCACTTAAAGTTAATCATTAAAAACAACACTTTTACATGTAATCTCATCCATTTTACAAACTGTACATTAAAATGTTGTGATAATGCAATTTAAAACTACTGACTTTATTATTAGTGTGTTTTTAATTACAAACAGTACAGAACTTTAAAGGTGCCATAGAATTGAAATTTGAATTTACCTTGGCATAGTTGAATAACAAGAGTTCAGTACATGGAAATGACATACATTGAGTCTCAAACTCCATTGTTTCCTCCTTCTTATATAAATCTCATTTGTTTAAAAGACCTCCGAAGAACAGGTGAATCTCAACATAACACCCACTGTTACTTAACTGTCGGGATCATTAATATGTATGACCCCAATATTTGCATATGCCAGCCCATGTTCAAGGCATTAGACAAGGGCAGCCAGTATTAACGTCTGGATCTGTGCACAGCTGAATCATCAGACTAGGTAAGCAAGCAAGAACAACAGTGAAAAATGGCAGATGGAGCAATAATAACTGACATGATCCATGATATCATGATATTTTTAGTGATATTTCACTAAAACTTTCTAAATGTTTCGTTAGCATGTTGCTAATGTACTGTTAAATGTGGTTAAAGTTACCATCGTTTCTTACTGTATTCACGGAGACAAGAGCCGTCGCTATTTTCATTTTTAAACACTTGCAGTCTGTATAATTCATAAACACAACTTCATTCTTTATAAATCTCTCCAACAGTGTGTAATGTTAGCTTTAGCCACGGAGCACTATCAAACTCATTCAGAATCAAATGTAAACATCCAAATAAATACTATACTCACATGATCCGACGTATACATGCAGCATGCATGACGAACATTTTGTAAAGATCCATTTGAGGGTTATATTAGCTGTGTGAACTTTGTTTATGCAATGTATTAGAGTCGCGAGCTCGGGGGGTGGGGAGCGTGAGGATTTAAAGGGGAAGCATCCTAAATCGGCGCATATTTAATGATGCCCCAAAATAGGCAGTTACAAAAATTAATAAAAACCTTAGACTTATATTACATCTTGTGAAGCATTCTAGGGCACCTTTAATATCAGCCATTTATTGGTTATCATTCATAACATGTAAATAATTATAGATTTATCATCTTAATATGGTTTAAAGCAGTTTTTTGAAACACTCACGCCTTTCTAAACGCTTGAGGCAGTGAATCGAATCTCAGGTGGCTGTGGGAGGAGCCACTGAAATGGTGGGCGTCGACCTCCTGGACGGACATCTCACCCTGGCAGGACTTGAGCAACAATCCACTTCTCGAACTTCCATGAGGCTTATTTTCACAAACAGACATACAGTAATATGATTATTTAATATTAATAATCATATAATAAAATAATATACAAAATAAATAATAAACTCTTTATGCATTCTTATTCAAATATGATGATTTCATACTAGCAAAATAATATAAAAATATATATTTAAAATAAAAAAAAATTCTTATTAAAATAAAGTGATTATTTCATTATTTAACATTAAGAAAACAATAATATTAATAAAATAAATTGTGTTTTTATTAAAAAAAATATGATTCAGTAATTAGCAAAATGTTAAACAATATAATATTAAAAATAAACAAAATGTTTATGTGTCCTTATTAAAATAATAGGATATTTTTTATATAAAATAGAATAAAATATTCTTCAGTTTTTAAAACAGTACCTTTGTATTCTTTCGTCGTGGTGAATCCAGTATCTCCAGTGGGGCTGAAGCGGAGGGGCAAACAAATGTATATTTCTGTCCCTCTTGAGCTGATTTCAGATCTTCAACTCTTTTTACATCAGTTCTAAGAACACAATACAGAAATTATAACACCAGATCAAACTGTAACTTTTTATGCAGCTTATCGGATTTAATTTGATGATTCATTTCGCATTGCCTCCATTAATCCACTCTTAACATGCTCTGCATTGCTCACTCTCTGCATCACACACACCTCTTCATGAAGAAATTACTGAGGCAGCCGGTCAGTTTGGTGAGGCCGTTTGACTCAGGTGTGCCGCCCATGTAGGTAATAGCAGGCTGCAGCGCCGCCCTGCTGGTGGCTACACTGGCAGTTTTTCCTCCACTCTCAAGGACATCATCTATATAAACGCGCAACCTAAACAAGACAGGATTGGTCTTAACCTTGTACACAATGTAACACAATGTAATTATATATCTATAAGAAACATAAAGTGGCATACCCATCTTGGTTGCTGTAAAATGCAACATAGTGACTGTTGTCATCGTTGTATGTCTTCTGAGACCTGACTCCATTTTCGCCAGTACTTACTACTACATGGCCGCTGTCTAAGACCACCTGACACACATTCTGAAGGGACAAACACATTGTATGTTTTATATACTCAAAATATGACTTGATATGTAAAACTGTGATCAGTGTAATTTGTACCCGGCCTTGATGGTAAAACATGAGTCCATTTTGCTGATCTGTTCTGAAGCCGATGCCAGCATAGAAGTCTGGAGGATCCAGTACATTCTCCATCTTTAAGCCCAGGTAACCATCACCAGTGAAATGAGCCTCACGAGTAAACTAAAACAACAACACACACATAAACACGTCTCAATACAGCAGAGGTCATGTGCAGTGAAAACAGTAGGGTTGGAAATCATGAGATCATCAGTTATCTCGCAATTCTGACTTTATAACTCGTAATTGTGTTTATATCTCGTAATTGACTTTATAACTCGCAATTGTGTTTATATCTCGCAATTCTGACTTTATAACTCGTAATTGTGTTTATATCTCGCAATTCTGACTTTATAACTCGCAATTGTGTTTATATCTCGCAATTCTGACTTTATAACTCGCAATTGTGTTCATATCTCGCAATTCTGACTTTATAACTCGCAATTGTGTTCATATCTCACAATTCTGACTTTATAACTCGTAATTGTGTTCATATCTCACAATTCTGACTTTACAACCCGCAATTGTGTTTATATCTCGCAATTCTGACTTTATAACTCGCAATTGTGTTTATATCTCGCAATTCTGACTTTATAACTCGCAATTGTGTTCATATCTCACAATTCTGACTTTATAACTCGTAATTGTGTTCATATCTCACAATTCTGACTTTACAACCCGCAATTGTGTTTATATCTCACAATTCTGACTTTATAACTCGCAATTGTGTTTATATCTCGCAATTCTGACTTTATAACTCGTAATTGTGTTTACATCTCGCAATTGACTTTATAACTCGCAATTGTGTTTATATCTCGCAATTCTGACTTTATATCTCGCAATTGTGTTTATATCTCGCAAATCTGACTTTATAACTCGTAATTGTGTTTATATCTCGCAATTCTGACTTTATATCTCGCAATTGTGTTTATATCTCGCAATTCTGACTTTATAACTCGCAATTGTGTTTATATCTCGCAATTCTGACTTTATAACTCGCAATTGTGTTTATATCTCGCAATTCTGACTTTATAACTCGTAATTGTGTTCATATCTCACAATTCTGACTTTACAACCCGCAATTGTGTTCATATCTCACAATTCTGACTTTACAACCGCAATTGTGTTTATATCTCGCAATTCTGACTTTATAACTCGCAATTGTGTTCATATCTCACAATTCTGACTTTATAACTCGTAATTGTGTTTATATCTCACAATTCTGACTTTACAACCGCAATTGTGTTTATATCTCACAATTCTGACTTTATAACTCGCAATTGTGTTTATATCTCGCAATTCTGACTTTATAACTCGTAATTGTGTTTACATCTCGCAATTGACTTTATAACTCGCAATTGTGTTTATATCTCACAATTCTGACTTTATATCTCGCAATTGTGTTTATATCTCGCAAATCTGACTTTATAACTCGTAATTGTGTTCATATCTCGCAATTCTGACTTTATATCTCGCAATTGTGTTTATATCTCGCAATTCTGACTTTATAACTCGTAATTGTGTTCATATCTCGCAATTCTGACTTTACAACCCGCAATTGTGTTTATATCTCGCAATTCTGACTTTATAACTCGTAATTGTGTTTACATCTCGCAATTGACTTTATAACTCGCAATTGTGTTTATATCTCGCAATTCTGACTTTATATCTCGCAATTGTTTATATCTCGCAAATCTGACTTTATAACTCGTAATTGTGTTTATATCTCGCAATTCTGACTTTATATCTCGCAATTGTGTTTATATCTTCGCAATTCTGACTTTATAACTCGTAATTGTGTTCATATCTCGCAATTCTGACTTTACAACCCGCAATTGTGTTTATATCTCGCAATTCTGACTTTATAACTCGCAATTGTGTTTATATCTCGCAATTCTGACTTTATAACTCGCAATTGTGTTTATATCTTGCAATTCTGACTTTATAACTCGCAATTGTGTTTATATCTCGCAATTCTGACTTTATAACTCGCAATTGTGTTTATATCTCGCAATTCTGACTTTATAACTCGCAATTGTGTTTATATCTCGCAATTCTGACTTTATATCTCGCAATTGTGTTTATATCTCGCGATTATGACTTTATAACTTGTAATTGTGTTTATATCTCGCAATTGACTTTATAACTCGCAATTGTGTTTATATCTCGCGATTCTGACTTTATATCTCGCAATTGTGTTTATATCTCGCGATTCTGACTTTATAACTCGTAATTGTGTTTATATCTCGCGATTCTGACTTTATATCTCGCAATTGTGTTTATATCTCGCGATTCTGACTTTATAACTCGCAATTGTGTTTATATCTCGTGATTCTGACTTTATAACTCGCAATTGTGTTTATATCTCGTGATTCTGACTTTATATCTCGCAATTGTGTTTATATCTCGCGATTCTGACTTTATAACTCGCAATTGTGTTTATATCTCGCAATTCTGACTTTATAACTCGCAATTGTGTTTATATCTCGTGATTCTGACTTTATATCTCGCAATTGTGTTTATATCTCGCAATTGACTTTATAACTCGCAATTGTGTTTATATCTCGTGATTCTGACTTTATAACTCGCAATTGTGTTTATATCTCGCGATTCTGACTTTATATCTCGCAATTGTGTTTATATCTCGCAATTCTGACTTTATAACCCGCAATTGTGTTTATATCTCACAATTCTGCCTTTATAACCCGCAATTGTGTTTATATCTCACAATTCTGACTTTATAACTCGCAATTGTGTTTATATCTCGCGATTCTGACTTTATAACTCGCAATTGTGTTTATATCTCGCGATTTGACTTTATAACTCGCAATTGTGTTTATATCTCGCGATTCTGACTTTATAACTCGCAATTGTGTTTATATCTCGCGATTCTGACTTTATAACTCGCAATTGTGTTTATATCTCGCGATTCTGACTTTATATCTCGCAATTGTGTTTATATCTCACAATTCTGACTTTATAACTCGCAATTGTGTTTATATCTCGCGATTCTGCCTTTATAACCCGCAATTGTGTTTATATCTCACAATTCTGACTTTATAACTCGCAATTGAGTTTATATCTCGCAATTCTGACTTTATAACTCGCAATTGTGTTTATATCTCGCGATTCTGACTTTATATCTCGCAATTGTGTTTATAACTCGCAATTGTGTTCATATCTCGCAATTCTGACTTTATAACTCGCAATTGTGTTCATATCTCACAATTCTGACTTTATAACCCGCAATTGTGTTTATATCTCACAATTCTGACTTTATAACCCGCAATTGTGTTCATATCTCACAATTCTGACTTTATAACCCGCAATTGTGTTTATATCTCGCAATTCTGACTTTATAACTCGCAATTGTGTTTATATCTCGCGATTCTGACTTTATATCTCGCAATTGTGTTCATAACTCGCAATTGTGTTCATATCTCGCAATTCTGACTTTATAACTCGCAATTGTGTTTATATCTCGCAATTCTGACTTTATAACTCGCAATTGTGTTCATATCTCGCAATTCTGACTTTATAACTCGCAATTGTGTTTATATCTCGCAATTCTGACTTTATAACTCGTAATTGTGTTTACATCTCGCAATTGACTTTATAACTCGCAATTGTGTTTATATCTCGCAATTCTGACTTTATATCTCGCAATTGTGTTTATATCTCGCAAATCTGACTTTATAACTCGTAATTGTGTTTATATCTCGCAATTCTGACTTTATATCTCGCAATTGTGTTTATATCTCGCAATTCTGACTTTACAACCCGCAATTGTGTTTATATCTCGCAATTCTGACTTTACAACCCGCAATTGTGTTTATATCTCGCAATTCTGACTTTATAACTCGCAATTGTGTTTATATCTCGCAATTCTGACTTTATAACTCGCAATTGTGTTTATATCTCGCAATTCTGACTTTATATCTCGCAATTGTGTTTATATCTCGCAATTCTGACTTTATAACTCGTAATTGTGTTTATATCTCGCAATTGACTTTATAACTCGCAATTGTGTTTATATCTCGCGATTCTGACTTTATATCTCGCAATTGTGTTTATATCTCGCGATTCTGACTTTATAACTCGTAATTGTGTTTATATCTCGCAATTCTGACTTTATATCTCGCAATTGTGTTTATATCTCGCGATTCTAACTTTATAACTCGCAATTGTGTTTATATCTCGTGATTCTGACTTTATAACTCGCAATTGTGTTTATATCTCGCGATTCTGACTTTATATCTCGCAATTGTGTTTATATCTCGCAATTGTGTTTATATCTCGCAATTCTGACTTTATAACTCGCAATTCTGACCAAAAAACGCAATTGTATTTATATTTCGCAGAAAATGTCATAATTGCCAGATATAAACTCACAATTATGTTATAAAGTCAGAATTGAGTAATAAAAAGTCAGAATTATTTTTTTTTTATTTAATGGCGGAAACAAGCTTCCATACATTTTAGCATTTTTACAGTAATAATTTACTGAAGGTGAAGGTCTTTAACAGCCGGTAAGAAGTTCCCTAAAAATGTGTGAAATAAACTCTAAAACACCTTCGTATTGGGCATATTTAGTTCGAAATTCCATTATGCAAGTTTGTTTATATAGTCGTGATTTAACGGAAATAGCGACAGATCATCATTGTGACCCCTAGTGAAAAAATCTACACCAAAATGTATTTAAAATAAATTTAATTCACACTAAGTATACTACAAATCCATTAACATATTTACTGACATATCACTTGAGACTTACTGATATAAATATTATAATTAAACTTTATTTGGAGTACTTCTTTATTGCACAATGCACATTTCTTAATATTAAGCCTAAAATGTGTTTTAATGTCACTATTAGTAAGGATAGAATGATCTCTGTATAATATCAGTCTTTAAATGCAAGATATTTAAATGTGTATCTAAAGTATACTTGCAATAGTTTCACTTTAACGCAATAAAATATACTATGTTGGACCTCAGCACTATTTCTGGATAACTAAAGTGCATTAAGTACAAAATTAGTTCCAATTTAGCAGACTTTAAATATATCAATTTAGTATATAAAATTACTATATAAAAAGTATCAATTTAGTATATAAAAAGTACATTCGCAGAGTATATGTATTAAGTACATGCATATGTAAATGTATTTGTAGTATACTTAGCATAAAATAAATATATTTCAAATACATTTTGGTATATTCATTTTTCACTACATAAGGTATATCAGGGCTTTAAGCCCTAACCATAGCAGCATTTGTTACTTCATATGCCAGATTGTGAGTTAACTGAGCAAATACAGGTTCGTTCCCTCATTGCAGAAGAGTGCGGATATTCCAGAACCATTAGCAGAACTGAACGTGGATTCCCAACCCTAAAGAGGCATATATAATGAGGCTCTCACCAGCAGGTCATCTGGACATCCATGGCTGATCCCTACACTCCTCATGGTCTTAATTTGAACGAAGCTTCTCAAGGCCTTGATGCTCCTCAGGCAGCCCTTTATGGAGCCACGCTTATGAAACACGCTCTTTAAACTGCAATGACATGCACAGATAGTTCATTACACAATGTCCAATGGATCTAAATATGACTTCTCAATGGAAATATCTGCATGGTCACCTCTCGGGCATCTCGTCCTCTGGCACTCCACCCAGGAAGTATTTTCCTGTGAAGTTGAGCTCTTTACTGGAAAGCGTGTACATCTTCTGACGACCTATTCTCACTAGCATTTCATTTTTCGAAAGTTGAAAGATAACATCCAACTGAAAACAAAAAAAACACAGAAAACATTTTAAATGAATAAAACTTAAAGGTACAATCTTGACATTTTTTTCAGGAATAACTGGAATAAATAGAGGCTTTCGCTCACAAATTTCGACTGAGCATCGGCGATTTTTATTAGTGAGTCTTGTGGGTCGGTAAGGTTGAACAACGTTCCCTCAATGTTATAGAAGACTTTCAGAAAGCCTCCTTGCACAGCCACGGTCACGTACTTATCCTGAGAAGAGACAATCGATGGAGAAAAGATAACATTAACATTGTGTCTAAAATTCACGATAATCATACAAAAGACAAAAAAGCTGTACGTGTCTCACCCCTCTTTGAAACGACATCAGAATGCCGTTTTGCGAGATGAGTTTGACATGCTGCTCAAACACACGGTCGTCCTTCTGAGTTTCGAACAAAACCTCAACATAGCCCGAACCATCAAAATACACTCCGTCAACTACCCATTCAGGTGTATTTGCTGGCCTCCTCCTGTTTTAACACACAAAGCCATTTTACGAGGAATGCACACTTACAAAGAGGTTAACACAGATTATAAATAAATAAAACCCCTCTGACCGTGAGCAAGGGATGTCAGTTGTGGTGTTCATTTGGAAGGTTTGTTCAAAGTTATAGAGGCTGATTAGTTCTTCATTTAGACTAAGCAACTCCAGGCAGCCCTTGAAGAAGTTTGAAGATGTCACGTTCAGATCCACAGGAGGCTGTGTGCGTTTGAGAGGAAGAAACAGAGAGATTGTGAGATTTTTCTTGCTAGAGATGCACCAATATTAAAATTCTGTCTAATTTAAAAATTCGGTAACACTTTCTATGAAGACCATGCTTATAATGAATTATAGCTCCATTTATACTTATTTATAAGCAAGTATTACTATTTTATAAACATATTTATAAAGATTTATTAAGACCTATACCGCATTATAAGAACAGTTATAGATACATTTATATTATTTATATAAATAATTATAAGTCATGCATTTGCTTTTTCAATGCTCATGCTCATAATCCATTATACACTGATTTATAAGTATTAATTAGTCCGTTGTATGGTTCCATAAATGCATTTATAAAGATGCAACCTGCTATAATGTTATTATATTATAGTTACAATGACATTTTATTCACATTTATTTCTGTCAAATTAGTGAATATATTGTTTATAGCTATATATTGTGAGTAATAATACAGTTACTAATCTCTATAAATGCATCACTGATGGCTTTAAGTAAAGTGAAAACACAGGATGCAATTTTCCTAAAGAAAATGTTAAGAAATCATGAAGATGTGCTCATTATACATTTTAAGTTGCTTCCTTGTAAATGTAACTAATAAAATAAAATAATGGGGGAAAAAAATCATTAATACAAAAAGTTTGAAAAATGTATCTTTTTTAATGTTACATACTTGCAAAACACTGCAACAATATTTTTAAAGTATAATTCCAAACTGCTATAAGCAATACCATGCATATGGCTGAGGAGATATAGATTTTAACAAATCAAAATTACCATTCATGAACTTTAATGCAAACATTAGTCATTAAAGACATTAATAACTAATTGGTACAGCAAACAAATGTGTCTGGAACCATTTTATATATGATCATTTATAAATCAGTGTAATGGATTATGAGCATGCACACTGAAAAAGCAAATGCATGGCTTATAGGTAATTATAAAAATAATATAAATCTATCTATAACTGTCCTTATAATGCGGTATAGGTCTTAATGAGGCTTTATAAACATATTTATAGAATAGTAATACTTACTTATAAATAAGTATAAATGGGCCTATAAATCATTATAAGCATGGTCTTCATAGAAAGTGTTACCAAAAATTCTATATTATATTCTCTGGATAAATACAAAATGAATTTAGGCATCACAATATTATAATGTCCAGTCTGAAAAATTGATTTTCATTTTGAGATTTGCAAGAGGAGAATTGGCCCCCCGACTGAGCCTGGTTTCTCCCAAGGTGTTTTTTTCTCCATTTTTATCACCTGTTGGTCACCTGATGTCACCTCTTTGAGTTTGGGTTCCTTGCCGCTGTCGCCTTTGGCTTGCTTAGTTGATATTCAACAATGTTTTTGATCTGCCTGCATTGACACCATTGTATGCGAACTGAACTGGGCTGGACGATTACATCAATGTTTTCTCCAGTGCTGATATAGATAAATTAACTAAATTAATAACTATTGACTTTTACAATGGAATGAATCAATACTGAATTTACTTAAAATGGACAATGACACTATTTTCATTTGCAGCCAAAATGATTTGCCAATTATTACTGTAAAGCTGCTTTGACACAATTTGCATTGTAAAAAGCGCTATATAACTTGACTACAGATTTAACAGTGTTATTGACTGAGCCTGGTTTCTCTCAAGTTTTCTTTCTCCATTACTGTCAGCTGATGGGGTTTTGGTTTCTTGCCACTGTCACATTTGGCTTGCTCATTTGGGGTTTAAAAGAATTAATATTCAGTAATATTATCAATTTGACTGCACTGACACAAAACTTGAGCTGGATGACGACACTGTAGAGATGCTTTATAGCTGCATTATGCAATATTAACACTATCAAGGAAAACATCTTGGAACACTACTTGTTGGAAGGACCTTGTGAAATAGATGTTTTTTGGTTGGGTTTCAAAACATATATTCTTAGAAAAAAGATCCAAGGCACTTCTTCCAGTCCAAAAGCCTTTATTCACATCATGGCTCACACTGGAAACATTAAACCGACATTAAAGGCTTGCTAGGGAGTTTGCTTATTGGTTCAAGTCAAAAGTGGCCACTCCCAAGTCTCTATTCTATTCTGCGCCATAGATAAGCGTTTAGCATTACTCACAGTGAAAGTGCTGGGATAACCTCCGACATAAAACACAGTCTCCTCAGCTGGCAGGTTGAGCAGGCCATTTTCTCCTCCTGCCTCCAGGTTTTGTTTAACTATTTTTGAGCCCTCTGGATCTGTGGACATTGCCATCTGACCATACTGTAGAGTCCTGCACAAACACAATACACAAATACAGTAGAAGTATAAAGTAATTAATAGTGTCAATGAAGTCTAAGCCAAACAGATGTGTGTCGGTAATGATGATGTGCAAGTTTCCCACCTCTCCAGGACGAGTTTGTTGAAGTGATCACTGCTCACGTCTTCACTCATTAGCACCTGTGCTGTATCTTTTCCCACATTAAAGTACCAGCGCAGCTTTTTTCCTTCCAGCATCATTGCCATATAGTCCTTACTTGACTACGATACATATACAGCACAGACACATGCTTATATTCACACATATACAACTAAAATCATGTGTGACTTAATACAGCTTAAAAATAATAATATAATAATACATGCAAAATATCATAAAGCGCAATTTACACAACATATATAATCACTGTTAGGCTGAGGAAGTTGGCTTACGTCTTTGTTTCCAAGGTAGAAGACAAACTGGGGTTTGGTGGTTTCAGTTTGTCGTCGTCTACGTGCGTCACGTGGCAGCTTGACGTACAGTTGTAGTGATGAATAAGCTGCCAGGTCGGCCACGTTACTGGGCCTCCTCACTTGTACTCCTGAGTTACCATTAAACTGCATTGACACGGTCACCTGTAGGAAAGAAAGTCGAGTCATTGCCTGTAGCACCACTTTTTGGAATACTGAAAATACTTTTGTATCCTGTAGAGCTGCACGATTAATCATTAAATGATTGGGATCTCGAATCAAACACCCACATGATCTTATTCCTAAATCACCTTTCACATTCAGATCTGCGTTGACACTGCCGCTGAGCCAGAGAGAGCAGTTGTCATGTAAAGATATGAAACAGCTTTACAAACAGTCTTTTCAACCACACAGTATCTTATATTTCTGTGTTACAATAACTCAAATTACTACATAAGTACATGGATAAATGTTTATAGCTCAGATATAAACACTGATGTCTACAGTAGTGATCAAAATAGCATAAATCAACTAGGGCTGCAACAACTGTTCGATAAAATCGATAATAATCGATACTGAAAATCATCGACAACGATTCTCATTATCGATTAGTTGGCTCCGCCCACCGTGCACGGAGGACTTCAGCCAGTCGCGTCAAAATACAGCACTGAATAACGCATTTCTATGAACCAAAATGCATCTAAAAATAGTGAGCTGCTGCGGGAAAGGTACGAGATCAAAGCTGATCAAAACATGAGAATTATTCATTTTAAGCTTCAAGCTAATGCATTAGTGTAATGGCTTGCCCTGTCAGGCGCTTTGACAGATGCATGTGCGTCCTCAACGCAAAACGTCATTCTACGGCTATATCCTTCTCTGTAAATGTTACAAATTCATGCGAGCATTTCCATTTTGCATAATGGCTCGTCCTGACAGTCTGCGTTAAGCTTCAAACTTTACTGAATGAGCGCCGGCGCGTGCACCTGCGTCAGACAGACGAATGCGTTAGAGAGGGAGACTATTAATATTCATTTTGCTGAAATATCTGTTGTTTAAAGTTAAATTTAGATTTAAAAGGCAACATGTCATTCAAGTATTTTATGATAGTAGTAAATGTAAAGGGATAACAACATGTAATTTAAATGTAAGATGTTTCTTATAGCCTATTTACAGGATAAATGACAGTAAGAGGTGATTGTGTCCAGAGTGAACCTGCAGAACATTTATCTTGCCTGTTGGTTAACACTGAGTTTGTGTTTTTCTTTATTATCTTTATTACTATCTTCATTTTTAATGTAGAGTAGAGATTTACACTATATTCACTATACAGTGCTAAAGTTATTAGACATCTGATACCCAATGTAAGGTTTGTGCCAAAGGTCAGGGCAGCCTAAACTATCAGTATTGGTTATTACTAAAATCATTTTTCATGTTTCTGTAATGATTAAAGGTGCCCTAGAACTTTTTTAAAAAAAAGATGTAATATAAGTCTAAGGTGTCCCCTGAATGTGTCTGTGAAGTTTCAGCTCAAAATACCCCATAGATTTTTTTTAATTCATTTTTTTAACTGCCTATTTTGGGGCATCATATAAATGAGCCGATTCAGGGCTACTGGCCCTTTAATTCTCCTGCTCCACGCCCATGGAGCTCGCGCTTGCCTTGAACAGTGCATAAACAAAGTTTACACAGCTAATATAACCATCAAATGGATCTTTACAAAGTGTTCGTCATGCATGCGGCATGCATGCGTCGGATTATGTGAGTATTGTATACTGTTATATTGTTTACATTTGATTCTGAATGAATTTGAGGCTGTGCTCCGTGGCTAACGGCTAATGCTACACTGTTGGAGAGATTTATAAAGAATGAAGTTGTGTTTATGAATTATACAGACTGCAAATGTTTAAAAATGAAAATAGCGACGGCTCTTGTCTCCGTGAATTCAGTAATAACGATGGTAACTTTAACCACATTTAACAGTACATTAGCAACATGCTAACGAAACATTTAGAAAGACAATTTACAAATATCACTAAAAATATCATGTTATCATGGATCATGTCAGTTATTATTGCTCCATCTGCCATTTTTCGCTGTTGTCCTTGCTTGCTTACCTAGTCTGTGTTGATTCACCTGTGCAGATCCAGACGTTAATACTGGCTGCCCTTGTCTAATGCCTTTCATAATGTTGGGAAATGGGCTGGCATATCAAATATTGGGGGTACACCCCGCTGTTACTAAAGTCAGTGTTATGTTGAGATTCGCCTGTTCTTCGGAGGTCTTTTAAACAAATGAGATTTATTGAGACTCACTGTATGTCATTTCCATGTACTGAACTCTTGTTATTTGACTATGCCAAGATAAATTGCCAAAAATCAATTTTTCATTCGAGGGCACCTTTAATCCACCAGTATGTGTAAGTTATTTAGTTACAGCAGTATTTCTAAAGCTACAATATATTTATTGTTGTTATCCATGAATTTTTGATTTTACTGTTTTACGAGAAAGGCAGAAAAAAGTAAAACACTTCATAGTTGTTGTTTTTTTTTCAGATGCCCAGTTACAGTCAATACGAACTGTAATAAAGTTTTTTGGATATTATGTGTAAATATTATTTAGAAACTATTTAGTTGTTTCAGTTTGTTATTTTCCTAATAAATGGCAATACCATTTTTATTTTCAAACAAGTTTTTGATGGATTCCTAAAATAATTGTGTTCTCTCTTTATTATGTCAGGAAGTGTAATAAATGACTGTATGTTTTCATAGCATTCAGTTGGCACATTTGTTTGAAGTACATCGGGCAGGATGTGCAATACTGTGTTTTTGTCAATAAAATAAAAATAGGATTTTAATCCGATTAATCGAAAAAAATAATCGGCCAACTAATCGATTATCAAAATAATCCTTAGTTGCAGCCCTAAAATCAACTTTTGAAAGTAACGACACTTCAAATCAAGATTGATTACATCATCACGCCAGTAGTTGGCAACAAGTGACTGGTAGAAAAATGTATCTGCCATTGAATCAAAAACAATGATTCATACAGTAATGAAACAAGTTAATTCTTTATGAGTGAGTCATTGAATCACTCATTAAAACAGTAATTTTCAAAGAAAATAAAAAAATAATCTGGATTAAACCTCACTCCCCTGGCCTCAAGAGACGGGCTAGAGACTAAGGTCTTCAGCGTCCTTGTTAGCATGTCCGACTCCTATGCCAGTTCGAATCCCGCTTGGATATTTTGTTCAATTGTCTATTACTGTGATCTCTATTTTAAACAAATGTGATTCTCAATTTATCCAGAATCGTGCAGCTCTTAAAAAAAGCTGTACCTTGTTGGCAGCGTTGCGTGCCTTCTCAATGAGCTGGCGGATCCTCTGGATGCTGTCGGAGATGTTGGACGGCTGAAATGAGGTGTTCTGCAGACGATCCAACTTCTTTATGAGCTTAGGAAGAGTGTCACTCAGTCCCACCACTGCAGGAACATGGAAACACATTGGACTGTACGTGAAAGGCAGGTCAAGATCACACATGCTCTCTCACGAGTGCTCACTCACACGCACCTGACTTGTTGGCTTCATCGAGGGCTTCGTTGATATCGTCGCTGGTGGCGCTGGAGTCTCCGTACTGCTTCTGCCATTCCTCCAGCTGCTTCTGAATCGGAGCCAGCGCATCGCTAACATTAGTCACTGTGTTGTTAGCCTCCTCCACTGCACTCTTAGCTGCTCTGATGTCGTTCGCTATGTCTTCTGCAACATTTCAAACACATTTCAATGACAATCATGGTTTTGATTTAATAAAGCTAAACTTGCAGACTTAAATATATACACTAGCGTTCAAAAGGTTGGTGTCAATACGATTTTCTTTTTAAAGAATTAATGCTTCTATTTTACCGACCCCGACATTATGAATGGTAGTCTATTTATTTAGCTTGTTAATTGTTAGGTCACAATGGACCTTGGAAGACTAAGGACTTTGACCTCTGACCTCGGCTGACATTGAGGCCATCCTGAATGTTCTTTAGGTCTTGAAGCATCTTCTCTTTCTTCTTTTCAGCATCCTGCAAACTTTTCTGCATGGAGTCCAAGCGTTGCTTTAAACCTGACAAAGATACAGTAGAGGCCAACATTAGACAAGAGGTTCACAAGAACAAAGATGTACCTTGAGAAAAGTTTGATGTTCTTACTTTGACTTCTGTTATTCAGTTTCTCTGCTTCCTTCACCAGCTCAATACTCTGATTCTTCAGTTCAACAGCTTGTAGGGGAAGATCTTTGTCCTTTATGCTCTAGATCATATAAAAAAATGAATGAACTGTTAGTGTATGCATTCATGTTTAAAGAGTAATGAAGACGCATTAATAAAGGAGCATTGATGTGTGTGGTTGACTGTACCTCCAGAGCCTCAGTAGAAGCTTCATTGGCTTTCTTAGCAGCAGCCTCAGCTTCCAGAATACTGTTTATAATGTTAGTGTACGCGCGAGACGCGTTCAGAGCACGCTGTATGAAGCCATCTTGATTGGTGCCAGATATCAGACTGCAAATCAACAAACACAGGGCAATGTTAAAACACATGCAACATATTAGAAGAGGTCACATTAGAGAATACAAGTGTGTGCACAATATATGTCCAAGCAGACATAGCGACAAATACCAAAGACTTTAGATATAGAAAGATGGTGCACTCATATTTCTATCAACGAGAGAAAGTGGTGGAATATGGTGAATAAGTCCCGCCTTCAAAGAAATAGAGCCGATCGCCAAATGGTAAAGTTAGAAGCTCCGGTTGCAATAGAAACAGACAGTGTTCAGAGACGCAAAAAAGTTTTAGAAAAAACTAAATTCATGAGACAGTTGTCAGATTTCATTGGTGAAAATGAAATTTAATTGTATGTTTGGTGAACAGCTTTGGAGAATTTGATGTTTCCCCATTCAAAGAGAAAAGTGACTGTACTTGCAGACTGAAATAGCCATTTCAAAGATGGCCGTCGAGCGAAATGATTTGCCTTTGAGGGACTTTGCTAATACTCAAGCATTTTGAGATTATTGCATCAGCCTTTGACAGTTTCTCTTGGTTTCCTCAGGTCTGTCTCAAAATCTACCTGTCAACTGATGATGAATGCTTTCTTATTTCAATTTTGTTATTGAGTAGCACTGTGTTAAATGTTTAGTCAATGCACTGAATAATTTTATTATTTTTAGTTTATGTCCTTTAAAGGCAGGGTAGGTAAAAAATGTATAAAAAACTTTTTTTTTCAAAATTTGTTTAAACTTTATTTATATATCAATACATATTTAAAATGTAAGTACTCTGAAAAAGAAAGTATAAAAATCGAGTGTCTGTAGACCTCTCACGACTGTTTTAAAGACAGCTCATTATTTCCATTCACTCCACCCCTCCCTTCTGGGCTCCTTCCAAAGCCACGCCCCCAAAACGCATGAACGTGCGACTCCGACCACTGAGCTGGAAGACGCATTATTTACCTGAGACGAGCGGAGAGGAAGGAGCACAGTGCATGTAGTGACATCATGTCAGAATCACATGTAATAAAAATAACTTTATAATTATGAAGATAAACAAACAAGATGTATTTTAGTACTCACTATCAAGCTAGCATATTGATATTGGTAAAGTTTAAAATATATATTTTTTGATTCGCTAACGAGCTAGTTATCTATAAGGCAAAGCTAAAAACAGGTTGCATGATACACGTTTTTCCATTACCATCATTTACACTGTGATGAAGATGAATTTCGTGTAAGATTCATAACATATACGTTGTTCTACAGATAAACAGAGTAACATACACTCAAATATCAACTCACAACTGCATTGCAGACACAAAATAATAACACACACATACAACAAAGTGTGTACGACACACACAGATACAAGATAAAGACATCAGTAAACATAGGTAGAGAATATAAAAACAAAACAAAGGCGAAAATAAACGTGCAGGTAAACTTACAGGTGAACATGGTAAAAGAGTTAGACAGAGGGTAAATATAGTTCTAAGAAAGTTCCTAGATGCGGAGTAACGTTAGGCCTACTATCTGTTAAACATGTATTTAGTTATCTAAAGCAAAATTATGCACAATTCAACACTATAGCTATCATCTTGAGCTAGGCCTATAGATTATTTATCGTCTCTACTACGGCTCGCTAAGTAATGTTATGTTAGCTATATTACGCAGCTACGTGTGCTAATGACACATGCTTCATGAAAAAATAAACAAAAAAATATGTATGATCAAAATACAAAAAGAAAGATTTACCTGTCCAGCAGAAATAAAGCCATCAAGGAGTCACTTTTCAGCCCCTTGAGTTCCCTCAGTTCTCGCCATCGCTGGAGAGCCACGCCGATATTAACTCGCGTTTTATTTCTTTGTTTATCCAAAGACTTTTTGTTCATTGCCTTTTCTTGTACTGTTACTGTCTTCCTTTTTTGCCTGGTTTGCCTTCACTAACTGCATAGGCCGGTACTGTGAATTTTGCTTGCTGTTTCTCTGCCATTGTTTTGGTATTCCTAGGATCCATGCCTCTTGAATTCCCCAAATCAAACGTGCGCGCGCAAGTGGGCAGGTCATGTGTGGCAAAAGGGTGGTTGCTATGGTTGCGAGAGAGTGACAGCCGCCTAAGCCAATCCTATGTTTCGTCCCGGATGGAAATAATGAGCTGTGTTTAATACAGATTAAACGGTCTAGAGTCATTCGATTTTTATACTCTTTTTATCAGAGTTCTTACATTTTAATTATGCATGTATATATATAGAAAGTTTAAACAAATTTGGAACAAAATTTCTTACCTACCCTGCCTTTAATGCATTTTTTTTTTAATTAATCATGGCTATTTTTATGTTACTTTAATTATTTTAAAATTGTCTTTACTGTCTTCTTTGTTTTAATGTCTGTGTAAAGTGTTAATACAGAGAGTACACCAGGGGAAAAAAGATGAAGGCGCCTCCTTGATTGTCTCGTTAAGATGACGCAGAAGTGCGTTCCAAAAAAAGTATATATATACTCCGGAGGGTAAACCCTTTCAAGGGATTAGGGCCCTTCCGAATGGAACGCAGGGTCAGTCTATAGGTTAGTAGTGTTTCTTTAGCCACTAGAGGGCACTCCAACCCGGACTCTTGTTTTCACTTTTGGACTTCATTTCCCATAACCACTTCCCGGACTCATTATTCCTTCATTTTTGTGTTTCATCATTAGCGTCTGTCTATTTATACCCGGTTTGTTTCTGCTTTTGTTATGGTGTTTTCGTGTATGGTTCTGGTTTCTCCGTTTTGGTTTTCTTTGTGTTTTTCTGGTTTTTGTATGGACTGTTTCTGTGGATTTTGACCCTTGCCTGTTTTGGATTACGTTTCTGGATTACCCCATTAAAGCTGCATATGGATCTACCTTCTTGTCTCCGTGCCAATACGTGACACATCGCCAACTACTGGCCTGGCATGAACAATACAGCAGTTTTAAATCATTTTTGCAGGATTGTTTTGACAATGTTGTCTTCTGTACACAATAAATGCAAAGGAAAAACTTTCAATTTTTAGTACATCGTTGCTGTGTAAACACACCCTAAAAACCCCATTTAAGTTGACCATTACAATGTAGACACACACCTGGAAAGATTCTTGGCGAGCTGGTCCAGCATTTCAGCGTGTTTCTCTGCAGCCTCCACCAGGGGAATTTTATTGGCGGCTGGAGCGTACTTCTGCACCTTCTCAGCTAAGGGCTGTCTTGCTCCATCCAACTGAGCGGCCAGACGCTCATAATCCTGATAACATGAACATCCAGAGACAGCATGCATGTGCTCAGTGAGGTTCATTTACGGTAAATACAGAAATGTTGTGATTCTCTGTACCTCCTTGGAGTCCTGGAGCATGGAGAGCAGATCGTTGACCTGGGTCACATCATCCTCTGCCATCTGCAGCTGGTTCTCCACCTCCTTCTGCTTCTCACGCAGGTCATTTATTCTTTTCTAGAAAAACACAATAATGTGCTTTTGAATGGAATTGCAATTCAGTAAAAAGTTCTTCCTGTGATTCCAATTAAAATCTCTATGCAGATGAATGAATGAATGATGTGTGGCCAATTCAGCTCAAACTGTGTCAGTGTGTTTGAATGATTACCTGGAGCTCCTCCATGCGTTTCTGGTTAACATTGTTGGCTTCTACGGCGTTTGCGGTGTTGTTGACGGCCTCATTCAGGGCATCTCTCAGGTCCATCAGCTGCTGATTGAACTGGTTCAGTTTGTTTTTGACATTCTCTGCCACAGCCTCATTATTTAACGTCCGGTTTGTAATCTCATTTTTCACACGATCTATCACTACAGAGAGACAACATCAACACTTATAAATGTGGATACAAAAGTGTCAGCTTTTTATTTTTTTAAAATAAAAACATGTTCACTTTTCAGTAACACTTTATTTGAAGCCTTTATGTATAATGCATCGTAAAAGTATTCATAATGTACACTGTTATGCATGATATTTTCTTCATAAATAACTGTAACCATGCATTATAATATTTGCAGATTCTGGTTGTTTGTGATGTGTTTATAATGCATTATGCTTTCTAAAGGTGTAACAGTGAATACATAAGTATTATAATGCATTATAACTGTGATTACAATTATTGATGAGATGCATTACATGGTACATTACAAGGCATAATTAGTGCATTAAAACTGTTTTTATAATGCATTATACACTATATTGCCAAAAGTTTTGGGACGCCTGCCTTTACGTGCACATGAACTTAAACGACATCCCGTTCTTAATCCGTAGGGTTTAACATGGAGTTGGCCCACCCTTTGCAGTTATAACAGCTTCAACTCTTCTGGGAAGGCTTTCCACAAGGTTTAGGAGGGTGTTTATGGGAATTTTTGACCATTCTTCTAGAAGTGCATTTGTGAGGTCAGGCAGTGATGTTGGCGAGAAGGCCTGGCTCACAGTCTCTAATTCATCCCAAAGGTGTTCTGTCAGGTTGAGGTCAGGACTCTGTGCAGGCCAGTCAAGTTCCTCCACGCCAAACTCACTCATCCATGTCTTTATGGACCTTGCTTTCAGCACTGGTGGAGCAGTTTGGGGCCATCCCCAAAAGCATGAAATTGTCCAAAATGACTTGGTATGCTGAAGTATTAAAGGTAGACTCAGTAGAATTTCAAAAACACTGTTTGGAAGTTAGCCGGGCGACACCAACAACAAACGTCTAACCAATCAGCATTAGGGGGTGTATGATGGTAGAGGAGAGAGAATGAGCAAGAGGAAGATTTGAAAATAAGAAAAAAAAAACTGCAGAAGGAGAGATGGGACACGATACAATACAGCTTAAATGAATATCACTGGAATGAAGGATTATGACTGGGCAAGCGCTTTAGGACCGCGTTTATATTAGAAAAGCTTTCCAGCGCTGGAGAGAGCTAAGCGGGAAGACCTGAAAACAGATGTGGAGGCTGCTTTGATCCGCTTCTCATGTGAGTAACACTGGGTTTTGATTGTCTGGAGCTGCTGTGCTGTTGGACACTAACAACAAACACTTTGTATTTACTCTTGAGTACTGTACGTTCATTTTTTGCGCTTCCTTGTCGTTCGTTCATCAACTGCGCTTTATTTTTCGTGAAGCACTTTGTTGTGCGTCAGTTGTGATAAACAGACATCCACTCGCATTGCGTGTGTAACAGAGGCCAGATAGTGAGAGTTTTGCAGTTAAACCACTGCACACTGATGACCGCTAGAGAATGAGGTGTTTAGCAGCATTGTCAGTGTACTCATCTCGCATGCCAGCAGCGATCGGGCCGGGGTTCGAGACCGACTCGGAGCAGGGTGGTTAGTATTGGAGTGTGAGTTTTGGAGGCGGAGCAATGAACAGAGGGGTGGGTTTGTTTGGGTTGATTTCAAATATCAACAATGTCCAACAGTGTCAAAATCTACTTTAAGAGTTCCTTTCACTGGAACTAAGGGTCAAACCCAACCCCTGAAAAACAACCCCACACCATAACCCCCCTCCACCAAATTTACACTTGGCACAATGCAGTCAGGCAAGTACCGTTCTCCTGGCAACCTCCAAACCCAGACTTGTCCATCGGATTGCCAGACAGAGAAGCGTGATTGGTCACTCCAGAAAACACGTCTCCTCTGCTCTAGAGTCCAGTGGCGGCGTGCTTTACACCACTGCATCCAACGCTTTGCATTGCACTTGGTGATGTAAGGCTTGGATGCAGCTGCTCGGCCATGGAAACCCATTCCATGAAGCTCTCTACGCACTGTTCTTCAGCTAATCTGAAGGCCACATGACGTCTGGAGGTCTTCTGCGCACTGTGCACCTCAGCATGCGCTGACCCCGCTCTGTGATTTTACCTGGCCTACCACTTCATGCCTAAGTTGCTGTTGTTCCCAATTGCTTCCACTTTGTTATGATACCACTAACAGTTGACTGTGGAAATTTCATGAATGGACTTATTGCACAGTGGAAGGTGGAAACCTGTACAATCACAGTACCACGCTTGAATTCACTGAGCTCCTGAGAGCTACCCATTCTTTCACAAATGTTTGTAGAATCAGTCTGCATGCCTAGGTGCTTGACTTTATACACCTGTGACCATGGAAGTGATTGAAACACCTGAATTCAATGATTTGGAGGGGTGTCCCAATACTTTTGGCAATCAAGAGTATATAAAGGCTTTAAGTAAAGTGTAATGTGTATCTTTCCAATGCAACATCAAGTACTTATAATGGGTTATAAGCTTATAAATGTTATAAAATGATCAGTTAAATGTTACACAATAAAATGAAAGTAGCTGAGGTTGGTGATTTCATATACATTTTTTATAGACTCAGTCTGTCCTGTCACTCACACTTTTTGGCTTGTTCCAGCTCATTTTCTGCTTGTCTCATCTGGAAATCAAAGCCTCTGAAGCGCATCTCTCTGAGCATGGACTCCACCTCTGCTATCTTTCTAGCCAGATCCTCATTGGTCACACTGGTCTCATTCTGTGCAGTCCGGTTCAACCGCAGTATAATATCTGGGCAGATGCAGAAAAGTTGTCAGTTGAATATGGCTGTGATATGTAAGTATAAAGGGTAAATGTAATAAGACATGGCTATTTTCAAGTGTCTGTTCTAGATTGTCACACTCCCACCTTCCACATCTCCCATGATGCCTTTGATGAACCCAAGCAGGTCTTGTGCTCTTCTGTGTGTGGAGTTAGTGTTGTTCTCTAAAGCATCTCCTTTCTTCTGTGTGACCGAGGCCTAATACACGGACACAAAACCACTTAGTCAATATGATCAAATGGTTTTATGGTCCCTTTTAGACATTGATGGTTTGACACAGAATAAGTTCATTTGGTGGTATGTTCTCATACCTTTTCCTCTAACTCTTTAATATCCAAGTTGATGATTTGCAGCTCTCCCTCCAGCACATCAGCACGGTTCCTGCTCTCGTCCAGAGTGCTGTTGTAGTTTCTAATGGCATTCTGTGGCATCAAATTATAGTTAGTTATCATTATAATACATACATAACTAATGTGGGCAAATCCTAAAATGTAAAAGTCTGAGAGAGTGTTTGAGTCTGAAAGAGAGAGACTCACTGCAATTTCCTGTATAGATGCATTGAGGCGGTTTAGTTGAGCCCAGGCGAATGAGCTGGCATTGAGGCTGGTCAGCTGATTGGCAACGGACTGATACATCTGGTTTATCTTGTCCAGATCCTCCAGCAGCACTATCACACAGCTGTCACAGACTAAATACATAATGCAAAACAATCACCGTCTGATGAGTGAAATGAACTGAGACCCGCAAAAATATTGTTTACAATTGCCTTTGTATTGACAGAGTAAATTAATTAATGAGTGAGCAATTTTATTATTGACTCAGTTGTATATACACTACCATTCAAAATTTGGGGTTGGTAAGATTTTTGAATGTGTATAAAAGGTCTCTAATGAATCAACAACGCTGCAAGTATTTCATCAAAAATACAATAAAAACAGTAATATTATTACAATTTAAAACAACTGATTTCTGTTTTAATATATTTTAAAATGTAATTTATTTCTGTGATCAAAGCTGAATTTTCAGCATCATTACTCTTCAGTGTCACATGATCCTTCAGAAATCATATTATATTATTATCAATGTTGAAAACAGTTGTGATGCTTCCTATTTTTGTGGAAACTGTGATACAATTTTTTTCAGGATTCTTTGATAGAAGAACAGCAATTATTTGAAATATAAGGGGCATGACACCATTTTCAACTAAAAACTGAAAACTTTTTATGCGTTTTTATGCCTTCATTTACACAACATCGGTGTTCTGGAGGCCTGAAATGCAAACTTTTGAAAACGGGTTTCAAAGTGCAAGTTTTTGAAATCGATACCGTCCGCCACATCCATGTAAACTGCAAAAACGCGAATCTGTGAAAATGGTGACGGCATGCACATGCGTATTACATGTTCAGTCTATCCGCCTTATTTTCAACGCGAAGATAAGGTGTTTTCCGTGAATGTGTGAGACTTCCGATTTATTAGCCACTATAGGGAAATAAGGAGAAGAATACTGAAGTGCAGTAAACTGTGAAAATAATGAATAGGCATGCATGTTTGGCATAGTCTTTCTTTACAAAGTGGCATCACCAACTACTTGTCTTGCATGCATAATTCAGCGTTTTTAGTCAGTTTTGCAGATCCGTGTGAACGGGGATAGTTTTGATAATGTTGTCATCTGTACAAAGAAAAAACATTTCCGTTTCAGTACATCGTTGTTGTGTAAATGTACCCTAAATCTGTAATGTTTGTAATGTTATAAACAGTGTTAACCCATTACAAGTAACGAGAGCAACGTAATCAGATTACTTTTTTTCCAAGTAACTAGTAAAATAATGCATTATTTTTAAAATATCTGATTTATTTTTTGAATAAATAATTCAAGTTACTTTGTCTTCCCATGTATGCATTGACTGACAGCTCTCCTGGGCCCACATTGAGATAAATCGAGGCTAAGCGCTGCGTTCGCTGCATCAACGTGATGGTTATTCAAGACTAGCTCTAGAATAAATGTGATCATACATTTACTCATATCACTTGCACAAAAACAGATTCAGTATTCCTTAAAATGAATAAAAACAGTGAAATGCAAACTCAGAATATCAAGAATATCACAAACCGGCAATAATTAATGTTAAATAACAGAAATATACTTTTTGTATTTAATCTCACTTTATTAAGCAATGTCATTGCTTCTGATCTCTGGTGATCCAATTCAACAATACTAATAAGCAAAAATGACTTTAGATAAACATCACATTTCTTTGTTTTTACTGCTTAAGCAAAAGTGCTGAACTTTCTTCTCCTGTGTCCTATTCTTCTGTGATCCAGGGCTGGATTTCCTAAATCCTTCTTAACTCGTAAATTATATCTTAAGCTGTACCTTAATGTTAATGCATGTTTCCTGAAACGTTATTAGTTATATATACCTTCTGTAAGTCATTCATTCATTCATAAGGTTGATCTGGAGCACTCTTAGCTATACCTTATTACTGTTGACAGTCTATATGAATATAATTCTGAAGTTTCAATACACCCAGTGTTCGATTAGGATAATGGCAAAGAATAAAATGCAAAGATTTACTGCTAAATTCAAATCTGCTTTGGCGCTGAACCAGAGACAGACGTGCTCCACGCTTGTCATATTCCATAGACAGAAGTTTATGGAAGCTGCAATGATATAATAAATGGATATAATGAAAATGATATAAATACTGTTTGGTTTCTCGCACAAACTGATCGTTTCGTGTCTTAGGACATCAATGTGTCGTCACGAGCCGCAGGGTTTAATTTGGATTTGTCTGTGCATGTTTTTTTTTAACTCTTATAGATGGAGTTCCCATTGACACGCATTATACGACTGACAGACTTCAACGGTTGGAGTAAAAAAATCATCATTTGTGTTCTACTGAAGAAACAAAGTCACCTACATCTTGGATGCTTGTAAGCAGATAAACATCAAATTTTCATTTTTGGGTGAACTATCCCTTTAAGAAGAAATACCTTAAGCAACCTCCTAAGGTATAGTTCAGGGAACACGCCTAGAAAAGGTATAACTTATATACCTTTAGAGTCTTCGCAGCGCGCTAAGAGACATGTTTATCTGGAAATCCAGCCCTGAACTGCAGCACAGCTGAGATGTTTGTTTGTTTGAACTGCACCCTCTACTGTACAGACGTGAATTTGCATTTCCTTCAGCCTGAAGTTTATTCATTTCACTTTTGGTGTGAAAGGGCGGTGTGTAACGCAATACTGTAATGCATTACTTTTAAAATTGTAATGCATTACTGGTAATAAATGCCTTTACAGTGATTTTTGATCAATTTCAAGCATCCTTGCTGAGTAAAATTCTTCATTTCTTAAAAACAAATATTTCTGACCAGTGAAGCAGTACTCACCCTCACAGCGCAAATCTGCTCCATGATGCACTGGGACACTGTGTTGACTAAGACATGTGTCACACTGCTTCCCTGTCAGACCTGTTGTGCAGCGGCACTCTCCTGTGCGAGGGTCACAGCGACCTCCCCTACACTCACACTCTACAGACCACACACACACACACACACACACACACACACCCGTCTCATTAAAACAACTGATAATGTGTAATATCTCCTCCTGTTTTGTGTATGTGTGCTTTAGACTCACTCTTGCAGCCATTAGGGCTGTAGCCCCAGTAACCCGGAGCACACTGGCGGCAGTTCGGTCCGCTGACCCCAGGCCGACAGGCACACGAGCCGTTAACAGGGTCACACGGCTGAACCAATGCAGCTGCTGCATCACAATCACACTTACGGCAACCGGTGCAGGAATCAAAGCCAAATGCCCCATTCTAAACAACAACAACAACAAAAAACATTACTATTGAGACAAAACAATAAATAAAGACACACAAGATATGCAGACATACCTCACAGCGGTCACAGTGGGATCCCACCACACCAGACTTACAGTGACACTGCCCGGTGTGAGGGTCACAATGTGCAGTGCCACAGGGAGAACAGTTGCATCCTGGGTAGTGCAGTTGGGGGGAAAAACGCAGTCATAAGAACACTTTAAACACCTTTCAGATGACAGATGTGCTTTACAGTATATAAAGTTGCCTTACGGGTGCAGTTCTTGGCCGTGATGGCATCACCGTAGAAACCAGGGGCACAGATTTCACAGTGCGGCCCGGCGGAGTTGTGCATGCAGCTCTGACACTCGCCCGTCAAAGGGTGGCAGTCGCTGAACAGCATGTTGGGGTCTGAGTTTCCATTGCAGTTGCACGGCTGACATGTGCTGCCAATCACCATTGGGTTTCCATAGTAACCTGGTGCACACCTGCATTCACATGTAGAAAATAAATAATTTAGTGATTTTCATTTATGATTTTCTAATTGATAATTAATTATTTATTAACGATGATAATAATGTATAATAATTGTATAAATTATTTAATTGTTTTTATTGCATTTTTATTTTTATTTTAGGACTGTCAAGCAATTCAAATTTTTAATCAAATTTTTTACATGATGTGCTGTGATTAAAAAGATATGGAAGAGGATTAGGGCCAAGCAATAATAAAAAAATAAAACCATCTCAAGATTAAAGTTGTTAAATTTCGAGAAAAAAGTCGAGATAAAATGTTGAGAATAAACTCATTAAATTATGAGAAAAAAGTCGTTAAATTACGAATTTGTTCTCATAATTTAACAACTTTTTTCTCGTAATTTAATGAATTTATTCTCATAATTTAATGAGTTTCTCCTCAACATTTTATCTCAACTTTTTTCTCGTAATTTAACAATATTTTTCTCATAATTTAACGAATTTGTTCTCAACATTTTATCTCGACTTTTTTCTCGAAATTTAACAATATTTTTCTCATAATTTAACGAATTTGTTCTCGTAATTTAACGACTTTTTTTCTCGTAATTTAATGACTTTATTCTCAACATTTTATCTCGACTTTTTTCTTGAAATTTATTTTTTTTTCTCGTAATTTAACAAGTTTATTCTCAACATTTTATTTCAACTTTTTTCTCGAAATTTAACAACTTTAATCTCGAGATGTTTTTTTTTTTTATTATTGCTTGGCCCTAATCCTCTTCTGTAAAAAGATAATTTAAAGTCATTTAAAGTCATTATTGTGTTAAATTAGAAAAGTATGAAATAGGCATAATAAAAAGTAGCTTTAGAAAAAAAATGTTTTATTTGATTCAACATGGAATTTATTACGCATAAACTAATTTTTTAACCATAATTTGAATTGGCATGTAGGCATATTTACAGACTGTTTATTGCAACTCAGAGGTGGAATGAATGCATATAATACAATTTCATTTTTAGGTGAACTATCCCTATATTTTTATTATGAAAATATTAAATACTTTTTTTTTTTAAAGAAGTGATACTCTCAATAAGAAACTATAACTGCCAGTAGGTGGGTCAGGTGAGTCATTAATTCATTTGATTCATGATAACAGCTGATTATTTCAGGAATGAAGTTAATGGCTCTCTTTATGAAGTGTGTCAATCATTTTAAAGTGTTATTTTTTCCATAACTACATAATTACATTAACATGTTAAATCGCCAACCCTGTTTTATTTATATTGATACAGTGCTCAGCGTAAATGAGTACACTCCCTTTGAAAAGTAACATTTTTAACAATATCTCAATGAACACAAAAACAATTTCCAAAATGTTGACAAGACCAAGTTTAATATAATATCTGTTTAACTTATAACATGAAAGTAAGATTAATAATATAACTTAGAGAACAAAATTTTCAGTTTTACTCAGATTAGGGTGATGCAAAAATGGGTACACCCCACTGAAAGTCTCTGGAGCAAAGCTAAATTTTAGACTACAAATGTCTAATTTAACAAGAATTCAACCACAGGTGAGTCTAATTATTCATTACACAGGTGTCCAGCAGACAGTTGACTATAAAAGGGTGTTAAAACCCCATTTCATGCTGTCAGCAATGGCACCACATGGAAGAGAAATGTCACAAGACCTGAGAAAGAAAATAATTTCTTTACACCAGAAAGGTGAAGATCAGCAAATCTTTACTTATTAGTCAGAATACTGTAGCAAAATTGGTACAAAAATCTAAAAAAGATGGAACTGCAACCATCTCACAGAGACGTCCAGGTCGTCCACGGAAGTTAACACCTCGACAGGAGCGTCTTCTGATGAGAAGGGTTGAAGAAAATCGGCATGCAAGTTAACTGCAGTTATCTAAAGAAGTAGAAAGCCAAACTGGAGTGACTATTTCCCGTGACACAATACAGCGTACACTGCAGAGGAGCCTCTCACCACGAAAGAAGCCTCTCCTAAAGCCCAGGCACAAAAAAGCCCGCCTAGAGTTTGCCAGGGCCCATGCTGACAAAGATGAAGACTACTGGGACTCTATACTCTGGAGTGATGAGACCAAGATAAATGTTTTTGGAACTGATGGCTTCAAAACTGTATGGCATCGCAAAGGTGAGGAACACAAAGAAAAATGCATGGAGCCTACAGTGAAGCATGGTGGTGTCAGTGTCCTTATGTGGGGCTGCATGAGTGCTGCTGGTGTCAGGAGCTGCATTTCATTGATGGCATCATGAATTCACAGATGTACTGCTCTATACTGAAAGAGAAGATGCTACCATCATTCCGTGCCCTTTTCCAACATGACAATGTTCCTAAACACACATCTAAGGCCACTGTTGGATTTCTGAAGAAGAACAGGGTGAAAGTGATTCAGTGGCTCCTGATCTGAACCCATTCGAACACCTATGGGAGCATCACTCTCCATCCAGCATCCAGTCTCTAAAAGAGGTCATTCTTGAAGAATGGAAAAAGATAGATGTTGCAAAATGTCGCCAACTTGTTCATTCCATACCTAGAAGACTTGGTGCTGTCATGAAAAATAATGGAGGCCATACAAAGATGTAGTAGTTTTTGTTGTGGGGTGTACTCATTTTTGCATCACCCTAATTTGAGTAAAACTGAAAAATGTGTAATCTAAGTTATTTTATTAACCTTACTTTCATGTTATAAGTTAAACAGATGTTATATAAAACTTAGTCTTGTCAACATTTTGGAAATTGTTTTTGTGTTCATTGAGATATTGTTTAAAATGTTACTTTTCAAAGGGGGTGTACTCATTTACGCTGAGCGCTGTAAATAAAATAAGTGGATGTTTCATAACTGTACCTCTCACACTTGGATCCAGCATAGCCAGGCATACACAGACACTGCATTTGATTGGGCCTCTCCACACAGCGAATGGCAAAACTGATAACAAGACCAAACAGACAACATCCTTTACTCTGAGAATGAGGCATGCTGGGATATCCAGCACTGGTTGAAAACTAAAAAAAACCCAGGAAACTGAAGGAAACTAAGTTTGAGAAGAACAGGAAACAGTAAATTAGTTGTTGAAATGATGAAATGGAGCACTGACTTGTTTGAAGAAACTTGCAGCGGGCAGGGGCAGCTGGAGCAGGACACCGCATGGCCATCCACTGTGTTGTTACCGTGAAAACCGCCCTGGCACTTCTCACAGTGGTTTCCAGCAGTATTGTGCCGGCAGTTCTGTGTATAAAGATTTAAACTTTCAGTAAATGCCTAACTGAACCTCTGAGTTTTCCATTCTTGGATTTACGAGTTTGTTTTCCATGACGTTTGACATTTTACTATACCCAGTGGAATGTGCAACAGCAATATATCGCCCATGTTGAAGTCTGTAATGTGATTTATATATGACTTAGGGGCTGAACTCACCATGCATATCCCAGAGCCATCCAGACACTGATCAGAGTGACCGTTACAGTTGCAGGGGACGCATTTTCCGAGGAACAGCCCTTTAGTGTCTCTGTAGTAGCCTGGAGCACATTGCTGAGAGAAGGAGATGAAGAAATTGACATGTTAACAATACCCAGTTTGAACAACTGCACAATATTCTCTTTTTAATAATTACTTGTATTGTGCTACTCTGTATTTCTGATGGGATGGGAATCGTGGAAGTGAACCACTATTGATGACGTACGATTCGACAAAACCGCGTGTTTGTGTCCGCCTTTCCTAACAAGCCTGACTGACGCACTGCAAGCAGAGAGAATGCATTTCTCATTTCGGCTCGCCTTCAGCAGAAATTGACTCCTGCATTCTTTTGAACATTTGCTGCACATTCACAGCAGATAGACACAAGCACTGTTATGTGCCGGCACTGATGCAAACGCACCGCGGTTCGGACCAAATAATAATATGTGAACTAGAGTTGTCAAAAATATTGATATTTCAATATGTATCGATACTGAAATATCTGAAACGCTTCCAATACTCCTTTTCTGCAGTATTGGTACACGAATTTAGAGTTTGACACACACCCATCTCCTATCAACTCACTCGTCTCAGTCGTTCCGGTTTTAGTAGTGCTTGTGTTGCGCCAAATTTTCACATTCACGCCAATTCACGCGCACCACAATAGAAGTGCCGCACACATAAAGCCACATCTCAAACAGCTCACGAGTACCAAATTGAGTTGTTTTTCGTGTCATTTCACTCTTAAATGCTCAAATACACACACTAATATGTCAAAATGTCCATCTTGGCTAGCATTCAGGTAAATACAGACAGTTTGGGAAAATAAGTAGTTGAGAAAGATAGCGCATGTTGTGTAACAGTATATTGGATCTGTGCATAAGCTCTTAAAGTGACAGCAGCCTAATAAACCTAATAAAAATTTTGGTTCCAAAATGCAATAAAAGCCATTTAAAAAAAAAAAATAATAATTAGTTTCCACCAAAATCAGTATTGTATCTGGTCGGTATTGAAAAGTCATTTATTAATTTTGCACATAATGTGATATCCGTCGTGTTATTCTGTCATGTTTTCTCCCTTTCTTTCCAAAACGCGAAAAACGCCAGTCTCCTTTTTCTGCAGAATGCGATATATCCGCTCAACCAATCACAGCGCTCCATTCCACACACTGTAAACAGGCGGCGCTCTGAATACACCCATCTGCTTTGTACTTTGTGATCAACAAAAACATAAAAATGAATGATTTTGACGGCATTGATGAACCTGTTCAATGAAACGCAAGTCATTTACGTGAGGAGATTCAGATGATGAGGCACTCGATAAAGCTGTTGCTTGTTCCACGACAGCATCAAACTTCTGTCACGCTCCCCAAAACTGAATCATGGACAGTTTTTAAAAGCCGTTTTTAATACCAGTGTACTCTGTAAATGTGTTTATTTTAACTGTACGGTGGCGCCAGATACTCTTTAATCTGTAATGACAAATGGAGACATAATTAATTTATAACATTAACAAGATGACTCGTTGAAATCATTTTGGGAGCGACGACTGCATGTATTTTTAGTCAAATGCCTGAATATAAGATTAGTATTGACAAAGTTCAGAGGCTTTCATATACGTGGATCAACTTACTTTGTTGTGCATTTTCAATATGAAAAATGACTTTTATATTGATGGATTAATTGCATTTTGAAAAAAAGTGTCATGGATTAATTGCATTTTGGAAAAAAAGTGTCATGGATTTATTGCATTTTGGGGAAAAAATTATCCCTTTTTATAATAAACCTTTGAAAATCAAAATCTAGATTTGAATTTGTAATGTTTTTATAACCAAAAGATGCTATGTGGAAGTTTGAAACAGAAAATAGTGGTTTTCATCTTGCCGCTTTCTTGATAAAGAAAACACCTTTTTACTCAAATTAATCAAAATGGATTTATAACGTTATGGAACCAAATTCTTCATATATTTACTTTATTTAAATTCTGTATCGTTTCTTAACTGAACACTACTGTTTGACCCACGTGAAAAACTTAAAGCAATATTTATTTAATTATTCTCTTTATTCTAATCTAATTTACTTCTGCTATTGTTTGCAAATTGTTTATTTGTTCATATTTTATTACTGACTGTTTACTGGTCTTTTTTGTGTATATTTTACTTTCAAATAAAGCCTCCATGTGCTGTGTGAAAGCTATTGCAGCAGAATTACTCAAATTATCAAAAATGTAATAAAAATATCTGTATGGCAGTTTTTCCTGTGGTATCGAAAATAGTACTGAATATTGATATTTTTCAAGGTATCGTATCAAAGTTAGAAACTCCAGTATCATGACAACACTAATATGAACACAGGGGAAGAGAGGAGCAATCAAACTCTGGTTCAGATCAAGCAATATTCACACAGATCCTCTAAAAGGCATCAAGTTACAGAATAGATGTGTTTGTTAAAGCACACTACCTGACAGGAGTCTCCTAGATAGTGTCCTGGGCACAGACAAATTTCAACATTGTTGGCGTGGCGTCCAGAGGGCCGGTTCTCCGCCACCTCCAGCACAGCAGCGCGCAGCGACACGGACAGGGCGGACTGAGAGTGCAGCGCTCTGATCTGCAGGGACTCCAGCGCCACCAACACCATCATTAACTCCTCACGGGACACAGAGTTCCCAGTCTGAGCGTGCCTGAAACTCTCCTTTAAATGAGAAAGAGGAAAGTTGAGCTACAACAGCTGAGGAATTATTTTGTGCACTCATACAAACAATTCAGTTTGTTCATGTCTGAAGACCATATTCCTTTTTTTTTGTAGTATTTGTTACTCATTTCCTCACCTCCACCAGGTGGACGATCCCCTCATGAGGGTCTTCAGGAGAGGAATACTCTCTTTCCATGTACACCAGAGTCATCTGATTCCCCTGTACACACACAGACATACACACACAAAGATTTTCAATAAGGCTGAACTTCAACTTTATGTATAGATTCTAAATAAACTTGACAGAGGGAGAGTCTACGCTGGTACCTTGAGTATAATGTCCGGTCGTATGGTCTCGACCATCAGAAAAGCATCACCTCGCATCGTCTGGGTGTGCAAGCGGTAGCGCAGATAGCCGCCGTAGGCCGACACCTACACATACACATGGGAAAGAGAACACAAAATCAACCTATTATGCTTTCTTACATTTTCAACTTTCTTTGTGTAAAAAGGTCTGCAAAAGCACAAAGTAAACGTCACAATATTCCTCATTTAAAGGGGTCATGAACTGCATTTTTAAAAAAATTATTTTATGTTTCCTGAGATGCACTTATAATGTTAGTTTGATTCTTACAAAAAAAATTGTGTCATCATTTAGAAATAAAAGGCCATTTTCTACCCTGATTTTAGCCTCTGATTTGAACGCTCTGTTTTAAGGGGCGTGTCTTCTGTGAGACTTCAGTGTAAACGCCCACTGGCTGTGATTGGCTAACATCCTTGCATATAAAATAAGTATTACATGTGGAACTCTCTCAAAAACTTTTACTATGTTTTTACTATTACAGCTGTCGATATTAACTAATCGTGAAAAGTGTCGATTATAATATTATATTTATGTGATGAGCATTTTAGCCGATGACAGACATGTCTGTAGATTGCATGAATGCAGTGATCTCGTCATTGCAACTCGATTTCTGCACTCTCACGAATGCTTTCATCAAGACTAACAGTGCAAACATGATGTACATAAGAGATTCATTATGCATCATTGATAATAACGGGAGTTTTGGCAAGAGTCCAGAACTCAGTCACTGATTGACAGCTCCAGCAATTATAAAGGGAGCGTTCTTTGATCGCTTTCTGTATATAATTTAATCACAATTTAAATAACAGATTGTAAGAGAAACAATGTTAATTTGACTGTTTAGTCATTGGTTTGATTTACTGACGCATAAACAGAAATAAAGATTTTGAAACAAAGAAAATCTGACTGTACATTAGGGCTGGGTAAAAAATACTGATTTCTTGATTTTAATTGATTCTCATTTTTACGAACCGATATCGATTCTTAAATCCCAAGAATTGATTAGTCTGTTTTCAGTTGATGAATGAGCGGAATATGTAGCGCCTCCCGTCCAATAAATCACAATAATCTTTGTGCTTTGTTACTTTTGATATGAAGCAAAGTCTCAGATTTCAAATGACGTCCATCTTATTATGAGATTCAAAAAATAAATACCGTTTTGGCGCTGTTTAATGTGGCGTGACAGATCGCTTTAGCGCCTCAGTTAAAGAGAAGCATGTGATCATCCTCTCCTCCGCTTTAATACCAGTTACAGCACGAAATAAACATGAACATCTGAAGGTACGTTAAAATATACAGTACAACTTACTGAAATCGTATCATGTCTCGTGTAATCGCTCAATCAGTGTTTCAACCTCGGAAAGATGTCAATAAAACAGTGTCACGTAACGTCACATTCACCTCCGAAAAACACATTCAGTGACCATAAACTCATTAGTCAGCTAGAAAAGTGAACTCTAGAAAGCAACATTCTGATAAATATAGCTATGCACTGTTACATATTCATTAATGTTCTTCAATATTTAATACATGTTTGAATAAATCAGTTTTGACAGCCACAATTTAAATGTTTATATTTCCAAAAAACGAATTGGAGTAGAAATATGATTATGTAATTCTAAACTTGATTCATAATAAAAACATCATTGAGTGTAATTTAAGTGTTTGTATATAAATAAGTTAATTTAACCTTCAATATTATTATAGTAGTACCAACTGACTTACATATAGTTTATGGCATTAGTTGAGAGATTTTTTTCCTCTAGAAAATTTGCCATGTACTGTAACTGAAATACTACATCCAAAA
The DNA here is from genome assembly GCF_018812025.1 of Megalobrama amblycephala. Lineage (NCBI taxonomy): Eukaryota > Metazoa > Chordata > Actinopteri > Cypriniformes > Xenocyprididae > Megalobrama > Megalobrama amblycephala. The sequence continues at coordinate 31,226,017 of NC_063067.1, forward strand.
TAATCGATATCGAATCGAAATCGTAATTGTAATCAAATCGAAAGCATGTGAATAGTAATCGAGTCGTGAAAATTGTGTCAATACTCATCCCTACTGTACATGAATCATTATATCAGAATTCACTGGTCACAGATCAGGCATTAGAGTGAACACATTACTTACATGTTGTTGCATTACTGTCCAGTCCATATCTTACAGTAAAAGTCCACAGTGAAATGCACCAAACAAAAAAATAATGCCCTACTGAGACATTCACATAGTTGAAAATAAATAACCACTTTCCTAGCATTAGGATCCTTTGGAAGGTAATGTTATTATTAGTCCAGTGATCCTGTATCTCTCTACTCTCCTTCTCATCTCACTAACGCACCAGTAGGAGGGGCCAAAGCCAAATATGCAATGATGTAGAAGCAGTTGATGATTTTCTTCTGTTGAGGGGGTCTAGCGTCGCACTATTACGTCATAATGTGACAAAATCCAAAATGAGTAACTTTCAGAGCTTGGTTTCATGTATAGCTGTTTTTGGACAAACAAGGAAGTTTGAGTTCTGAAACTTAGAAGATGTTTTATAGTACAATGACCTCTTGAGTGTCAAAAGATCAAGGAAAATTTGAAGATTTTGAGATGCAAAAGCCGCTAAATGCCACCTCTGTCAAAAATGAGATAATGATGAATGCTCTCCGCACATAGTATACATTCATCAAATATTTTCGCTTCAAATCCGCTAAATCCCAGCATCAGCCCATTCAGAAATACCAGTTCGCTGGCAGAAACCGCTAAACGCCACTTCCTTTTGTCAGCAAAAGTCCACAGAAGAACCAATAGAAAGATGCAAATCGAATCATATGATTTCAAGATGAATGACGGTGTGCATATGAGCGGCTTTCAATTGCAGAGCAGCAATTTTTTATCATGTTTTGTCTATCATTACAAAGACAGGATTTTGCAAGTGCCTTTAGCTGCTGTAAAACTGACAGAAACAGACATTTTACTGTGCCTTGTTGCCCAAAAAACAAACAAACAAACAAAAAAAAACATGGACTAGCTAGTTCCCTATCATGGGAACTGTCGACGCTACGTCATATGCAAGTCATTATGCAAGTCATTTCAGGTCATTATTATGTGATTCTTTTGTCTTCTCAGATGAGAATGGACCCATTGTTCATGATGATTCACACCTCCACGCATACTGTGTTTCTTGACAAAAAGTGTCTTACAAAAACTAAATCAATATATTGTTTTATATGAAGGAGTAGGCAGCATAATTTTTACATAATTCTGAAGCAAAAACTCTAGTCTACAATCTCCAATACCCAGAAGTCTTGTGAACACAGATTTAATATACTTTTTTTGGCCTTATTTCAGTGACTTAGTTTTTTGTTTTTTCAATAACCACGCATAAACATTATTCCTTCAAAAATACAAACATGTACATACATGTTCCTCACATATTATGGTAGCCTAGTTTGTGCTGAATACAGTGTAATGACACTTTTGTCATTTATATGTTTATGAACAACTGAAAAAAGCACAAATGTCAGGGCATGTCAAAACTTCTCCAGCCCCAGATCAGCCTCAGACTCCAGAGGGTTAAAGTGAAATTACTGAACCTAAACGCAGGAGCCTGGTAAAAATTGCTAATTTAAAAGAAAAGATGTCAGATGGACTTAGAGGTTTTTGCAATGGAACTCTTCATTTGATTTCTCAATTCATGACACCTTTAAATAATTTTGCATATGCAAAATAAAGGGGGTGGGCCCTGGTTGAATTAGTTAGTAGTGTGCTGAAATTCACGGTTACGGTAAGGGGGTGCGACATCCACAATATGCACAAAGCGGTTGACCAATCACAACACACTGGTCCAATCGATGTGCGAAAAATAATGTGTTTTTTGCCATTCAAGCATGAAGACCTATTCTGGTAGACCCCAAAACAAAATCAAGACTTTGAAAAAGGGAATAATATGGCCTCCTTAAGACAAGAATTCCTGAGTCAACAAAAGACTGCACTAAGCCTGCATTTAATCTGAAACTTGGCATCAACATTCAGCACCAGACCAAACAAGGTGTGCATGAGTTATCAGATTATATTGTTTGTCTGACCCTCATGTTTCCTGTAGCTTTAATGTGAGCTATCTGATGAAGACTCAGCTGTCTGTCTGGCCCCTTACTGTCTAACCCATAAGCTTGGTTGAAACATATGTCACAGCAGCTGCCATGACGTCACAATATAGTGATGAGAGCACCTTTAAAGTCTAGGTATCGAAGATCCGAGCACAGATATGCATGACTGAATTTGTCCTGCTCTGAATATCACGAATTGTTGTGGACTCACTTTATCGCCGAGGTAAGTGCGAGGAGCTTGCCAGTGGAGGTCCTGAGAAGACGTCAGGTACATCACTCAGATCGGCCTCCACCAGATCTTGATCGAGATACGTGGACACGGGCACTTCCTGTCTGTCACTCCTCAAAAGGACCCAGCCAGCCATGTCCATGATCTGTAGGAGTGGGCGAATCAAAGCAAAAATATAAAGTAAAGTTTTACACCAGTCAGATTTAATTTTCACAAACCTTGCATGTAGCCAGTGACGGCAATTCAATAGACAGATGGTTAAATATGATTATTATGACACTATACTGTGGCTGGAGATTCAACAGTAGTGAACGGAGGTGTATATGTGCATGCCTAAAGCTGACTGAATTCATTATTTGTTAAACAACAGGTCTTTATCTTTGGGTCAGTACCTCACTCCTCCGTTTGTCAGAGCTGTGGCAGCGGTCAGTGGCTCCAAAGCAGAAGCACTTGGTGCAGCCTTTAGCATTAGTGGGGTCCAAATGGAACGTTCCCAGTTTGCACTGGTCACAACGAGAGCCTTCCACATTTTCCTGAGAGTGACGACACATCATTGATTTAACAGAGATGATGAGGATGTTTCGAGAGAAAACTGATACATAAATTCATTCACAAATAATATGAGGAAGAGCCACCTTGCATAAACAGCGTCCGGTGAAGGAGTCACACACATCTATCTCAGTTCCTGCCTCGCTGCAGTCACATGGTCTGCAGTTGGGGTATCCATAGAAACCTGGGGCACATTTGTCACACTGACGGCCAACAATGTTGTTCTTGCACCTGTGGAGAGAGTAATGTGCTTTGGCATGGTGCAAATAGCATGAAGTATGTAGAGGTATGTGCCAGCCAACACTCTAGGATGATGGGATGCCTGTAGTTCCTACTCATTGGTATGAAATGTGACAATGTCCTGTGGAATTCCACAGAACTAATTGCAAAACTTATTGTGAGCATGTGAAGATCCAAAATATGGGCATTATACTCAACCAGACCAAGTCCAAATAACAAGCTCTTGGCTTTTCTCTAATGGCAGTGACACACCAAGTCGACGGTCGGCCTTCGGCCAACGGTGAGCATCTGTTGGGCTAGTTTTTGTGGTGTGTTCCACATGTAGGCTCTAATCGGCGGGAGTTCGCGTCTGGCTGCCGTCATCAGCATGATTGATATTCAAAATGGTACGTAAGCAGTGCTTTGTTTATGGTTTGTACATTACAGTCCAAAAGTTTGGAACCACTAAGATTTTTAATGTTTTTAAAAGAAGTTTCGTCTGCTCACCAAGGCTACATTTATTTAATTAAAAATACAGTAAAAAACAGTAATATTGTGAAATATTATTACAATTTAAAATAACTGTTTTCTATTTGAATATATTTGACAAAGTAATTTATTCCTGTGATGCAAAGCTGAATTTTCAGCATCATTACTCCAGTCTTCAGTGTCACATGATCCTTCAGAAATCATTCTAATATGCTGATCTGCTGCTCAACAAACATTTAATGTGTACAATTGTACAAAATATTTGTGTACAATATTTTTTTTCAGGATTATTTGATGAATAGAAAGTTCAAAAGAACAGTGTTTATCTGAAATCTAATCTTTTGTAACATTATAAATGTCTTTACTGCCACTTTTGATTGATTTAATGCATCCTTGCTGAATAAAAGTATTCATTTCTTTAATTTCTTTTCAAAAAAATAAAAATAAAAATTCTTACTGACCCCAAACTTTTGAACGGTAGTGTATAATGCTACAGAAGCTTTGTATTTCAGATAAATGCTGTTCTTTTGAACTTTCTATTCATCAAGGAATCCTGAAAAAAAAAGTACACAACTGTTTTCAACATTGAAAATAATCATAATCAATGTTTCTTGAGCAGCAGATCAGCATATTAGAATGATTTCTGAAGGATCATGTGACACTGAAGACTGGAGTAACGATGCTGAAAATTCAGCTTTGCATCACAGGAATAAATGACTTTGTCAAATATATTCAAATAAAAACAGTTATTTTAAATTGTAATAATATTTCACAATATTACTGTTTTTTACTGTATTTTTAATTAAATAAATGTAGCCTTGGTGAGCAGACGAAACTTCTTTTAAAAACATTAAAAATCTTAGTGGTTCCAAACTTTTGGACTGTACTGTATATCTGCAGTCCTAGTTTCGGTTTCCCTTTTTGAATGACGAAAATATTTCCTTACACGCAGGCGCAAAACGCCTAATGCTAATCGACCCTTCTCCAGGAGTTTGATTGACAGGCGATCTAACCAATCATAATGCCGAATCCGCCATTTCGTCTGACAAAGCAGTCAGGGGAGTTAGCAGATCAATGTAGGTGGACTTGAACCTGAAAAATGGTGTGTGCTGACGTCTTTCCACGATTGAAACAACATTCCTTATGATGTTCAGCTTGTCGGACATAGCAACAGTAACTAAAGGGGGCGGGTCTGTTCGAGCACAGCTTTCTGTCACCTCTAGTTCTTTGACGTAGACTTGGTGTGTCGTGGCCTTAAAACTTTCTTTCCAACTATACCTAACCAAACTGCCATAGTTATTTTTCATTTATCCAGTTATATTTAATGAACATGACCTCAATGGATGACGCATGAACAGTTATAATTTATGTGCAGGGATGACCGGTGAAATTCTTCAGCTCACAGTCGCTGGAGATCAAATCCTGCATCCCTGTGGATTTTAAACACTGCCTAATGAGGAGACGGTGCGGCTAATTCACTGAAATAAAATCTCCTAAAAATAAATACCTCTGGAATTCCTGCACTTAATCCTTATATAGACAGTATTGTTATAACCAGAGACAGTGGTTCATAATATCAGTCCTTCAAGCAGCGCTTCAGAGAAAAAAAGTTTGGCTCAGGCATAAAAGGTCAGTTGTAAACAATCCATTGACTCAATTCCAATCCAAATGAATCGACTTTAAACACCAGACACGTTTAGTCTCACAAATATCATGAACTTGTCCAGGGCATATTTCACCACGAAATCAAAAGAACAAAATAACAAATTACAATGGTCCTTTTTTCATTGGACCATTAATTTTCTTTAATTGTACAATTATTTCTATATATAAAATGAAGCACATTTTCACCAATTTTCATTTTACTCATTTACTAGTTCATATAAATAAAACAATTAGCCATTTTGCCTATAAATGAAGAGAACGAGCACGGGATTCAACTTAAAGGGTTAGTTCACACAAAAATGAAACCCGTGAGACCTTCGTTCAACTTCGGAATAAAAATTAAGATATTTTTGATGAAATCCCAGATGCCTCTCAAAGTTATTCCCAATTTTAAGGCCCAGAAAAGGTAGAAAAGACCATGTTTTTGTACGCAAAAACGCATTCTGGCGTAGAACCCGGAAGCGCTGCACTGTGTTTACAATGTCAATAGCATAGGAGACTGACAGGGAAGAGAAGAAATTGTTGAATAAAGTTGTTATTCTTGTTTTGTTTTTGCATGCAAAAAGTATTCTCATCGCTTCATAACATTAACTGTAGTCACGTGGACTAAAGATGTCTTTACTACCTTTCTGGGACTTGAAATTGGTTATGACATTGCTGTCTATAGGGATGTCAAAACCGACATTCCTCAGGCAGACTGAATTTCAAATCACATATTCATAAAAGTTCAGATCCTTAAAAAAGGTCAACCTCATGAGTATCATGGCCAAAACATGCAGTATATGTGTGTGTGTGTGCCCTGCTGTTCTGTACCTGCACTGGCCGTTGTGTGTGTCACAGCTGATGTCCAGTGAAGTCACTCCAGGCCTGGAGCAGTTGCACATCTCACACCCCACCAGAGGGTGGCAGCCAAACGTCTGGGGTTCACAGGTGACACATTCCGGCTGCAGGGTCCGTGGAGGACAGATGCACTCACCTGTGACAGGCTCGCACAGACGTGTACCGCAGTTACATGCTAGAGAGAAAACGAAAACAACATCAATCAATCCATCAATCAGTCAATCCATCGTCCCACCATGTGGCAGATGATACTCACGTTTGCAGTTTGGGAAGCCGTAGTATCCCGTGGCACACTGGGAACAGTCTCGGCCAATCACGTTGGGTTTGCACATGCACTGTCCACCGAAGGTCTCGCAGGTGTCGCTCTCCGCACCCACCTCGTGACAGCCGCAGGGCACAGCACCGTTATTAAAGAACGCAGACAGAGACACGGCAGAGCTACGGCAAAACGGAGAGGCTGTGGAAGGGCTGAGAAGAGAGAGGGATGTTAGGATGGAGAGCAGTCTAATAATGTTATAGCAGACTATGTGCATGAACATATGTGCATTTTGTTTTGGGGGGGGGGGGGGTTTGCCTAGGTAAGACAGTTAGTTGACAGGAAGCGAATTGGGAGAGAGAGGGGAAGGGATCATGAAAGGTCCAAGAGCCGGGACTCGAACTCAGGTCGCCTGAAACGCAACCGCACTATGCATCGACACGCTGCCCACAAGGCTACTGCCGCAGACCATTTTTACATATTTGTGTCATTTTCTCTGTTTTTTCAAAATGAATGAATTATCTAAATTTAAAACTATAAAAATACTAATGTTTTATAATACAATATAATAATAAAATATATAATTTATAATAAAATAATAACTAATATAATCTTTAGTAAATCTCTCTCTCTCTCTCTATATATATATATATATATATATATATATATATATATATATATATATATATATATTTTTTTTTTTTTTTTTTTTTCCAGTCGTTTTTACATTAATTTTTTTATTGAGATAGGACAGTTAGTTGACAGGAAGAGAATTGGGAGAGAGAGAGGGGAAGAGATCGGGAAAGGTCCACGAACCGGGACTCGAACCCGGGTAGCCGTGTCAACGTGCTGCCCACTAGGCTATTGGCCGACCATTTTTGCATATTTAATTGTGTCATTTTCTCTGTTTTTCCATTTAAATTATTTATATCAATTTAAAAAACTCTAAAAACACTAATATTTAAACAATACTGTTAAATATAGTCTTTAGCATATGTTTTGATGCCTAAATTCACTTCATTTTAGTATTATTTATATACTATTTTACTATTATAGTATTTATTCACATTGTGAATTAGCTTTTATTTTCATATTTTTAGTTTTTATTTTAATTTTAGTTTAAGTTTAGACATTATGTTATGTGCTTTTGTCAGTTTTATTAGTTTTTTTTTGTGCTTTTCTTAATATTGCTCTCTATCTTTAATTTATTTTTATTTCAGTGTTAGTAATTTTAGTACTTAAACATATTTTTTTTCAGTTAGTTGCCAAGTAAACATTTTCATTTTTTAAGTAACTGTTTTTTTATGTTTATATTTTTCATCCATTTATAAAAATAGCATCTAATTTTAATATCCATCTTAGAATTACAAGGTTCTGTCTGCATTCTGAGCAGTTTTGAGATATTGAGTTTCAAAGTTCTTGCATTCCACACTCCTTTGTAGATAGAACCTTTTTGTTTTCTAAAAAAGTCTTTAAAAAAAAATCACATAATGTAAAAAAGTTGTCACAGAATAAGAATATGTGAATAACTCAATTTTGACAAAAATGGAAGATAGAACCTTATAACTCCAAGGTGACAATTTGACATTCATTCATTCATTTTTTCCTATTTTAGGCCATAACATGAAACTTTTATATCGGTGCATCCTTACACATTTCCAAATTTAGTAGTGTCATACTTGATATAAAAGCTGTTTTGTCCACAGTTGCTGATGAAGTCGTAGGATTTGTCCAGAGGCTCCTCGGACAAAAAGCTGGAGCTGTAACTGCTCTCTGGCACCACCAGCACATAGTCCTAATACACAAACACAAGAGAAAAACAAGTCCGATTATTATTGTCATTCTTGAATTCAAATGACCTTTTAGAAAATGTCATACTGACACTCACCAGCCACAGTGTCTTCCTGTCAGGAACACGCAGGGTCAGGATGACCTCATGGTCCGTCACATCCAGGATAATCTGGTTCTCTGACATAACAACACTACGACAGCCGTAACCATGTGGACAAAAGGATGCATTGATGTGGCCTGGAAAACAAAGAGTGACCATTAATTTTAGTGCTAAACATAAACTCAATAGCGAATCTGTGTGCATCTGTTTAATGCTCACCCTGCCATATGCGTCCTCCGTTGATATAGACCTGGACATTGTAAGTTGGATGCAGGGGCTGATGGTAATGCAGGATGAACACATAACGGCCCAGTGCATGTACACGTGTTGAATACACCACAGCATTCTGGGAAATCATGCAGACAAATGACCATTAAAAGACTTTTTATCAACATTCAAGCATCAGAAAGAGATGACAGGAGGCACAGGATGGATAAATGGAGGTTCATTTAAAGCAATAAACAGTACCAGATGTTGGACAGCAATAAGAGTGTAATGGGCCTGAATGGTACCTGATTAGGGTCCAGAAGCACGTGTTCACTGTTATCAGCTGCGGTTGGCGGCCTAGAGGTCATTGGTCTGTCAGAATAAAGGGAGGGATCAGGGGCTGAAGCCAGAATTGACTCCGGCACAGAAGAAGCCTGACCTTCTTTTAGGACCAGAGACTGAGGAGGATTCTGGAAACGGGATGGGATGCAGGAGCCGCTGGACAACAGAGAATATAAAACATGAACCGTTATGGAGGAGGAACCCTATTGTAGTATTAGTACTTATAACTGTAATGTAGCATATTCATATGTCATGAAACTGGTATATGTCATATGTCTAAAATTGGCAGCATTTACTGAAAGGTCAGTGCTTGCAAGGCAGTTTAATAAAATAAAATAAAATAAAATAAAATAAAATAAAATAAAATAAAATAAAATAAAATAAAATAAAATAAAATAAAATAAAATAAAATAAAATAAAATAAAATAAAATAAAATAAAATAAAATAAAATAAAATAAAATAAAATAAAATAAAATAAAATAAAATAAAATAAAATCTACTGAACAAGTGTTTGAGTTAGGGGTGTAACACATCGTAGTTGATCCGTGATCCGTTCGGACCAGGCCCCAAGGTTCGGAATGCATGTGATTCTCAGATTAACTGCAAAGTTTAACCATCATAGTGTGAAAGCTTATCATTTGCACATTTCTAAGTTTTGCCAATTTAAACATTCAAGTGATTTTAAACCATTCAAGCACAAGGAGATGCTACAGAGAACTCAAATCTGTGTTTTGAGATTTTGCACATTTTGGCTTTTCATAAAGTGTTTTTTCGCACTGAAATCGGATGTGTATCATTATAAAATAATTATATAATACCTGCTATAAATAACTGCTGCTGTCTATGTCATTAATGTTAATCAAAAAAAAACAAAAAAACACACAGCTTTAACAAAAACTAATCTATATTTAATTCATATAGTGAACACTATACATTGTCATTTTTTTACATTTAATTATTACATTTCTGTACCTAAATTCTGTACCATTATTTTATTACTGACTTTAATTTATTTTATAATTGTCTTTAATTTTTTATTCATTTTTTTTTTTTTTTGCTGATCCGAAAAATGACGTGATCCATGACTCAAAAAGCATAATAAAATAGCATAAGATCTGAACCGTGAGTTTTGTGGTCCCTTACTTTATTAAATTGTATTAATCTAATTTCTAATTTGTGAAGTTTTAGTTCTAGTTGTGTAATTTTTTATTTACATTTTTTTTGCTGATCCGAAAAATGGATCGTGATTCGTGATTCAAAAAGCATAATATGATTCATACCGTGAGTTTTATGATCCCTTGCACCACTAGTTTGAGTGTAGAAAAAGTTAGAAAATCCCGAAAATTAAAGATAAAATAGAATAAAAAATCCATAATGAAATTATCTACAAAACAATTGCTTGAGAGTAGAAAAAGTTGCACACCTAAATAAAATAATAAAATAAAATAAAATAAAATAAATCTACAAAACAAGTGTTTGAGGGTAGAAAAGTTGTACATCTGAAAATTAAAAAAAATTAAATAAAAAAAATCCAAAAAAAATCCAAAATTAAATTATCTATTAAAAAAAAACAAAAACAAAAAACAAGCGAGTGTAGAGAGTTGCACACCTAAATAAAATAAAATAAAATTCAAAATAAAATTATGTACAAAACAAGTGTTTTAGTAAAAGAGTTAGAAAAGTTGTGCACCAAAAAATTTATGATAAAATAAAAAATAAGAAAAATCTTCAAAACATTTGTTGTTGTTTTTTAAGTGTGATGCCATATGATGCAACAATCAAAAATGTTGGGATTGAAGCTGTTCACGATTCACAAGATGTCTGTGTTAGTCACCTGTCTGGAGAGAAGAGACCATGCGTGCTGATGCAGTGAACTCTGGGCTTCAGGTACTCCATGGTGAACTGAGCACGAGGGACGAGGAACACTTTGTGCTGGAGGGGAAATCCAACACACACTTGTAAAAGGCATGATTACATTGGACACAAATAGCTTTTATGGTGAATTCAAGCAGAAAAGCTTTCTCACAAGGAAGAAACTGCTTCTTCTGTCAGCAGCAATAAGCTGGATATCAGCCTCTGTGGACAGACTGAAGACCGCCACGCGCTTCATGTCATCTATAGACACCGCACGGCACAGGAAACTACACACGCACACACAGAGACACACACACGCACAGAAATCCATCAGCAAGTGTGGAAAAAAATACCAGAAAAAGACAATTAAATGGGATATGTCATCTCCTTTATTTTTTGATGAATATGTAAAAATAGCTCATTAAAAATTGTTGAGGCAGTGATGTTACATTAAACCAATAAATATCACTCATTTCACATGCAAAGTGGCTAAAAGAGGTCATATAGAAGTCTTAAAGGTATGATATCAAAAACAGCATGTTTAATTTAAAGGTGCCCTAGATTCAAAAATTGAATTTATCTTGGCATAGTTGAATAACAAGAGTTCAGTACATGGAAAAGACAAACACTGAGTTTCAAACTCCATTGCTTCCTCCTTCTTATGTAAATCTCATTTGTTTAAAAGACTTCCGGAAAACACACGGATCTCAACATAACACAGACTGTTACGTAACAGTCGGGGTGTACGCCCCAATATTTGCATATGCCAGCCCATGTTCCCAACATTATGAAAGGCATTAGACAAGGGCAGCCAGTAATGTCTGGATCTGTACAGGTGAATCAACAGACTACGTAAGCAAGAACAACAGCGAAAATGGCAGATGGAGCAATAATAACTGACATAATCCATGATAGCATGATATTTTTAGTGATATTTGTAAACTGTCTTTCTAAATGTTTCGTCTAATGTACTGTTAAATGTGGTTAAAGTTACCATCGTTTCTTACTGTATTCACGAGAGACAAGAGCCGTCGCTATTTTCATTTTTAAACACTTGCAGTCTGTATAATTCATAAACACAACTTCATTCTTTATAAATCTCTCCAACAGTGTAGCATTAGCTTTTAGCCACGGAGCACTATCAAACTCATAGAGAATCAAATATTAACATCAAAATAAATACTTTACTCACATAATTCGAAGCATGCATACAGCATGCATGACGAACATCTTGTAAAGATCCATTTGAGGGTTATATTAGCTTGTGTGAACTTTGTAAATGTGCTGTAATATAATCGAGAGCTCGTGTGGCAGGGAGCACGCGAATTAAAGGGGCGGCGCGCTGAAAAAATCAGTGCATAGTTAATGATGCCCCAAAATAGGCAGTTAAAAAAAATTTTATTTAAAAAAATCTATGGGGTATTTTGAGCTGAAACTTCACAGACACATTCAGGGGACACCTTAGACTTATATTACATCTTGTGAAAAAGCATTCTTGGGCACCTTTAATGTAAACTAAACACTGTTTTGATAAAAAAAAAAAAAAAACTTGACTAGAAATGGACCTCAGGGTGAAAACCTAAAATGCTGCAAAATTACAGAATATGACCAATGCAAGTTGAGTGAGAAAACCTGAAGCACAAAAGAGCAGGTTGAACAGAAAGGGCAGACCTGTATTTGCAGTGGAGCAGTGTGATTTGCTCTTGGTGAGTGGGTTCACCCCGTGAGTTGACAGACACTGTGAGAGTTTGAGGAGCTTGATCTTCACTGGCGTACTCGACCACCAACACATACTCTCCAGGGACAGGAACACGGCCACGCAGCTGAACGTTCATCTGAACACACAAATAGGATTTCATTTACTTATATATTAAAGGGGGGGTGTAATGCTATTTCATGCATTCTGACTTATTTACACTGTTAAAGAGTTGGATTCTCATGCTAAACATGGCCAAAGTTTCAACACACGAGTTGGATGTATAAAGGAGTATACTCTTCTGATTCCTCACAAACTTCGCCCTTTTTTCGAGTATGGGCCTTTATTATGTAATAAAGTGTGGAATTCCTTGTACGGGCACTTCTCCCGGATAAGGATGCGCACACATCGACCAGAGCGAGAGAGCAAGAGCACGTCCATCAACACGCTTTGTTCGAGTTATGGAAGCCATCGGCAGCGCTGCTCAGGACTTGCTCGAGAAAGATTTGTCACTTTGTTTTTAGACCATGAAATCAACAATGTCACCAAAGAAGTGTGTTTTTGGTTGTGAGGGAAAGATAACCTTGCTTCCCAAAGAACCCAGCGTTAAATGGAGCTGAGAGATTTGTGCTCACGCATTACATTGATGCGCTCTCGACATTTGTCATTAAGATAACCACAGAAACCAATCAAAATAAGGATAAAATCGAGTCTGAAAGTTGCAATCACTTTTTTATTGGTTAAAACGAAAGGAGAACATCTTGTGTTTTTCCGTGGCTGCTCGAGCCCTCAGGATCGGCGCTTATGGTTTCATAAACAAGGTCTAGTTCTACACTGGATTTACAGATCGTTTGAAACTAAAGGATGGAGCGGTCACAGCGATAATGATCCCGGTCATGAGTCAGATTCGCAGGTAGTGAGTAAAACTGCATCAAATGTCTGTTTTGTTGGCAATAGGCACCTATAAGTGCATATAATGTAAACAACACGAACGTAGTGAATTCATTATTCATCATTCACTATACACTATATTCATTATAGTGATTCAACATACATTTCTTTAGCTGACCATTGATAGCTTCGCTATGCAAAAGCTGCGCGTGCTCGTTACTCTTTAGCTCCGCTCACACGGCACGCCTCCAGGCGCTCGGCTGTTTTCGGAAAGACTCGGTACAGCGTATGTATCTTTTATAAATATGATAAAACTAAAGACTTTTCAGAGATATGAAGGATGCACTACTACTCTATAGGTACTCAAGATTAACATGAGATTGGCAGAAACTGTGTGTGAGACCCCTCTTTAATGTTTAAAAGTTTGGATTTGGTAAGTTTTTTATGTTTGTGAAAGAAGTCTCTTATCCTCACCAAGGCTGCATTTATTTGATCAAAAATACAGTAAACACAGTAATATTGTGAAATATATTGCAATTTATAATAACTGTTTTCTATTTGAATATATTTTAAAATGTAATTTATTTCTGTGATCAAAGCTGAATTTTCAGCACCATTACTCCAGTCTTCAATGTCACATGATCCTTCAGAAATCATTCTAATATGATGATTTGATGCTCAAGAAACATTTCTTATCAATGTTAAAAACAGTTGCGCTGCTTAATATTTTTGTGAAAACCATGATAAATTTTTTTCATTATTCATTTATGAATAGAAAGTTCAAAAGTACACCATTTATTTGAAATTGAAAGAGTTTGGAACATTATAAATGCCTCTACTTTCAATTTTGATCAATTTAATGTATCATTGCTGAAGAGAAGTATTAACGTAAAAATGTACGAGTCCAAAGTTTTGAATGGTAGTGTTGGTGAGAACTTACTTACACTGTCTAAATTTGACAACATTAGCTATGTTTCCATCCACCTATTTTTATGCACATTTTGGGTATCGCATAAAAAAAATGCTGGATGGAAATGCCAGGATGTGCATAAAAAACATATGCACTCAACTGAATCGGAAAAAATTGTATCCGATAAGAATAAACTACGACGGAAACACATTTACTGAATAAATTCCTCGATGCGCATCAAACAAGTCATGTGACTTTGCGATGGGACGGCATAACTGGGACAACCAGTGGACAGATCTCGTTGCATAGCATCTGAAATGCCTGAACAAAGTCTGTCGTCGAAGTGGTTCGGTATAATTACCTCCCAGAACTGTCTTACACGACAAGATACCGAAACCAAGATAGCATGACAGTGTTTTGTGTTTTTTATAATAAAATTCATTTATTATAGGCTATATGAAAGTTATTATATGAAGTGACTTTGCAGCCTATTCCATTTTTCTTAGTGGTTTTTAATGCCAGTTTATCAGGAAGTGACAATTTTGTTCTCTTAGACTCATTGGATGGAAACGCTGCTTTATTTGCAAATGTTTTATGCAAAATTTCATTTTTGTGTTCAAATTAAATTTGCAACTGTGGATGGAAACATAGCTATTGTTTCAATCTATGTGCTTACATCATTGCCGCTGCAGATGGCCATGCTGGGATGGCGAGGGGTGATCTTTTCAGTGTGGCAGGGTCTGGGCAGGTGATTATCAGACCTGCAGCTGGCATCATTACTGGAGATGGTTGGGAACTCCTCCAGAGACAGATACATGTACTGCAGACAGCTAAACACACAAAAGACAGATTACTACAGTCACATTGCACATTAACAGGTATACACAAGACATATGTACACTGGACTACTGACTTTTGACTTGCGGCCTGTGTGTTGCTGTATGAACAGGGTTCAGTCACTTGAAGTTGCAGGATAGGAGCCTCATAATAGGCACTGGGCAAAAGCACCAGGTAGTCCTGAAGAAAGAAAGAGACAGACAGTGTATCCAGCGCTTGTTCATAATAATGTAGAGAGCATGTTAAGAGGGGGTCCTACCAGCAGAATGCCCTCCGCCTCAATAATCACAGTCCAGGTTCCCGGGTTCAAGACAAATGGCTCCACAAAACTATTCTGAGGCACGTTCACAAATGTGGGTTCTGAACTGGGTGCAAAGACGATCTGTTTAGACTGCTCAGAGCCTGCAAAGAGAAGAATGGAGATCTGGTTTATGGAGATGGAGCATTTGATGAATCAATAAAACATGGCATGTCTCTAAACTTTGTTACAAAGTTACATATTTTTTTTATTAATTATTAATATCAAGATATTAATTGTTGTACTAAAAGAATAGTTAATTTAAAATTAAAAAACTGTCATCATTTACTCATGGAGACTTTCTTTCTTCTGTGAAAGACAGAAGGAGATGTTTAGCAGAATGTCCCAGCTGCTCTTTGCCATACAATAAACGTACAAGAGTAAAATGAATACTAATAAACTCCAAAAATCAAAATTAAAACATTAAAGGTGCCATCGAACGTTTTTTTACAAGATGTAATATAAGTCTAAGGTGTCCCCTGAATGTGTCTGTGAAGTTTCAGCTCAAAATACCCCATAGATTTTTTTTTATCATTTTTTTAACTGCCTATTTTGGGGCATCATTAACTATGCACCGATATATAGGTTGCGGCCCCTTTAAATCTCGTGCTCCCCGCCCCCGGAGCTCGCGCTTGCCTTAAACAGCATAAACAAAGTTCACAGAGCTAATATAACCCTCAAAATGGATCTTTACAAAGTGTTCGTCATGCAGCATGTCTAATCGCGTAAGTATGGTATTTATTTGGATGTTTACATTTGATTCTGAATGAGTTTGTGGCTAACGGCTAATGCTACACTGTTGGAGAGATTTATAAAGAATGAAGTTGTGTTTATGAATTATACAGACTGCAAGTGTTTAAAATGAAAATAGCGACGGCTCTTGTCTCCGTGAATACAGTAATAAACGATGGTAACTTTAACCACATTTAACAGTACATTAGCAACATGCTAACGAAACATTTAGAAAGACAATTTACAAATATCACTAAAAATATCATGATATCATGGATCATGTCAGTTATTATTGCTCCATCTGCCATTTTTCGCTGTTGTTCTTGCTTGCTTACCTAGTCTGATGATTCAGCTGTGCACAGATCCAGACGTTAATACTGGCTGCCCTTGTCTAATGCCTTGAACATGAGCTGGCTTATGCAAATATTGGGGCGTACATATTAATGATCCCGACTGTTACGTAACAGTCGGTGTTATGTTGAGATTCGCCTGTTCTTCAGAGGTCTTTTAAACAAATGAGATTTATATAAGAAGGAGGAAACAACAGTGTTTGAGACTCACTGTATGTCATTTCCATGTACTGAACTCTTGTTATTCAACTATGCCGAGGAAAATTCAACTTTTGATTCTAGGGCACCTTTAAACATGACGTAAGGGTACGTTTACATGACAACGATGCACTAAAAACGGAACAGTTTTTACTTTGTGTTTTTCGAGTACAGTCGACAACGTTGTTAAAACGATCCATGTTCACATGAGAAAAAACACTGTATTCTGCTGCCAGACCAGTAGTTGGCGATGTCACTTTGTAAAGAAACATCATGCGCCTATAGACTGAACATGTACAGTAATACCCATCCGCATTACGTCACATTTTCACAAAGTCATGTTTCTGTCTTTTTCACATTTTCACTGTGAAACCCGTTATTAAAAGTTTGCATTTTCAGGCCCACGCCACTGTCGCAAAAACACATAAAAATTTTCCATTTTTTGTTGAAAACAGTGTTGTGTAAAAGCCCCCTAAAACTATTAGAACAAATCTAAATCTGTATGATTAGCCTTTATACACCTATTAAAGCAGCCAATTATATATGTATGCGATAATTTTAACACATTTATCGTATTTTGTGACTATTTGGAGTCAGGCTTCTTAACCAGCTAATAAACCAGTAGTGTTTTTACAAAAAAAAAAAAAAAAAAAATTGAAACTTTTTATGCAGTTCTTAATTTTAAATTTTAAATGTGCAATTAAGTTTTTCCTAAATGTATGTCATTCATAACAAAACAAGAGGAAAGGAATGCAACAAGTCATTTTAGCATACCAAGATGTAAAACTAGTTTTGGGCAGTCATCATTCTCAGTTAAGGAAGTGATGGAATAATTTACCAATACAATACCAATATAAAAGACAAACAGAATAAATAAATAAATAAATAAACAGAATCAATTTTGTGACCATTAATAGTTTATTTAGGCTTTTTTATATTTTTGTGTATTTTAATATTCATATTGATTGTTTGTTGGTTAGATTTCTTAGGTTCATTTTTTTAAGCTTAATTTTTCATGTTGAAGAACCAATGGCATTTGACATCACTGATGACCTGGCATGATGCTTCATATAGACCACTTTTATAGTAATGTTATAATGCCTTTTTGTCATATTTAGAGTTTTCATAGTATGGAAAAGAGCAGCTTTGACATGCTGTTAAAACTCTCCTTTTGGGTTCAATAGAAGAAAGTTGTGCAGTTTTGCATGATTACAGAATCATTTTTGGGTGAACCTTAATACTTGATTAAAATAGATAAAGCAGAGTAATTATTAATAATAATAATAATATAGTCAAAGGTTCAAACCTCAATTAACAGAAAGAAAGCAATGACAGTTCAGAACTAGGACTGGCACATTGAACCGTCAGACGTACCTCTTCTGCTGTTCTGAAAGGCTGTGATTTTACCGTTCGACACGGCCGACCGCGTGTTTACATATCTGAGGATGAAGCGCGTGAGATACACATCTGCTTCACGCACGTGTACCATCATTTTAACCGTATTCTGAGATGGAGGACAAGGAAGACAAGAAGAGGAGAGAGAGGGAAAGAGGAGGGGAGGGTGTACAGCACATAAGGCCTGTGTTAAAGACCTGAACTGTGGCTTTCTGTGTGTGATCATGTGATAGACCTGAGATGCAGGCTGCGCTGTGAGTGTGTCTTGAACATGGGGAGAAGGAGGGTTTGTAAAGAGAGGATGAAGGAGGACAGAAAGTCACCAGCTCAGAGAGCAAAGAAGTGAGGAAGTTAGAAAGATGGAGAATTAAAACAGAGGAGTGCTCAAAGACTTACAGTTCCCACAGAGGAAGTGTCTGCCATCCTCAATCACAGAGACCCGCCCCCTCACGTCCACGCCCCCGCGGTTGACATAGTGCAAGACCACATGAAACAGGTCTGGAGAGCCAACCACCACCTCAACCAGAACACGAGGCTAGAGAGCGAGAAAGAACGGCCCACAACAGAGAGACAATTGCAAAGCTGTTCCTTTAAACCACCACCAACCAGCACTACAGCCCAACACAGCAGCCAATGTATGCAAGCAGCACCAATCAAAAGCCTCGATCAAAGCCCTCAGCCAAGCCAAAGACGCGGCACATTTCAATGACACATCACAGTCACATTTTGCACAAACTTTACACAAATTTACAAACATGCATGAACTTGAACATCTTCATCTTTACAAAATAATAATAACACTTTGTATTAAAGCTGCAGTCCGTAAGTTTTGCCTCTTTGTCGCCACCTCTGTTTGAAACCTGAAATTGCAGTAATTTGCAGAATTATTCTTTTTACGTGGGTTGTGCATCGGCTCGACTCCTCAGCGGATGAATCTAATGTTTGCTGTCAGTCACCGCACCGGTGTGGATACTGTACTTCAGAATCACAGATTGTAGTCTTGAAGTATGACCAAAGTAGGAATTTTCAATGGAAAATGAACAAGTAAGTAACATTTCTGCCACTTTTGTTCTGACTAACTGAGAAAAAAGCATTACAATCGAGCTGTCAATGGTGATTAATCTAATGATCGCTCGGATCACGTCAAACTAATTATATTTATTATATAATTAGTTAATTTATAATTACTAATAAATTATTATTATTGTTATACTTTGTTTTCAAATTGTTAATGTTAACAACATCAGCATTGTGTGACTGTGTATTTAGTGTGTATTAGCGTTAGCTGTAGATTTCAATTTCCGAAGTCTTTTGCTTTTGGCTACGGGTGAATCTCCAGTTGCCACTGATGATTGTCATTTGGATCTTTCTGGATTACAATCCACCATCAAAATGAAGTTTAATTATTGCAGCTGCTGTAGAAAAGGCTATAAATGATCCGTCACATGCCATAAAGCCTAGCAGGGCAATACTAACCGAGCTGGGACTCCTTCCTTTCTGTTTACAGATGTGATGTAATGACGCAAAGACAAACGGCTGCATGCTGGAATTTCCCGCGGAAACCCACCAGTACCGATTTTCTATTTTAAATTATTATTACAAGCTTACCGTTGTGAATCGGGCTAAGGTAAGGAGATAGTTTTGAACACTGGCTAGTTATGTACTTGCTCAAAAATTGATTTTGGATCATTTTTAATGAAAAAAAGTTACAGACTGCAGCTTTAAATTAATTTTAAATTTAAAATAAGTCATATTTATTCACATTATATTTAATATTATCACAGTATCTAAGCATTCGTAACATATTTTACTTCTGTAATGTGACATACTTCCTAGATACCCAACAAGAAAAAAAAATCTAGACTAGGATTTGATGTTGTACAAAATAAAATTGTCCATTGTACAAATTAAAAAGTTGGGAACGGACTGAAATGAGTGGGCTTGGTGACATCAGCAATGTTGTTACATTTTGATGATTACATTTAGATTACAAAGACATTTACAAATGTTTCATGATTAAATTTTGATTTAATGTCGACTTTATGTGCTTTACAAAAAAGTAAAATTACACAAATCGCTATAATACACAATATGGAATAATAACAGATTGTAGGGGTGTAACGGTACACAAACATGACTGTTCAGTACGTACCTCGGTATTGAAGTCATGGTTCGGTCCAGCAGGGGGAGACAACTAAACATAAAATTGCTTCTTTTTTTTATTAAACAGTGCTTTATTAAACAAATTGTGTCTTTCTCTTTAAATAAATTCAATTATAATTAGCATTTTCTTAAGGATAAAAAAAAATGTCCAACATGCTGTGGACACTAAATGACTTGCCTGAGGTAAATGTAATGCTACATGGGATATTATTCTCAAGCTGTTTTATTTATTTTTTTTCGCGGTTGAAACACTGGTTGAAAGATTACACATAAAATATCTTTGCATAGATTGTCTGTTCTTGTTCTTCTGCACTTTTTCCTGTTGTGGCGGTTAGCAAACAGCGTTGCATTACCGTGCGCCCCCTTCTGGATTGGAGTGAGACTGACTGTATTCATCATCTGACTGGATGCACTAAACCATGACGGTTCGGGGCGAATACATGTACCGTAACACCCCTAATAGATTGTAATATTATTATTATTGATGCTATTGTAATTTTGTTTTATTAATAGTATATATTTTATTAATATTACAGCAATTTGCTATTATTATTTACCATTCAGTAATGTTGTTATAATTTTTTTTAATGTATACAATTATTAGTAAAGATTAATAATAATAACAATTATTATATTATATTATATTATATTATATTATATTATATTATATTATATTATATTATATTATATTATATTATATTATATTATATTATATTATATTATATTACTATTTACCATTTATAATAATAATAAAAAAACATGATTTCAAGCTTCCAAACATTAAGTCTCATAAGTGTGTGTGTCTCACCTGTATGAGGGACATCTGTGCGTACCCCCTCCAGCTGAAGCTCTCAAACTCTAGAGGATTGTAACCAAACCTCACCGGACGTCCATCCATTGTGGTTCCGTCCTCCACCTCAAACTTCATATGGTGCAGGTCTGGGAAGTAATGATCCGGCCGTGGTCTAAACAAGCACATGAGAGTGATGACAGCCGCCCACACATAAAAGTGATTAGTGCACACTTCTACATCTGTGTGTGCTTTTCCTCATCACTTACTGATTGCATTTGGGTCCCTCCACATTGGGTCTGCATCGACACCGCCCCTGTCTCTGATCACATGCCTGCCCAACTGAGCCTCCAATGTCACACTGACAGCCTGCATGCACACAGGGACGAGAGTTTAACCCATCTCTTCATTGAAGTGTTGATAATGTCTGCTTGGGATTGAGTTTGTACCTTGGCACCCAAAGTAGTTGTTACTTTGAAGGCTGAAGTATCCATCCTTGCACACGCTACATGTGCCACTGCACACATTGGGTTTACAGAAACACTGGCCGGTGCTCTGATTCACACACAGATGGGTGTTTGTTAACTTTGCTCTTGGAATTGCATTTGTAAGATGGAGCTATCACTGGAAATATTTCCATACCTGAGTGCACTCTGCAACCTCGCTCAGTGTTCCTGCTGTGTTACAGTCACAGGCTGCAGAATCAATCAGAATATACATTAGCATAAATATATAATCCATTATTATTATTATTATTATACAGTAAAACTAAAAATTATTCAGACGTATTTTATACATGTTTACTAGTGGGTGCAGGACACTATAGTTCATTTATGTAAGTGAGGATAGCAAAATAAAGTAAACTGTGACATATTATACCCAAAAATTCTTCATACAGTAAAATTGCTAAAAATTTGGAACCAAAAATTATTCAGACACTTTGACCTGACCATGTTTTGCTAAAGTGTTATCTGACATAATTAAGTTTTTTTTTTTTCTGACAGTTTAACTCTGAGATCTTGTCATATTTTATTACTACTTTTTAAACTATAGTGAAAAAACTGTAATAATGAATGAAATGTTCAAGGTGTTTGAATAAATTTTAGTTTGACTGTATATGCAGTTTACTAACAAGCTACAGATTCAAAAAAATACTGAGTCTGATTGGTCAGAATAGCTAACAAAATGGCAGTTGTTTGTCTGCATGTAGCCCCAATCACTTAAAACAGCATTTTGTGCTGTGTGTCCAAACTTTTCTCTTACTTGAGCATCCATAGACTGTATCAGGAGAAAGATTCCAGTAGAGAGGCTTACAGCGATCACACGCCACCCCTTCTACATTCGGCAGACACTCGCAGGAGCCCTGAAGTATAAAAAAACAAGCATTGAGAGTCGGGACTAAGAAAAAATGTTTGTAAAAGGCCAAGATCCTCAAAAACAGCATTAATTAAAAAGTAACTATGTAAAAGATATGATTTTTTTAGATCAAAAATAGAGAAATAATATTACAATTTACAATAATAGTTTTCTATTTGAATATATTTTAAAATGTAATTTATATCCAGTGATCAAAGCTGAATTTTCAGCATCATTACTCCAGTCTTCAGTGTCACATGATCCTTCAGAAATCATTCTAATATGATGAAACATTTCTTATATTATCAATGTTGAAAACAGTGCTGTTTGATATTTTTGTGGAAAACACAATACTTTTATTTAGGATTATTTGATGAATAGAAAGTTTTAAAGAACAGCATTTATTTTGTAAAAATCTCCTGCAACATTATGCAAATTTTTAACAGTTTAATGCGCCCTTACTGAATACAGTATTTCTTTTTTTAAAAAATACAACACAAATGGGACACCACACGTGATAATGTGCCATACCACTACTGAAATTTTGCTGCATACTTCACAAAATATTTTATAACATATACAGTGGGTACAGAAAGTATTCAGACCCCCTTAAATTTTTCACTCTTTGTTATATTGCAGCCATTTGCTAAAATCATTTAAGATCATTTAAGATTAAGATTTAGCAAATGGCTGTACCCCATATTGACAGACAAACACAGAATTGTTGACATTTTTGCAGATTTATTAAAAAAGAAAAACTGAAATATCACATGGTCCTAAGTATTCAGACCCTTTGCTGTGACACTCATATATTTAACTCAGGTGCTGTCCATTTCTTCTGATCATCCTTGAGATGGTTCTACACCTTCATTTGAGTCCAGCTGTGTTTGATTATACTGATTGGACTTGATTAGGAAAGCCACACACCTGTCTATATAAGACCTTACAGCTCACAGTGCATGTCAGAGCAAATGAGAATCATGAGGTCAAAGGAACTGCCTGAAGAGCTCAGAGACAGAATTGTGGCAAGGCACAGATCTGACCAAGGTTACAAAAAAATTTCTGCTGCACTTAAGGTTCCTAAGAGCACAGTGGCCTCCATAATCCTTAAATGGAAGATGTTTGGGATGACCAGAACCCTTCCTAGAGCTGGCCGTCCGGCCAAACTGAGCTATTGGGGGAGAAGAGCCTTGGTGAGAGAGGTAAAGAAGAACCCAAAGATCACTGTGGCTGAGCTCCAGAGATGCAGTCGGGAGATGGGAGAAAGTTGTAGAAAGTCAACCATCACTGCAGCCCTCCACCAGTCGGGGCTTTATGGCAGAGTGGCCCGACAGAAGCCTCTCCTCAGTGCAAGACACATGAAAGCCCGCATGGAGTTTGCCAAGATGGTGAGAAATAAGATTCTCTGGTCTGATGAGACCAAGATAGAACTTTTTGGCCTTAATTCTAAGCGGTACGTGTGGAGAAAACCAGGCACTGCTCATCACCTGTCCAATACAGTCCCAACAGTGAAGCATGGTGGTGGCAGCATCATGCTGTGGGGGTGTTTTTCAGCTGCAGGGACAGGACGACTGGTTGCAATCGAGGGAAAGATGAATGCGGCCAAGTACAGGGATATCCTGGACGAAAACCTTCTCCAGAGTGCTCAGGACCTCAGACTGGGCCGAAGGTTTACCTTCCAACAAGACAATGACCCTAAGCACACAGCTAAAATAACGAAGGAGTGGCTTCACAACAACTCCGTGACTGTTCTTGAATGGCCCAGCCAGAGCCCTGACTTAAACCCAATTGAGCATCTCTGGAGAGACCTAAAAATGGCTGTCCACCAACGTTTACCATCCAACTGACAGAACTGGAGAGGATCTGCAAGGAGGAATGGCAGAGGATCCCCAAATCCAGGTGTGAAAAACTTGTTGCATCTTTCCCAAAAAGACTCATGGCTGTATTAGATCAAAAGGGTGCTTCTACTAAATACTGAGCAAAGGGTCTGAATACTTAGGACCATGTGATATTTCAGTTTTTTTTTTTTTTTTTTTTTTTTAATAAATATGGAAAAATGTCAACAATTCTGTGTTTTTCTGTCAATATGGGGTGCTGTGTGTACATTAATGAGGAAAAAAAATGAACTTAAATTATTTTAGCAAATGGCTGCAATATAACAAAGAGTGAAAAATTTAAGGGGGTCTGAATACTTTCCGTACCCACTGTACTTGATATATAAAACAGCATGCAGTATGCATATATTCAGTATCCTAGTAATCCATTCTGGATGTAGCTATAATTAATATTGAAAAAGATCAATAAAGCTCACCACAGTGGGCAGGACATCATTATGAACAGAGCCTGCTGGGTTACACGTCCCGACTAGAGCATAAAAAGACAAAGAACAACATCAGAACTATTGTAAATGAATTTAATAAACAGGATTTTGTTTGAGCAAACATCTATGCAAGATCACCTTGGCAGAGGGGAAAGCCATATGACCCAGAACTGCAGCTATCACACCTCTGACCCTCAATGTTTGGCAGACACACACACTGTCCAGACACTGGATCACAGGAACTGAAGCGAGAGCCCTCCACTGAACAATGACATGCTGAAACAGAGAAAATCACCTGTTACAGCAGACAATCCTTCCCTTGTTTCCACCATGATAAGAGACATGTGACTTACGTGTGCAGCTGGGATAAGAGTAGTATCCGGGGGCACACTGGTCACATTTGGGGCCACTGTAGTTGGGTCTGCAGTTACACTGACCCTGACACACTACAGCTGGAGTCCAAAGATGTGCGAGTGTCACAAGTGCACACTGAGAAAAAGGATAAAGTTACAATTGAGATAAAACAAACAGAGCCATTCTTGATGTATATTCACTGTGTGTGTCTCACCCTGGCAGTTTGGATACGAGTGGAACCCTGAGCGACACTCCTCACAGCGAGGACCAGTGAACTCCGGCCTGCACAAACACTGACCGACCGCGTCACACATCTCAGGCAAAGAGCCCACAACACTGCAACCACAATCTACAAACAGACAGAGAGAGAAATTAAATTAAATTCAAACTTTATTTTTAAGTCAACATGAAATGCATTCGCAATCCATCTTACATATGTGAAATTTATCAGAGTGGAAAAGTATATTCAATGAGATCAAATGTAGGAAGTGACTTGACTGGTTCGTGAGTGGGCATTCCATACAAGAATGGAGCAAGAACTGAGTGTGAGTTTGCAGACAACAGTGGAGTTACTACTGAGTTAATAGTCAAGACTGATTAACTTACACAATTTTGCCTGAATGATTCAGTGTTTTTGAACAAATCAGTTGAGTAAATGATTCAATGACTCACTAATCTCATACCTAAGTGAATCAATGTTTGTGAAGAAAACGATCTGGGGTGCGTTTCCCAAAAGCATCGATAGCCAACTAACATCGCAAGTTCCGTCGTTGCTTACATAGTTCAATGATTTGGTGTTTCCCGAAACCATATTTCAAACAAACATTCGCAAACTGCATCGCAAACTTGTGTGGTTGGAACGACAGCTCTCGAGCTGTGCTTAGAATCATAGGACCCTATTTTAACGATCTAAACGCGCAGGTGCACTCAGGGCGTGTCCAAATCCACTTTTGCTATTTTAACGACGGAAAAACGGTCCGTGCGCCGGGGCGCATTTTTGAAATGGGTTGTCCCTATTCTCTTAATGAGTAATGGGCGTAACGTTCAATAAACCAATCAGAGTGTCATCTATGGATGCGCTCGCGCCATGGCGGATTGCTATTTACATGGCTACATTTATTTAATTAAAAATACAGTAAAAAACAGTAATATTGTGAAATATTATTACAATTTAAAATAACTGTTTTCTATTTGAATATATTTGACAAAGTAATTTATTCCTGTGATGCAAAGCTGAATTTTCAGCATCGTTACTCCAGTCTTCAGTGTCACATGATCCTTCAGAAATCATTCTAATATGCTGATTTGCTGCTCAAGAAACATTTAATGTGTACAATTGTACAAAATATTTGTGTACAATATTTTTTTTCAGGATTATTTGATGAATAGAAAGTTCAAAAGAACAGTGTTTATCTGAAATCTAATCTTTTGTAACATTATAAATGTCTTTACTGCCACTTTTGATTGATTTAATGCATCCTTGCTGAATAAAAGTATTCATTTCTTTAATTTCTTTTCAAAAAAATAAAAATAAAAATTCTTACTGACCCCAAACTTTTGAACGGTAGTGTATAATGCTACAGAAGCTTTGTATTTCAGATAAATGCTGTTCTTTTGAACTTTCTATTCATCAAGGAATCCTGAAAAAAAAAGTACACAACTGTTTTCAACATTGAAATAATCATAAATGTTTATTGAGCAGCAAATCAGCATATTAGAATGATTTCTGAAGGATCATGTGACACTGAAGACTGGAGTAACGATGCTGAAAATTCAGCTTTGCATCACAGGAATAAATTACTTTGTCAAATATATTTAAATAGTACACAGTTATTTTAAATTGTAATAATATTTCACAATATTACTGTTTTTTTACTGTATTTTTAATTAAATAAATGTAGCCTTGGTGAGCAGACGAAACTTCTTTTAAAAACATTAAAAATCTTTGTGGTTCCAAACTTTTGGACTGTACTGTATGTGTGTGTATTGGCACGATTGTTCAATTAATTAGCCAATTTCGTTCATCATTATAAGTAGTAATAGGCTGAATTGAAAATAGGTAGCCTAATTCTAATACACGCAATGACTATTCATCATTACATTTTTATATTTATGTAGCCTACACAATAATATTCTTTTACACTGTAATCCTTTTGTTTTTAATATTTGGCATGTTTGTGTGATGCGCATCCCTGTGTGTAATAAGCAAAGTCAACGCGCACTGTGGACGCGCCCAGAGGCGCAGTTTCTACCAACGGGCTCTAACAAAAAAATATTGCGCCACTGACTTTAGACCAGGTTTGAGTTGGTCTATAGCGCAGTCTATTTTCAGCTCCTTAAAATAGCAATGCGCCGGCAATGCGCCTGAACACACCTCTTTTTTAGACCAGCACGCCCATGGGTGCACTAACTGGCGCAAATGCATTTACTAATTTAAGGACGTGGCGCTGAACGGGAAAACGCGAACGGCGCCGGACGCAAACTAGCAAACACACTTGCGCTGCGCCTTGCGTCGCATTGCGCCGGGTGTATTATAGGGCCCATAGTTTCCTGATTTTATGACATGTGGACTTAATAAATCGTTATCTTGAGCAAAATAAGCAAGCTGACATTAAGTACAATGTATATCTTTAATTTCGAATATATACAAATGTCATTTACATATTTTAGTTTGTCAAGAGATTTAAAGCACTATTTTTGAAACGTGCACTAGAATGTAAGAATGAGTCATGACTAGCTAGTTGATCTATTAACGATGCATCATACTATGGCAGTGAAGCAGCGAGTTACGTCATTGTACGGGAAACACACCCCTGGTTGAGTGAATGATTCAATGGCTCACTTATCAAGATAGTCACTTGTTTTGTTCCTAAATGGTTTAGTGTTTTTGAACAAGTCAGTTGAGTACAAGAATAAATGACTAATAAAACAGTCACTTGTTTTGTTCCTGAATGAATTAATGTCTTTGAACAAACCTATTTGGTTGAGAGAATGATTCAAGTGACTCGCTTATTAAAACAGACTCTTCTTTTATTCCGGAATGAATCAGTGTCTTTGAACAAATTAGTTGAGCAAAAGAATCAGTGACTAAATACAGTATATACGGCTCAATTTGTGTACTTACACACTATTTCAATGCTATTTTGTATAAATAGTGTGAATAGTCATTTTTGGACTAACCCTTTAAATAGTGTATAAATGCACAGAGTATAGTGCGTCATTTGGGACACAACTAGTCACTTGTTTTGTTGCTGAATGATTCTGTTTTTGAAAGAGTCAGTTGAGTAAAGTGACTCATAAAGACAGTCAGTTGTTTCATTCTTGAATGAATCCATGTTTTTGAACTAATCTACTTGGTTGAAAGAATGATCCAAATGACTCATTTATAAAGGCAGTCACTTGTTTTGTTTCAGAATGAATCAGTGTTTCGAATTAATTGGCTAAGTGAAAGATTCAAAAGACTGGAATAATGATTTAAACTGCAGAAGAATCACTGAAAAACCACCACTAATACACAGAGTAACAAGCTAACAGTCTGTGAATGTGCAAATTTAGACAAGCAGTGTGATATAAACAGTGAAAAGTCCCATTGCTACAGGAATGCTATTTCAGCACTCAGTCAATCAAATGAGTAATATCAGCCAAAAACCAAAAGCCAAAAAGGAAAGGTGGAGAAAGTTAGCTCACATTTTAAAATGTGCACTGATGAATCATGCACAATAAGACCAAGAATGAGTGTTGAGTATGTAAACAGGGTCAAATTTTAGTCAAGTCAAGTCATCTTCAATTATATAGCTCATTTCACAATATATATTGTCTCAAAGCAGCTTCACAGTGACAACAGGAAAATTCTTATCGAGCTAAAGTAGGTTTTTGAATGAATCGCTTCCGTTGTAAAAATTGTTTATTATTACTTTAGGGGCCGCTTAAATGACACCTTTCCTACTGAAACCCGAATACCTTTAATGCATTCTTGCCATTCATTTACGTGTTTAGTTTTGCATGTTTGAGTGTGTATGTGCGCAGAAGCTTGGTCTTTTTAAAAAAGTGATATTTGCCAAATTAAGCAGTAAAAGAATTCACAGGAAACAGTTTATTTGTGGCTGTATTGTGAAGTTCATGGTTTGGCAGTACTCATAGGGGATTTTGGAGCTCAGTGAGATTAGAGTTGGCAAGCACTCACATTGGCATAATGGGTAGTTGAAGTAGCCGGGCGCACACTGCTCGCATGAATACCCCTGAAACCCGCTCCGACAAACACACTGGCCCGTTACTGCATCACAGGACCCATCCAGGCAACCCTGGCCTGAACACTGACAGCCTGGGGGGAAGAGAGCGAGAATATGTGCATGTTTGCATTGCTTTTGTGTTTGGGTGGTATACTGTGCTCGCAAACACTCCAACTATGCACAAGATCAACAGCAGTTCAGCAGACACTGATGCGACAATCTGCATGTGTTTGCTCAGATGTCACCTGCTGCTGCAGCTTACAGAGAAAAGACAAAAATGGACAGCTGATTTGATCTGGGACTTGACAAGTTATATACAGTACAGTCCAAAAGTTTGGAACCACTAAGATTTTTAATGTTTTTAAAAGAAGTTTCGTCTGCTCATCAAGGCTACATTTATTTAATTAAAAATACAGTAAAAAACAGTAATATTGTGAAATATTATTACAATTTAAAATAACTGTGTACTATTTAAATATATTTGACAAAGTAATTTATTCCTGTGATGCAAAGCTGAATTTTCAGCATCGTTACTCCAGTCTTCAGTGTCACATGATCCTTCAGAAATCATTCTAATATGCTGATTTGCTGCTCAATAAACATTTATGATTATTTTCAATGTTGAAAACAGTTGTGTACTTTTTTTTTCAGGATTCCTTGATGAATAGAAAGTTCAAAAGAACAGCATTTATCTGAAATACAAAGCTTCTGTAGCATTATACACTACCGTTCAAAAGTTTGGGGTCAGTAAGAATTTTTATTTTTATTTTTTTGAAAAGAAATTAAAGAAATTAATACTTTTATTCAGCAAGGATGCATTAAATCAATCAAAAGTGGCAGTAAAGACATTTATAATGTTACAAAAGATTAGATTTCAGATAAACACTGTTCTTTTGAACTTTCTATTCATCAAATAATCCTGAAAAAAAATATTGTACACAAATATTTTGTACAATTGTACACATTAAATGTTTCTTGAGCAGCAGATCAGCATATTAGAATGATTTCTGAAGGATCATGTGACACTGAAGACTGGAGTAATGATGCTGAAAATTCAGCTTTGATCACAGGAATAAATTACTTTGTCAAATATATTTAAATAGTACACAGTTATTTTAAATTGTAATAATATTTCACAATATTACTGTTTTTTACTGTATTTTTAATTAAATAAATGTAGCCTTGGTGAGCAGACGAAACTTCTTTTAAAAACATTAAAAATCTCAGTGGTTCCAAACTTTTGGACTGTACTGTACTTACATTAAAATATCACTGTGATTAACTCAGTGACAATTATAAAACTCACACATAGCATTTAATTTAATAATTTTGAATGTACATTCAGATAAAGTTCAAAATGTTATGAAAATGTTAGATTCATATACGTAAATATATTAAATATTTGAACTACTGATCTGTTCAGCTGTCTATTATGTTTGTTAACGACTGTAAAGTAAACTTTAAAACTAAACCTCACATGCACCTGTTTATTTAATTTGTTTATTTATTTTAAAGCATTTCTAATCATGTGATGTCACCACACAGCATATGAAAGGGTCAGAGTGTGTGCGTCCTTACGTTGGCAGTTGAGGCCGAAGTGTCCATGAGCACAGGTGTCGCAGTGCTCTCCAGTGAATTCAGGTTTACAAACACATGTATTGGTGCGAGGGTCCGGCCTACAGGAGTTCCCTTCCGTGCCTGCAGCACTGCACTCACAGTCTGAAAACACAAGGATGTAATAAAACGGGTGAGAAATCAGTGAATAAGAATTGAATCAAATCAAAATTAGTCAAACTGAATCAAATCAGTGTCTTACTGATGATTTCTCCTGCAGGTCTGGCCTCTCCACTGATGTAAACCTCTGACAAGAATAAACACAAGGAAACAAATTTTATAATAAACAATTAGGTTTCCTTACGTCTTACAGTTGATCTACTTCAAAGTTCGTCTTGAGAGAGCAGATATTAACAGCTGCACAAACAGTGTTTTCAACCACGCGGTATCTTTATTTCTGTGTTACAAATATTCAAATTATCACATAAATACTGAGATAAAAGTTTATAGTTCAGATATAAACACTTATGTTTATGTTATCGATCAAAAGTGAGCAAATAAGCTTCTGAAAGAAACTTGTAGCTGAAAGCGACGCATTTCTCGATTACACTGTTTCACCACCAGGTGGCGACAAGTGACTTAAAAAATGCATTTGACATTGAATCATTCATTCAACAGATTCTTTCAAATACACTGATTCATCCAGTAATGAAACAAGAGTGTGTCATTGAATCATACATCTAAACAGATTTTTAAAAAAATAATTAATTCAAATAAAACAAAAATTTTAAAATAAACTGCAGCAATTAATATTTCGTCAGAACCTCTAGTAATAAATTACGTTATTTAGTTAAGTTGTCATTCAGAATCGTGATCTTAGTTTGACAAACAAAAAAGTTTCTCAATTTATCCTGAATTGTGCAGCTCTAAGTTCATTTAACGCTGATTTATTTAATCTTCATATAAATTATAAGAAAGATTTGTTTACATTTTATTTATTATTTAAAATTATTTGTTGTTTGCCTTAATTAAAAATGCATTGGTTAAATTCAAACTTTTTTTTTCTACTGTCCTTTTTAAAAATAAATAAATAAATTATCGATACTGAGCAATATGAAACATTATATTGTGATATATTTTTTTAGCTGTATCGCCCAGCCCCTACATATGTTTGTTTGATGATTGTTTAGAGATCATCTGCACTGGATAAATTTAACTGAAAAAATATATCTGCAAGCAGCAATTCAGGGTGAAGCAAACAAGAAAGCTAGCAGCAGACCAACAATGTCATGATGGATTATGATAGCAACTGAGACAAAGACACTGCATGCCAATATTGAAGTCAATCGGACCAACAGTACTGTAGTTAGAGCCAATTTCATGTTTTGTTCAATTATAGCACCAATAAGTGGCGTAGTCCCACCGCTTTTTCGTGTGTATCCTCAGAGTGCCCCTATACATAAGCATGCCAAATTTGGTGAAAATATCTAATTTCATTTAGGAATTATAGACATTTATATGTATTAACATATAAAAAACATAAACCCACACCTGAATTTGATTAAATTTTTTTGCCACTCACTATCAAAATTTTGACATTTGGCCATTAGTGTATAGTTGTTTTCGATTTTCCTATGGTGGTTTCCTCTCGATCGGACTAACAGTTTCTAAGATATTTGCAAATGTTTTTTAAACGCTAAATCACAACGTTGCACTAACCATAAGCCGAAACCTTGCATGTTTGATGTTTGGATCAAGGATTCACTGAAAATTAGTCAACCACATCCTTCCACAAGTTATAAGCATGTAAATATATTTTCACCACTAGGTGGCGCTTGTCTGATAGTTCTCAGACTCGTTCAAGGCATCATGCCAATGACCCATACCGAATTTCGTAATGATACGTTCATAAAATACAGCATTTTACTACAAAATTCAATATGGCCGACGCCCAAAATGGCTAATATGGGAAAATTAAGAAGTTATAAGCAAAAAGAGCCATTTTTTGTATCTCCGGACCATAAGGTGGCTCTGCGCCGAAACGCAGCATGTAACCTCAGGTCATGCTTGTGATGACATGGACCAAGTTTGGTCTGAATACGATAAATTAATAAATCGTTTAATAAATCAACTTGAATTCCACAATTTTTGTTGGCTTGGTCTGAAGATGATCTGGTTCAATTTCATGAAAATCTGAGCAACAGCCTAGGAGGAGTTTGAACAAGTAGGTTTTTCTGGAATCAGAGGAAAGAAATGGTTTCTAGCCATTACGGTTCAAAAGTTATTAACATAAATATAAGTGCAATTTTGGACAGTTGGTGGCGCTAGAGGGATTGAGTTAGAGACTTCAAATTTGCTATGGTGACAGATCAGACTGGCCTCTATCTGTGTGCCAAAATTCATAACTTTCCCTCTGCCATAGACTTCCAGAGTGAAGAAGAAGAAAAAGAAGAACGCCAATGGATACAATAGATGCTGAGGCACCTTCGGTGCTTGGCCCCTAATAATTCCTAAAACCTTCATAAAAGCTTCAAAGACAAACACACAAACACACAGAGACTTACGGTAGCAGTCAGGAAAGCGTTCGTATCCCTCTGCACATGCGTCACAGTTCTCGCCGGTGTAGTTGGGTTTACAGTAGCAGCGTCCGGTCAGGTCCTCACAATTGCCGTCAGTGAACTCAGACTCACACTGACACTCTGAAAAACACATGAGAGAATCAGAGAAAACAAGCAAAAGAACAGAACAAGCTTTAACTATATCTACAGTTTTATATTCATGTAAATGCATGTATGGCCAGTGTTGTTATCGCTAATTAAACTAAAACTATTAAAATAATGTATTAATTGAAATAAAGCTGAAACAAAATAAAATATAAATATTAGACATTTTGAAAACTGAAAATATAAAAGTTAATTAAAGATATTAATAAATATTATATAATTAATACTAAAATAACACTGTGTATGACTGGAGACTCACTTGAACAGGCGGATGTGGACTCCAGAGGATGGTCAGGTGATCTATAGTAGCCAGAAATGCAGCGTTCACAGTTGTTGCCTGTGGTGTGATGCTGTGAGAGAATAAAAATCATAGGATGTATTTGCAAAAACATCAAAAGCTGTGTTTCCACACGTAGTGAGCATGTATTTGATGCCAAAAAAATGATGTATGCACCTACTGACCATAAATGCCATAAATGTCTAGGTAAGTTTTGAGCTGCAGCCAATGCCGCTGTACTAAGTTTGATTTATAATTGTGTGTTTGTACACCTGAGCCCACCTGGCATTCGATACACACTCCACCGCCCCTGTATTCTCCCTGCATGTTGAGACTGGCTCTCCGCTGGTCGATCTCTGGATCATAGTAGCACTCTGATGAGTGTCTGTGGCAGTTACATGCTGAAAACACACACACAACACAGTTACATCACCATATAATCAGCCTGAAGATGAAACACACTGAGGTTAATAACTCATCTGCCAGTGCAGAGAGAACACTATACAAGCAGGACAGATACAAACAGGGCAGGACATGAATAAAATACTCAGACACACACATCAATGTCCACCTGAACCATCCAAAGATGAATGACAGCAGAGAAGGGAAGAAGAAAGAGAAAAGAAAAGAAACAGCCATTAGCAAGGAGAAAAACGAGAGAAAATTATAAATGAATCTTCAGATTTTAGCTGGAAAAACAAGTTAAAACATATTGACAAAAAAAATTCAATAACTGCGTGTACCCTTACAAAAACTGGTAACTTTAGATTAAATAGATGTAGCACATGACAAACTCTCGCAGAGAAACCCATACGTCAGTTACACTTTCTTCGTAAGTTGAATACGGAAGGCGTAGGACATAGCGTTAGCATTTTGAACAGCGAGAGGCGTAACACTTTCTTCGTAAGTTGAATACGGAAGGTGTAGGACGTAGCGTTAGCATTTTGAACAGCGAGAGGCGTAACACTTTCTTCGTAAGTTGAATACGGAAGGTGTAGGACGTAGCGTAAGTGCTTTGAACTGCGAGAGGCGTTATACTTTCTTCGTAAGTTGAATACGGAAGGCGTAGGACATAGCGTTAGCGTTTTGAACTGCGAGAGGCGTTACACTTTCTTCGTAAGTTGAATACGGAAGGCGTAGGACGTAGCGTTAGCGTTTTGAACTGCGAGAGGAGTTACACTTTCTTCGTAAGTTGAATACGGACGGCGTAGGACGTAGCGTTAGCATTTTGAACAGCAAGAGGCGTTACACTTTCTTCGTAAGTTGAATACGGAAGGCGTAGGACATAGCGTTAGCGTTTTGAACTGCGAGAGGCGTTACACTTTCTTCGTAAGTTGAATACGGAAGGCGTAGGACATAGCGTTAGCGTTTTGAACTGCGAGAGGCGTTACACTTTCTTCGTAAGTTGAATACGGAAGGCGTAGGACGTAGCGTTAGCGTTTTGAACAGCGAGAGGCGTAACACTTTCTTCGTAAGTTGAATACGGAAGGCGTAGGACGTAGCGTTAGCATTTTGAACAGCGAGAGGCGTAACACTTTCTTCGTAAGTTGAATACGGAAGGTGTAGGACGTAGCGTAAGTGCTTTGAACTGCGAGAGGCGTTATACTTTCTTCGTAAGTTGAATACGGAAGGCGTAGGACATAGCGTTAGCGTTTTGAACTGCGAGAGGCGTTATACTTTCTTCGTAAGTTGAATACAGCAGGCGTAGGACATAGCGTTAGCGTTTTGAACTGCGAGAGGCGTTACACTTTCTTCGTAAGTTGAATACAGCAGGCGTAGGACATAGCGTTAGCATTTTGAACTGCGAGAAGCGTTACACTTTCTTCGTAAGTTGAATACGGAAGGCGTAGGACATAGCGTTAGCATTTTGAACAGCAAGAGGCATTACACTTTCTTCGTAAGTTGAATACGGAAGGCGTAGGACATAGCGTTAGCATTTTGAACTGCGAGAAGCATTACACTTTCTTCGTAAGTTGAATACAGCAGGCGTAGGACGTAGCGTTAGCGTTTTGAACTGCGAGAGGCGTTACACTTTCTTCGTAAGTTGAATACGGAAGGCGTAGGACATAGCGTTAGCATTTTGAACTGCGAGAAGCATTACACTTTCTTCGTAAGTTGAATACGGAAGGCGTAGGACATAGCGTTAGCATTTTGAACTGCGAGAAGCATTACACTTTCTTCGTAAGTTGAATACGGAAGGCGTAGGACATAGCGTTAGCATTTTGAACTGCGAGAGGCGTTACACTTTCTTCGTAAGTTGAATACGGAAGGCGTAGGACATAGCGTTAGCATTTTGAACTGCGAGAAGCGTTACACTTTCTTCGTAAGTTGAATACGGAAGGCGTAGGACATAGCGTTAGCATTTTGAACAGCAAGAGGCGTTACACTTTCTTCGTAAGTTGAATACGGAAGGCGTAGGACATAGCGTTAGCGTTTTGAACTGCGAGAGGCGTTACACTTTTTTCGTAAGTTGAATACGGAAGGCGTAGGACATAGCGTTAGCATTTTGAACTGCGAGAAGCATTACACTTTCTTCGTAAGTTGAATACGGAAGGCGTAGGACATAGCGTTAGCATTTTGAACTGCGAGAAGCATTACACTTTCTTCGTAAGTTGAATAGGGAAGGCGTAGGACATAGCGTTAGCATTTTGAACTGCGAGAAGCATTACACTTTCTTCGTAAGTTGAATACGGAAGGCGTAGGACATAGCGTTAGCATTTTGAACTGCAAGAGGCGTTACACTTTCTTCGTAAGTTGAATACGGAAGGCGTAGGACATAGCGTTAGCATTTTGAACTGCGAGAAGCGTTACACTTTCTTCGTAAGTTGAATACGGAAGGCGTAGGACATAGCGTTAGCATTTTGAACAGCAAGAGGCGTTACACTTTCTTCGTAAGTTGAATACGGAAGGCGTAGGACATAGCGTTAGCGTTTTGAACTGCGAGAGGCGTTACACTTTCTTCGTAAGTTGAATACGGAAGGCGTAGGACGTAGCGTTAGCGTTTTGAACTGCGAGAGGAGTTACACTTTCTTCGTAAGTTGAATACGGACGGCGTAGGACGTAGCGTTAGCATTTTGAACAGCAAGAGGCGTTACACTTTCTTCGTAAGTTGAATACGGAAGGCGTAGGACATAGCGTTAGCGTTTTGAACTGCGAGAGGCGTTACACTTTCTTCGTAAGTTGAATACGGAAGGCGTAGGACGTAGCGTTAGCGTTTTGAACTGCGAGAGGCGTTACACTTTCTTCGTAAGTTGAATACGGAAGGCGTAGGACGTAGCGTTAGCATTTTGAACTGCGAGAGGCGTTACACTTTCTTCGTAAGTTGAATACGGAAGGCGTAGGACGTAGCGTTAGCGTTTTGAACTGCGAGAGGAGTTACACTTTCTTCGTAAGTTGAATACGGACGGCGTAGGACGTAGCGTTAGCGTTTTGAACTGCGAGAGGCGTTACACTTTCTTCGTAAGTTGAATACGGAAGGCGTAGGACGTAGCATTAGCATTTTGAACTGTGAGAGGAGTTACACTTTCTTCGTAAGTTGAATACGGAAGGCGTAGGACGTAGCGTTAGCGTTTTGAACTGCGAGAGGCGTTACAGAAGGCAGTCTGGCAGAAGCTAGTTATTTTACTTTATAACTTGTTAATATGGATATTTTTCTTAAAAAAACGATTACATGGATTCCTACTGAAATGACTGGATTTTGCCCATGAAAAAACAGTGGTAACTGTGATCACATTTTAAGGCTAATTTAAAATGAGTATTTCAGTATAGACTTTCAGCCCAGTGAGTTCAGAATTTGTGGCTGCAGCTAAGAATTGCATCAGTAATTTTCATTAATGAAAATTAAAACAGCTGTGATTAGCAAAATCTAACACTGTTAGGACAAATTCACTATTTAAAATATGCACCAACAGGCATTAAAAAGCTTTCAAAACTACTGAATGTGTGTTTTTCCTGTCGCACAGTGGAGTCTTTGACAGGACATGCGGTGTGGAATGGCTGTGTTTTGTTAAGGGTCCAGTCCACTGACGGCAGGGTGAGGACAGGGTGACCCGGCGTGAGATGAAACAGTTCTGTCAGATGGGACCGTCTCTCAAGCCAGCTCTGCTCACAGATGTGCTATATTGTGTGGTCTCTCTCCACACAAAGGGGCGGTTATATATTAGGGAATTCAGAGATTAGATTAGGTGAGAAACGGCGGATATCCAACAACATACTCAGCGGAAACGTTTTCCAGACTGAAACGGCTCCCAATACACAGATAGACACCCAAAGAGTGAGACTGAGATCCTCTTAAAAGCATTGTGGGACTATTTTTACAGTGTGTGAGAGAAGCCAGACTGGATTAGCGTGTGTATGAGCTCACAGCAGGCTGGGGCTGTTCACATAGACTGCCAGCCGCTCTTATTCACACTGTCTCTGATGTCTTACTAAAGCAGAGACTACGCTGATCCTAAAGCGAACCTTTAAAAATCCTCTCATAACAAAACTGATCCTTGATCTAAAAAGGCTAATGTGTATTCACATTTATAGAGGTATCAGGTAGCCATTTTTACTTGGAGGTCTAGGAGTGCCACTTAAAAAAAGGCGTAAATTATCAAATAATTCAAACAAAAATGTATAAGAAATCACTCAATTAACACTAAATTGTGTCTTAAAACATAGTTAAATAACAGTAAACTAATAAATGAATATTTTTTTTAATTGACGAAATACAGACATATGTTTAAAATGTAGGAACATAACACAATAAAATAATTAATCATTTTTGAAAGCCAATTTTAAATTGTTTTAATCTGTCCTTTTGCAAAAGGCTTTTCTTCATCCATTTGCCAATAGAGTTCATTACAGTTTACTAGGACTTCAGGAAAAATATATAACACCACAAAATTGTGGAGTATGGTCATGCTGATGGACACATAAGGGGCTTTCACACCAGAGGAACCTTTTTTATAGTTCCTAGAACTATTGGTGAAAGAAACGCCATTAAATTAGCTCCTACTTCAGAGTAGGGTCTAACCCAGCACAATAGGAACTACCAGTGATGTAAGTTTATGTTAATTGGCCGAAAACACTCGAAACGTCACAACAACAAGCATGGCTTTTGTCACTTCAGAGTTCCTACTGGCGGTGCGAACGCAACCAGGAAAATGGCTCTAGGGGAACATTTAGTTCCCGGGAACTGCCCTGGTGGCTCGTTCCTATAACTAAGTTCCCATAACTACCCGGTGCGAAAGCCTCTATAGTCTTTTACATTTGTTAAAAATGCATGTAGCATGTAGGAAGAGAAACTTGAATGAGTGAAGAAAGAGAAATCAATCACAAAACCAGACAGAAATCATTCAAGATTCTCTGAGTGAAGATATTAAGCTTTGGACATTCCTGAAAAGTCACACTCATACTTTAGATGTCATGTCCATTTATACATAAAGAAGAGTACTGTTGGGAAGAATAAAGGAAATGCTGTTCCGCTATCAAGAAAGTAAAGAAGAAAAAATCTCCCAAAAAAAAGAAATCACGTTTTGTGAACAATGTGTCAAGGAGGCGGCGACAGGTACTAAATCTTTGTTTTGTTGCCTCGCTGGACGCAGAGAGAGGAGAACTCACGTTCACATTCATTGGCACTGTAAGTCGTGGCTGGTTTCCATGGAAACTGGTTGAAGCCGGGGCAACAGCGATCACATGACGGGCCGCAAGTGTTGTGCTGGCAGTCACACTGAAGCCTGGGGTACACAGACATAAAAGACAAAGCATAGGTTATCCCTTAAAACTTAAAACAACAAAAGCTGTTTCATCCATTCATGAAAAACTGATTTCTTTACTTGTGCTTTAGGTGCTTTGCGAGAATAACATAAAAAATTATAAGTAAAAAAGATGCCATAATTTTACAGATTATTTATTTACGTATAAACTCCTATAAACTGAATTTACCTCGGCATAGTTGAATAACAAGAGTTCAGTACATGGAAATTACATACAGTGAGTCTCAAACTCCATTGTTTCCTCCTTCTTATGTAAATCTCATTTGTTTAAAAGACCTCCAAAAAACAGGCGAATCTCAACATAACACCGACTGTTACGTAACAGTCGGGATCATTAATATGTACGCCCCCAATATTTGCATATGCCAGCCCATGTTCAAGGCATTACACAAGGGCAGCCAGTATTAACGTCTGGATCTGTGCACAGCTGAATCATCAGACTAGGTAAGCAAGCAAGAACAATAGCGAAAAATAGCAGATGGAGCAATAATAACTGACATGATCCATGATATCATGATATTTTTAGTGATATTTGTAAATTGTCTTTCTAAATGTTTCGTTAGCATGTTGCTAATGTACTGTTAAATGTGGTTAAAGTTACAATAGTTTCTTACTGTATTCATGGAGACAAGAGCCGTCGTTATTTTCATTTTCAACACTTGCAATCTGTATAATTCATAAACACAACTTCATTCTTTATAAATCTCTCCAACAGTGTAGCATTAGCCGTTAGCCGCGGAGCATAGCCTCAAACTCATTCAGAATCAAATGTAAACATCCAAATAAATACAATACTCACATAATCTGACGCATGCATGCAGTATGCATGACAAACACTTTGTAAAGATCCATTTGAGTGTTATATTAACTGTGTAAACTTTGTTTATGCACTGTTTAAGGCAAGTGCGAGCTCCGTGGGCAGGGAGCGTGCGATTTAAAGGGGCCGCAACATGAATCGGCACATTTCTAATTATGCCCCAAAATAGGCAGTTAAAAAAATTTATTAAAAAAAGTATATGGGGTATTTTGAGCTGAAACTTCACAGACACATTCAGGGGACACCTTAGACTTATATTACATCTTGTAAAAAAACGTTCGATGGCACCTTTAAATATCTGCATTTTGAATCAGTACATATTATGGTGCAAAATTAACAGTAAAATTATTTAAAAATAACACAAATATATATATATAGAACTGTGTCATTGTGACATAGAATTTCATAATGATTTTTTATAGAAATCCTCACAGCCATGTTTGAAGGTTATTCTCATGAGAATCTCTCTTGTTCTCTTTCTATCTCAATCTTGAGGGGCCAGTTTATGCAAATACTAAAGCACTTTGTGTCGATTGGCATCCAATGAGCCACATAAGAGCTTACAGTGTTTTTATTCAAGTGTCTAAACTTCTCGCTGACCTTGCTGCATACATAAAAAGAGTGAATTAGGGAGACAGAGGGAAAGCGAGAGAGTCTTTAAAACCTGACAGTCTGAAAGGGTTAAATTCTTCACGCTTGCTTAATTTTCCAACGACATCTGAAAAGCTGATCGAATTAACTGAGACTCAGAGTTTTGCTCACGGGTGGCTGCATTTACACACGTATCATTATAAAGCTACACAGCTGACAGTAAGGAACTGCTACACACCTATTCATACATTATTTATGTGGTAAACATTAATAATGACCTCCAAACAGTAACAAAAAAAGTATAACACCTTAGATTAGAACACCCCAGTAAAAAAAAAATGATGGTCCGTAGATATTCGTGTCAGTCTAACCAGACTCATTCACAGTCATTCATTCAAATTAAAAGTTTTATCACACTGGATTTTCACACCAAACATTTGTCTTAGTGTGAACACTCTTTAATGGACTTTAACATCCATCAAAAGTCTTGAAAATGTATCACACTTTACATTCGCATACTATCCATCCTTACTATGCATCCTAAATAGTACTCGGAATTAGAATTGTAGTGTCCCAAATCAAAGTATGTCGAAATAAGTATTCCAAAGATACCCAGATTGCCTTCCTTTTCTGGTTAGAATCCAAAGTGCAGATCCACGCAGCTAATATTTCCCACAATGTTATCAATGTTATCCACATACAGTACAGTCCAAAAGTTTGGAACCACTAAGATTTTTAATGTTTTTAAAAGAAGTTTCGTCTGCTCACCAAGGCTACATTTATTTAATTAAAAATACAGTAAAAAACAGTAATATTGTGAAATATTATTACAATTTAAAATAACTGTTTTCTATTTGAATATATTTCACAAAGTAATTTATTCCTGTGATGGCAAAGCTGAATTTTCAGCATCATTACTCCAGTCTTCAGTGTCACATGATCCTTCAGAAATCATTCTAATATGCTGATTTGCTGCTCAAGAAACATTTAATGTGTACAATTGTACAAAATATTTGTGTAAAATATTTTTTTTCAGGATTATTTGATGAATAGAAAGTTCAAAAGAACAGTGTTTATCTGAAATCTAATCTTTTGTAACATTATAAATGTCTTTACTGCCACTTTTGATTGATTTAATGCATCCTTGCTGAATAAAAGTATTAATTTCTTTAATTTCTTTTCAAAAAAATAAAAATAAAAATTCTTACTGACCCCAAACTTTTGAACGGTAGTGTATAATGCTACAGAAGCTTTGTATTTCAGATAAATGCTGTTCTTTTGAACTTTCTATTCATCAAGGAATCCTGAAAAAAAAAGCTCACAACTGTTTTCAACATTGATAATAATCATAAATGTTTATTGAGCAGCAGATCAGCATATTAGAATGATTTCTGAAGGATCATGTGACACTGAAGACTGGAGTAACGATGCTGAAAATTCAGCTTTGCATCACAGGAATAAATTACTTTGTCAAATATATTTAAATAGTACACAGTTATTTTAAATTGTAATAATATTTCACAATATTACTGTTTTTTACTGTATTTTTAATTAAATAAATGTAGCCTTGGTGAGCAGACGAAACTTCTTTTAAAAACATTAAAAATCTTAGTGGTTCCAAACTTTTGGACTGTACTGTACATCTGCAACAACATTGTGAACTATTGTAAAGATACCTTGAACTTTTAAATGTGTCATTATTCAAACACATGAGGAGAGTTCTCCACATGAAAGACCCACAACTGGCAGACTGGCAGTATGCTATACTACATTTCCCTCTGATACGGTAGGAAATTAAATTAAATTGAATGTGGAGGATTTTAACTGTGACAAGACGACTGACAGGGCGGTTTAAATGGTGAAAGGACACATGTACAACAACAGAGCGACCAAAGCTTGCCTACTCTTCTGCTACACACTCTTCACAAAAACAGTACATACTTTTAGCGCATAGTATATAAGTAGACAGATTGGGATTCGACACATATGCACATCCAACACTCAGACTTTTCAGTTTCATTCATCTGAGTGCTCCTGAGTGCTCACATATGGACGGATGCACACTTGCACTCAAGTGTGCACTTTATTTTCCCTGAATCTGTTTGGAAGGTTCAGCTTGAGCAGCAGTTTAATCCTTCATTAGCATCCACCCGCAGTCAGAGCAAGTGTTCCAGAGCCTTACTTCAAATGAGCTACAGCCAACCATACTAACCCACCCCATCCAGAGTCTATTAACCCTCAGCTGCCCTCCAGATCTCCTCTGAGACTTTAACACACATGCCTGAATGTCTAACGCTTCGGGTTCAGCTTACAGCATGGAAGAAGTTACCTCTCTACCCAAATTTCCCCATGAATCAACTGCACACTGACATCTGTTTAACTCCTTATACCTGTGGGGCAAACAGGTGGATCTGGGAAGCTTATAGATGGAGCACGCTTTAGCGATTGACCTGTGACCTTCATTCTCTGCATGGGTCATCCTCATTTAGCTCTGTCAATCAAAACCCTCCACCCTTCACTAACTGTCTGTATTCATTCAGAATAACATTTTACCATAATTCTATTTCTGCATATGAACACACACTTTCATTGAAAAGTTTGGGTTCGGTAAGATTGTCTTGTGCTCACCAGGGCTGCATTTATTTGATCAAAAAAATACAGTAATCTTGTGAAATATTATTACAATGTAAAATAACTTTTCTATTTTAATATACTGTATGTTCAAATGTAATTAATTCCTGTGATCAAAATAGAATTTTCAGCATCATTCCTCCAGTCTTCAGTGTCACATGATCCTTCAGAAATCATTCTAATATGATGATTTGCTGCTTAAGAAACATTTATTATTATTATTATTATTATTATTAATGTTGAAAACAGTTGTGCTGCTTCATATTTTTGTGGAAACCGTGATACATTTTTTCAGATATTCTTTGATGAATAGAAAGTTTAAAAGACAAGCACTTAAACTGATCAATTCAATGCATCCTTGCTGAATAAATGTATTCATTTAAATAAATAAATCTTACTGACCCCAAAGTTTTGAACAGTAGTGCACATGTACGTTACTCAAATGATCCAGTAAATTTGCTAAAAATATGCATTATACAACAGTGTATACTGTATAGTCTACTGTATCCCATAATGCATTTCACTCAACTTGAACTTCCATTGCTAGTGTGGTGAAAAACAGAAAGTAACATTGTTTGTCTTGACGCCTGGACAATCAAGAAAAAATACACCCACAATTTTCAAAAATGAAAATGATGACAGAATTTATATTTTTGGGTGAACTATCCCTTTAAGAATTATGTATTTATTTATTTTTACACAAAATGCAATTGTTTTTAAGTCTGAGATAATAACTAAATCTGATTTTAAGTATGAGATTGACAATGTAGCTTTTTTGTCTTTCTAACTGAACGCAAACGTTGCTATTCACATTAAAAGCTCTAAGTTTACCATTGCGCAATGTGTACCGTTTCACATACTATTTTTTTTTTAAAAATCAGTAATATGCTGTAGGCTAGTATTCAATTTCAAACCACTAATGAGCAGCTCTTTAACTCTGCCCTTTCCATAATCAAACATCACCACAGAAAGACACAATTAAATCATCCACACCTAGAAAAGATGCATGGTGCATATTGAAATATAAAGGTGTGACAGTCTCAGAGGAAAACATCTGGTTTCCTACATCCACATTGCATGTATATCAGCAGATCTCCGCAATATCAGTTACATATGCACCAAAAAAACAAAAACAAAACCAAACAAATCTCCTATGAAGAGGAAATCACAAAGAACAGCAGATTTAACAGAGATCCATGAAGGTT
Organism: Megalobrama amblycephala; assembly: GCF_018812025.1. Lineage (NCBI taxonomy): Eukaryota > Metazoa > Chordata > Actinopteri > Cypriniformes > Xenocyprididae > Megalobrama > Megalobrama amblycephala. The sequence goes on from NC_063067.1 coordinate 31,270,758, forward strand.
ATGGTTAAACTCTCCCTCCTCTCCAAACGCAATGTTAGCATATGTTTCTTGTTGCTATGATCTGAATTAACCCTCTGGGGTTTTGATAACCTCCACACAGGAGAGTGTTTTTTTCTGATATATATGACACCTTCCAGGTGGTTCATATTCCTGTTTGACTGCACTGAACGCTGCAGGAACCTGTGGAATGAATGCATACAATAACAGACAATTTATCAGCAGGGACAAAACTATGACCGGCGGATATGTCTCGATTGCGACATACAAAGAGCCAGGAAAATCTCTCAAGATTCCTGAAATATTACACAAACCTTTGTCGGATAAACAGCGTGATCTGCTTTATGTCCAACGGTCTTCTACACTAAAGGACCATATACAACACAGATTTTTGAGGATGTCGCTTAAACGTTTGTGCGATTTCATTACTTTTTAACTTCTGGAACACGATTAAAGTAATAAAACAAATGCATACGTTCGACAAAAATTTCTACAATGACCTGAGTGAATGAAATTCTTCCTAGACATTTATCCCACTGCAAGTGAGCCAATGCTGAACCGATCCGTTTCAAGGCATTGGTCAATTATCAGGTTAAGACCAGAGAGATCTTCTGACAAGCTAGTAAATCCAGACGCTTACAGGGCCTCAGAACTGAAGAATGTCCCTCCCCAGCCACCATCACTCACTGTCCTGAGACACGAGCCTTAGAGGAGACGAGCTGCTCTGACTTTGAGTCTTCTAACAAAAAAAAAGCAGATCCAGCATTGGTGTTTTGTGATTTTAATGGCCCTGTGGTTGTTTTCTAAAACTCTGGATTGCATAATAGACCTAAAGCATTGTGCTTGAGGATAAATAATATTCTGAGGTGAAAATATGTGCAGAAAGTTTCGAATCAGGCAAGTGAAGGCTTCTCAGAGCGAAGCGTCAGGGCAGCATGTATGTGCCTGTGCTAGTGGTCTGCAGTGCAGGTGCACTGCAAATTTATCCCCTCCAGGAACAGGAAAGAACAGATTATGAACAAGTATGATTTAAGCCTCCTTCTATGACACACTTATAAAAAGAAATGGCCCCCGGCTCATAGACATGAAAATATGAAGGTGTATGGACAAATCAGTGGAAAATTTGCATATTTGCAACAGTGTTGCAACAACATTTGCATGTTGGTGACAGTATAATTGCATCTTACCAATTTTTTTTTTTGTTTGTTTAAATTACATCATTGGAATGCATGCAGGGCTTGACATGAACTTTTTGCTCACCAGCCACTGTGATCCAAAGTTACTATCCACTCAGCATTTTCACTGGTCACAATTTTGACATCGATACCATGGGAAAAACTTCCTTATAGATATTTTTAATATGATCTCATAATTTGGCAGCAGGTATATTAGGCTGCTGTCACTTTAAGACCCGATGCACGGATCCATTATACTGTTACACATGCGTTTTCTTTCTCATTTGTTTGTTTACTTGAATGTGTTTACGTGAATACTCTTCAAGACCGGCATTTTGACATTATTTTGTGTGTATTTGACTGTTTAAGTGCAATAAGCAGCAAAAAGGAACTCATTTTCGTACTGAGAAGTGGCTTTATATGCACATACTTTGGGTGCGTGCAGAAATTCTGCGGGAATTAGTAAAATTATGCGCAATCCTAAACTGAAATTCAAGCCCTGAAACACCAACAATATTCATCTGGAGAAATTGAAACGAGTGAGTGAGGGGAGTTTGTGTGTCGGAGAGATGAGAGAGAGAAAGATCAGCTGGTATCGTGTATCTATTCTGCGGAAAATGAGTATTGGAAGCGTTTAAGATGTTTCAGTATGGATATGTATCGAAAAATTCGATATTTTTGACAACACTACATTGCACTTTATTATTTCAGATGCCTTTTTAAAAGACTACAATTGAAAAATGTATATATTTTCTATATAAAATTCAACCCGCCAAGGTGGCTATTTGGAGTGACTGCGTTACACGCCTCTGCTGAAATCCACCCGCATTTGGCGGGTTAACGGGTGTTAATGTCAAATAAATTAATGGATAAGGCAGGAAAATACATTCACAATAGAGCTGGCAAAAACAGGACAAAATAAATCTGATTGACTACACTACAATTCAAAACTTTAGAGTCAGTAAGATTTTTTGAAAGCAGTCTCTTATGCTCACCAAGACTGCATTTATTTGATCAAATAGGGTAAAACAGTAATATTACGAAATACTATTACACTTTTTATTGTTTTCTATTTTCATATATTTTAAAGTATATTTATTCCTGTGATCAAAGCTGAATTTTCAGCACACGAGTCACATGATCCTTCAGAAAACATTCTAATATGCTGATTTGGTGCTCAAAAAACATTTCTTATTATTATTCATGTTGAAAACAGTTTGAATCTGACTTGTGACATTTAAATCCTATAAATAACACAAATTAAAATATTCTTAAAGGTCACTTACTTGTACGGGTCATTGGGGTCTTGAGCATTACAGGCCTCGGCGTGGCCATTACACACACATCTTCCTCCAATACTGATGTCTTTAATACTGTAGTAATACTGAAGAATAAATGCAGAGAATATGATATAGTTGGAATAATTTATGATTTTGTAACAAAGCTGTGTTTGTAATTGCTGCCCATTCAAAACAATATATCTTACTCTTCGTGTGACCGTGGGGTCTCTCAGGGCTTTGCCCATCAGGTGACCCAGCAGTGTGTTGGTGCGGAGGAAGCGCAGGCGGATGTTGGTGGCCTTGGTGAACTCCCTCAGAACAGGAGAGTAGGAGAAGTTCATGGCGCCCGGTCGTCCGTTCACCAGAGACACCACAATCTGAACGTGTGTGAGAGTGATTTAAAGTCAGACTTCACAGTGGTACTTAAAGTGTCTATAAAAGTACTGAAAGTATATAAGTGAATAAAAGAGTCAGTGGGCAAGAGCCAGTGTTGGGATAGAGTTTGTCCGTGTCCGTACCTCTCCATTCTCCAAAGGGACAATCCTTGAGTACTCTGTTGTGCAGATGATATCGTCATCATGGTTGATCCGCTCGATAGACCTCTGGCCAAACCGCTCGATACAGTCTCTTTTAGAGGCTGGAGCAAAAACAATGACAATGAATAAAGCGTAAGAACACTGGTCAGGACAATCTATTTAAAGTCACCATGAAATCAAAACTGACAATTATTGTTTTTGTTAAAGGGGACCTATTATGCTCCTTTCACAAGATGTAATATAAGTCTCTGGTGTCTCCAGAATGTGTCTGTGAAGTTTCAGTTCAAAATCCCCCACAGATCATTTATTATAACTTGTCAAATTTGCCCCTATTTGGGTGTGAGCAAAAACACGCCGTTTTTGTGTGTGTCCCTTTAAATGCAAATGAGCTGCTGCTCCCGCCCCCTTTCCAGAAGAGGGCGGAGCTTTAACAGCTCAACAACCACAAAGCTGGAGAATCTCACACAGCCAAAATGAGGATTGTCAGTAACGGTGTTCTGCCTTACATTGTTCAAACCGGAGTCGACACTGATGGAGAGACTCAGGAAGAAGTTACAACTTTTAGACGTTTCTGAATGGTTAGTGGATAAATTGATGTAGTTGCTGTGGAGTTGATTCAACTCATCCACTAGCATGTGCCGTCATGTTCATCTTTTGTGTTGAATTGACCCTCGTTTGTGAAGCAGTCCGGCGTAAAATGATGGCATGACAACAACACTCTACTACAACAACTCTTCCTCTTCTCTAAAGCAGCACGACATGGCTGTTGTTTATGCAAATTTTAGGGTTAGTGATGTCACCAACCCAGGAAGAAGCTCGTTGTAGTCCCTACCAGCTGTTTGTTGTAGTCCTTAACAAGTGATTTCTGTAAAATAAAATATCTCCCTTTGCATTGAACTTTAAGTGTTGTAACTTTGCAGATGTTAAATGATCAAACAGCAACATTACACACTAACTAAAGTTAAAAAAGTGAAATCATAATCAACCACCCCTTTAATATTATGATACTCATACTTAAACAGTAACATAAAAAATATTTTAAAAAATATTGATAAAAAATATTTTAACTTGTTATCTAAAGAAAATAATTATTTCAATATCAAAACATAATATAAATATACTTCAAAAAATAAATATTTAGGTATAAATATAATTAAAATTAAAGGTGCCGTAGAACGTTTTTTTACAAGATGTAATATAAGTCTAAGGTGTCCCCTGAATGTGTCTGTGAAGTTTCAGCTCAAAATACCCCATAGATTTTTTTTAATAAATTTTTTTAACTGCTTATTTTGGGGCATCATTAAATATGAGCCGATTTAGGCTGCGGCCCCTTTAATTCCTCCTGCTCCCCGCCCCCGGAGCTCGCGCTTGCCTTTAACAGCATAAACAAAGTTCACACAGCTAATATAACCCTCAAAATTGTTCTTTACAAAGTGTTCGTCATGCAGCATGTCTAATCGCGTAAGTATAGTATTTATTTGGATGTTTACATTTGATTCTGAATGAGTTTGATAGTGCTCCGTGGCTAAAGCTAACATTACACACTGTTGGAGAGATTTATAAAGAATGAAGTTGTGTTTATGAATTATACAGACTGCAAGTGTTTAAAAAATTAAAATAACGTCAGTCTTGTACATATTAATGATCCCGACTGTTACGTAACAGTCGGTGTTATGTTGAGATTCGCCTGTTCTTCAGAGGTCTTTTAAACAAATGAGATTTACATAAGAAGGAGGAAGCAATGGAGTTTGAGACTCACTGTATGTCATTTCCATGTACTGAACTCTTGTTATTCAACTATGCCGAGATAAATTCAATTTTTAATTCTAGGGCACCTTTAATATAAATTAGTAAATTAATTTAAACATAATATAATTAGTTATATATAACCAATCATTCATAACATTATTTGTAACATTCTTAAATCTGAACTTAACTAGAAGTACTGGTTAAAATGCTCTCAATCTATAGCTGTTGATTGTTAGTCTCTAATCATCATCAGCTTTTTTTGTTTTTTTTTGTTACACCAATATTATATTTCAATCTGGATATTACTCATAATATAGCACATCATATGAAGTCATATGTCCATTTTTTCCTAACAAAATAAACAATTATTATCATGCTCTTGTTCTTCTGAATGCAAAGCTGACTCTAGACTGAATATTAAAGTATATAAAATATGCTATTTATAAAGTATTCAACACACAGCAATCTGTCTCAAAATGTTCTCTCTTTTCTCCATCTTTCTCCAGCGTTCTGTCTTTGTTTAGTACGAAGTCATGGAGGCAGTTGTGGGCTGATGGATTGTGAGTTTAGCAAAACAACTGAAAATTACATTTCATTCTGTTGATAATGTCAAACCTCCAAATGCCAACCAAGGCGTGTAGTTACTGTTGCCAGACTTGTGGCCTACACCTACACTACTGACGGCCTTCAGTGACAAACAAGACAACACAATATTGGTGTTTGCAAACCACAGAGCCAGAGAACAGAAAGAACTGACCTTTCTCAATTTCCCACACTTTCATTCCCATAATGCATTCCTCTCAATTATGGAAGGCCACACAATGTTCATGAAGCTGGATAAAGCTTGACAGTGATAAGAAGCTAATTTCAGTTACTCACAGGCGAAGAACTTCCATGGCTGGTATGTTTTCCCAAAGTCAATGGAGCGCTCCAGAACCCACAGGTCCGGCCGGGGCGAGTTGGCAAACTTGATGAGCACGTATGCAACGTGGAAAAGCTGGGAAGAATAAAAAAGAATTTCAATATAAGTTCACAATTTGAATAATGTCTTATTTGCATTAAACTGTATCATTTATATATGCATTACTGTATATCAGTCATCAGTATATCAAGAATGGGCAATAAAAAACCCATATTGGTGACAACCTACCCACCTTAAAGGGATAGTTCACCCAAAAATGAAAATTTGATGTTTATCTGCTTACCCCCAGCGCATCCAAGATGTAGGTGACTTTGTTTCTTCAGTAGAACACAAATGATGATTTTTAACGGCAAGACTTGATTTTTAAATGATGAACTTCATCTATAAGAGTAAATAAAACTTGCTTAGACAAATCCAAATTAAACCATGCGGCTCGTGACGACACATTAATGTCCTAAGACACGAAACGATCGGTTTGTGTGAGAAACTGAACAGTATTTATATCATTTTTTACCTCTAATACACCACTATGTCCAACTCCGTTCATGACTCCTTTAGTGATGTCTGACACTCATTGAAGTATATGCGCGAGACATCACTTCCGTTGTCAGAGCGCGATCAGACATCACTAAAGGAGTCATGAACGGAGTTGGACATAGTGGTGTATTAGAGGTAAAAAATGATATAAATACTGTTCAGTTTCTCACACAAACCGATCGTTTCGTGTCTTAGGACATTAATGTGTCGTCACGAGCCGCATGGTTTAATTTGGATTTGTCTAAGCAAGTTTTATTTACTCTTATAGATGAAGTTCATCATTTAAAAATCAAGTCTTGCCGTTAAAAATCATCATTTGTGTTCTACTGAAGAAACAAAGTCACCTACATCTTGGATGCGCTGGGGGGTAAGCAGATAAACATCAAATTTTCATTTTTGGGTGAACTATCCCTTTAAAGACAATGAATCAACCCTACACTGCACAATACTTTAGTTTAACCTTAACCTTGGTTATACATGCATCCAGTGGAGCCGATGACATCACCGCCATCTTAAACTTCCTTTTCACATAAATTCATCACATGTGAATATCAGTCCTGTCTCCCAGGCTTTCTGTTGGGAGAGGCCCTATATAATTAAGGCAGTTATGGCTGTGAGTTCATATAATGTCGAGTAATGTCATTTTTACATGACTGATAGATTGACTTTGAGGTTCACAGATGTTCTCCCACAGTGACTTAATCAAAGGCATGGACATATCTGGACTGTTTTCCCTAAACTCACTCAATCAACACACAGACATTCTGCCCCAGAGAGAGAGAACGAAAGGTGGAAGTAATGACATCATGACTATTAAATGATGTAATGCTAAATTAATGTTGAGATTAATACAGTCTGTAAGTTTACACCAAATACTACATTTGGAAGTATAATCAAATTGACAGCCCCCTTTAGTTACTGTTGCTATGTCAGACAAGCCATCGCACATCATGAAAAATACACCGCGGAGCAAAGAGGACACTGACAATGCGTCGACAGACAAGACAGAGCAGGTTACTTTTGATATGAAACAAAGTCTCAAATTTCAAATTGTGTGATTTTTTAAGAAATTCAAACAATAAATACTGTATTGTGGCTCTTTAATGTGTCGTGACAGATCGCTGTAGCGCCTCAGATCAAGCGGCTCATGAACCGATCATCTCTATACTAGTTCGTTTATAGCAGTGTTTCTCAAACTGGGGTACGTGAGGTGACAAAAGGGGGTACACGAACAAAATGGTGAGTAGTTAATTTAACTCTACCTTACCTTAAAATAATATTAAAACCGAGCATGTATTTCTAACTGGCAAAATGCCGTAAATCCATTACATTTAATCAAATTACCTCATGTTTTGCAGTCTAAAATGACTGCATCCACACAAGCAGCATGCATATGATAGATTGCGTGCCGTCTGCTGCCTTAAATCGCGCTAATTACTGTCGTTCTCGACAATGCACCTTTGTAAAAGTGGGGATTTAAAACTTGCATGAAGAACAAATATAGACACAGATAGTGGATTTATATCAATTTAAGACTCAAACTTTCTTCAAAATCATACCTTGTGTGAGTTCTTGTATTTAATGTTGATAACGAGGGAGAATGCAATTGTACCCAAATATCCACATGACTGCAAACGTGCATTATTAGCCTATACAACAGGTCAAAAAACAAAATGTACATTTTAAACACAGTACTGTCAGTATTTACTCTATTTTGCAACGAAAAAATATTTCTAATGAAAGAACTACAACACACAAATGCGGCTTTGAACGAATCGTGAGAGTCAGTGATTCAATGATTCATTCACAGCCACTTGCTTCGTTACTGAATGAATGACTCGATGATTCACTCATAAAAACAGTGACTTGCTGCCACCTACTGGCAGTTTTAGTTTAATATTTAAAAGTATCACTTCGTTTTACCATCATTGCATAGTTCTATATTAAACATTTTTTATTTAAAACATTATTTATTTTATAAAGTTATTCATAAATGTAAAAATATGCACTGGAAAATCAATTTAGGGGGCAAATATTGAATCCCTTCAGGGGGTACTCCACGCTAAAAAGTTTGAGAACCACTGCTTTATAGCATCAAATAAACATTAATGAACATCATAAGGAATTTTGTTTCAACTGCCGAAGATATCGGTACACGCCATTTTTCAAGTTAAGTCCACCGACGAGTCTGCTAACTCCCCTGACTGCTTTGTCGGACAAAATGGCAGACTCTGCGTTATGATTGGTTAGATCACCTGTCAATCAAACCCCCAGCAAAGGGTCAGTTGGCTGTAAGTCATTTTAACTCATTTTTCAGTCTTGCCTAGTTGAATCTTGTATAACATAAAAAATGAAGTTTCAAATGAAGTTAAATTGGTTATTTATTTATTTTTTACATACTAATCTGGGCATATAGTCACGGTCTGTGAAATAGTTTCCTGTTTTATGGTTATCTCATAACAGCAAAATTATTTTGTGCTTGTTGGTTTTACCACACTGACTTACATTTGTCAGATTAAAGGTGTTTGAAAAAAATCAATAATATAACAAAACTAAAATTAAAGTATATAATAACACAATTTTGTGTCAAACTAGTTTATAAAATTTAGACAAAAAAAGACAATTACATCACCAAGATGTATGGCCCACAAACATTTTAATTCAGAAATGACAAAAAAAGGTGTACTTTCTGAACACATTACCAGACACATAATACATGTATAAGAACTTTATCATTCTTGTCTGAAGAACATCATGGACAACATGGATCATAGAAATATTTCTTTCAACAGTTAACCCTTAAATGCATACCTCGGGTCTTTAGTGACCCGGGACGTCATTCACTACCCTCCTCCTCGTTCATTTTTTAAAGTTAGACATCAACCTTCTTGGTATTCCTCAATCAATTCATTATAAAGAATATAACAAGGAAAAAAATCATAAAATTATTAAAGAATGCCTATTTTTGTATTCATTTTTTGTAAAAATTGTATAGGGTGTGTATGAGTGTACATATACTTTTTTCTGCACAACAATAATTAAATCTTAGATGACGAAATAAGTGGAATTCACCTTTATTCCACAAGGTGGCAATGTCTGATACACAATGCTGAAGTGACGACTCATTCAGACAGAAAACAAAAGAATAAGAAAAGCATGAAATGGCTCAGCGATTTACTGCAGAGCAAGTACTGAACGCAATCAAATATGACTGTAACTGTTACTGGATAGATGAAGCTGGTGAAGCTGTTAGCGATCAAAATATTGATTTTGAAGATGTTGAAAATTATAGTTTTGAGAATACATTTGAGATCACGAATGGGCTCATATTCGTGACCTCAAACATAAAACTAGCCCATTATTTGCTGAATTTACTGGGAAATGAGCTCTGATGAGGACAGTGATGATGGCATAAAACATCTGCTCAAACTGAGCCCTTTCAAGCTCCAAAAGGTAACAAAATATGCTTTATTTTATTCTTCTGTAATTATTACTCTAATATCAGAGGAGTTTTATATTATCGCGACAGGTAGAGATCCTTCCGTGTTAGATATTGATCCGGGTCGATAAAGACCCGAATATGTAAGAATGATTGGCGAAACAGTCATGCATTTAAGGGTTAGATAACTCATTTCTGATGGAAGCCAAAACTCAACTGATCAACTCTAATCTCCTTGGTCCATTTTAGTCTTGTGCGATAACCACCTGACATTCATTTGTGCTCTCTTTGCTATCTCTACCACTCTTAAAACACCATGCCACATTCTCACGGGGACAGCTGATCTGTTATTAAACTACAGTATAAGTTTAATACAAATTTCACAAACAGGGCTTAGATTAAGCCAGGATTAGGCCTTAGTTCAATTAGGGTATTTAAGTAGCTTTTATAAGCGTACCTTAGAAAAAAAAACATTGCTGTCATGTATCTTGAGACAAAACGATGGGACTGTGACATATTTATAAGATATATCAGTGCAAGTTGCTTTCAGTTAAAACAGCTCAAACGTGCATTTTAGTCTGGGACTAGGCTGAAGCTTTGCCAGTGAAACCATGGGATTAAACTATAAGAGTAATCCATTATTATAAATATTAGCCATTCTTCATCTAATCTTACTGGAAATGTGTCTTCCTAAGGAAAGCCAAAGGCTTAATGCTTAAACATGCATCTACTTCCTCTCTAAGCCCCTCAGCTCTGACAACACAGTATCCCCTTCAACACACACACACAAAACCATCCCCCACCATCTATACTAACTTCCACAACCCCTCAATGCAAAGCAACGCAACCCCAAAGCCCCTCTGCTACAAAGAAGCACTTCAGCCACATCAGGGGCTTTTGTCAACGCAAGCCTCTTCACAGATACGCAGAACAAAAACACATCTGTGGAAATATCTGAAGGGAGTAGCGAGGTGGAAAGGTGGGCTCTTTGAAATGAGGATCAGATGCTCTTTCTTCCATCTGCCAGACGGACGGCTGGTCACAGGGGTGTGAATGAACCTGAACTTCAGACTTTGTGTGTCTGCATTTCACATTTACCAGGGCCATGATGAGAGATGCAACATGCTTCTATGGTGCTCTGAGTGGTTGTTAGTTCTTGCTATTTGGTGCTAGTGTCTTCTGGATGGTTTCTATGGAGTTGCTAGTAGTTTCTAGGTGGTTACTCACTGGAAAAAGGTATTTTTTGCTGTGAAAGCCTTTTATTTGGTTGGGTTGGGTTGGGTTGGGTTTGCTGCAGCGTGAGGTAAGTGTGTATGAAATGTTCAATAAAAGTCTGCTTGTGTCCAGACTCCCTTGGGCTTAATGATTGCACAAATTCCTTCTTTGTTGCCACAGTGATAAGTGTGGAAACACAGGTATGGGGATTGTGAATGCTTGGCCAATCATTAAGCACCTGAGAAACCGGCACCACACCTTGGTCAACAGGGCAAAAGTCATGGAAATGTTGCTAAACAAAAGACAAAAACTAAACTTGGGTTAATATTTCCAAATGGCTGATTCAGTTGTCTAAGTTGTTTCATTCTGGAATAAGTTGTTATAATAGGTTATGTGGGGTATATTGAGTAACATTTATTGTAACTCTTTTTGACTCTCTCTAAACACTCTCCAGAAGGCTGTTGCAGGAATAAGTGAACAGCATCAGCGAGGCGATCTGTGCATGTCTGAGCATGCTTCAAAGTGACAGAAGATGTTCACTCCATCCCCCTCACCCTCATCTGTACACTTTTCCATTCCTTCACCTATATATTTTTTTCGGTAACACTTTACTTAAAGCCTTTATGTATAATGCATTATATCTCTTCATAAATACTTGCAACTAAAGTTAAAATGCCTTATAATATTTGTAGATTTCTTGTGCATCTGAAATTGGATGTTTGTCAAGTGTTTTAATGCATTATACTTTCCAAAGGTGTGTTCAATAAATAGATATTATAACTGTGGTTATAATTATTCATGAGACCATACAATGCATTATAAGTAAGCAATAAGGTACTCAAGGTTAGTGCTGTATCGTGAATAAGTCACGGCTGAAGGGCGTTGTTAGGCAAAACACGAAGCCGAGTAACCCCTTCAGCCGTGACTTATTCACGATACAGCACTAGCCTCGAGTACCTTATTGCTTTTATAAAACGGTTGCCACACAATACAAATATTAAAGCCAAAAATATGTATCAATATGACTTTCATGAAGTAAAGTAAAAGCCTTCCTTCCGCCGGAAAAAATAGTCCCTGACCGTGAACAGCAACAGAAGTTACATTATTATGCCATTAGATGGCAGCAAAGACTGTCTTTATGAGTGTGTCAGTCAGTAGTGAAGACTTTTATATTGAAAAGACTGAATTGTTGTGAACACGGAACAAGACGCAACTGACAAATGCTTTGACTAGCGCTGTCAGTCACGGGAAAACCCCTTAACTGTTAAAAGGACAAGATAATACATCGCAACAGATTTTTATTATGAACATAGGACTGACCTGAAGGAAAATGCTAAATCTGAATGCAGGTAATAAACTCGCTCACTCGATCTCTTTCTCACAATACTCTTCTACATAATACAGTAAGCTTCAATGAACAATATCAGCTGAGAACAAACAGTTTACGTTGCTAAAGTGGTTGCTAAGGGTGTTGTGTAGTGATCGTGCTATATATAAAGGCTTTAAGTAAAGTGTTAATTGGTAATTTATTTTCTCATATCCTAGCATAATATGCAGAAACAAAGGGACTTACACGTGAGAAGCAACACAAGCAATTTATCATAGGATCCAACAATGTTCATAGTACACAATGCCAAGATTAAAGTATAAACAAGATTAGTATACAAGCTAGAGCAGAAATTAAATGCAGACGAGAAGAGAATGAGAGCAATGTTTAAAAAAAATAAAATAAAATACATATACATATACATAGGTGTTGCAGTAAGTTTTATGAATTTATCAACTCTTTTTAATGATCTAATTTTTTTTTTTATGAAAACTGAATTATAATTTTTAGAGATTCACCAATATATATCAGCCAGTAATCAGTATTGGCTGATAAAATCAAATTTTTTACACTATCTGCGGATAGTTAAAAAACAGCCGATAGTCAGGGCCGATATTTGTGTCAACCAAAAGAGAGCAGGAAAATGCACTGAATTTGTGCTTTGTGTAAAGAAAATGCTAAAAAACTAGTTTGATGTTCAATATTAATAGTAATTATATGAATTAATAAAATTCAGAAAGTTAAGAAATATTCATTTATTCTGAAACAAGCTGATGAAATGGAGAGAATAAAGTTTTTGTTTGCATTTCTTTCAAAATATAATAATGAAAAATATAATGATTAATTATAATGATGAAATTATCATTAACTCAAAAGAAGCAGTTCTGCAAAAAAGGCAGAAACCCCAAACTATCGGTATCAGCAAATATCGTTCTGAATATTCGGATATCAGTATCGGTGGGGAAACTATAAAATATTATAGTTTTTTATATTTAACTATAAAATATAAAATCCTGAAACATTTAAACTAAAAAAATGGAAATAGCAGCACAACTGTTTTGCAATACATCATGAACACAATAAATACATTGTGCATATTTTTTGATGTAACTACATAGCAGTTAAAGACACCTGATATAAAGTGTGATCCAATCAATCATCAGTTTACAGTTCATAGAACTTTATCCATGTTTTTTTATGCATGAAACTCAGACTTGGTGTGAATGAGCCTAACAGAGCCTGTTATAGTACTATACACCCACTCGATCCCTATAGGCTTCACTTGTTCCCTCTCTCCCTTTCCTCTTCATATCCTCTTCTTCCTTCCATCACATTTTTTATCTTTATACCACATCCTGTCATGATGTCTGTGTAAGACACCGGTGTTGCTCTGCAGGAGTGGAACGTTTCACAACCTCAGCAGTCCGACTCAGAAACGCCAGACAGGCTTGAGAATAATGGCCTGCTTATGAGGAGAGCAGGAGGAGGAGGAGGGATTACCATGGCAACGGGGGATGCCGTAACAGCTGCACGCGTGCATTCACACCTGGAGTCCCGGCACATGTCGTAAATCCTGTTACATCGTTAGCTGGTATGTACATGGTTTGGTAAAATGAAACTGTGATGGGTCACTCCAGAGTTCGAAGATCAAACACAGCTGTTGTCCCCCAGAGACAGAATCTGATCGGGGCAAACGGATCCCACCCTTACAGTCCATTCCAGACATGCCTGAGAGAGCTGCGTTTACTGCCATCCATTCACAGCTACAGAGAAACAAAAAGCAGCAGACTGTCTATCACCTCTCAAAGCATATACACACTACAACACCGGTACATGTAACCTCAGGACTGTGTGTCACTGGATACTTTCTCTCTTTCCAAACACAAAAATGAACCACAAGAGCATTTCTTGTTGCTAAGGTATTCTGAGTTGTTGCCAGGGTGAGATGCTTACTGGCTCAAGTCTAGGGCTGCAACTAACGATTATTTCGAAAATCAATTAATCTGTCCATTATTTTTCGATTAATCGATGGAAATTTTTTTTAAAAAATTGTATTTTTAATTAAAAATTAATTTCAGTCCATTATTTTAAACAATATTATTGCCCAATGCTGTCCTCCAGACGATGTAAAGCCTATGAAAACAAAAATAGTGAATGTAGGCTATGCTGTACATTATAAGCAAAAAAAGGTTAAAATACAAACATTATATACTAAACCTAAAAACAACTGATAGATTACTATTTTAAAGCAGAAATTAAAACAAATAAATTAAAAATGATAATAAACAAAAACAAAAGCACAAAATGTTAACTTGCAAGTGGTATAAATAACACACATTCACTCGTCTGAACATGATTATATTACATTAATAGGCTATTATGTATATTTTTAAACCTACATTTAATTTCTAACAACAAAATATTTTAGCAAAATGTGTATCTTAGTCAGAATTATCGAGTTCCTATTCTACTGTTTGACGCACAAGCGCCCACCAGGGCTCGTTTATTTACGTCTGAAAGTTTAACAAGACGCTTGTTGTCAGAATATGCAAAATGGAAATACTTGCGGGACTTTCTAACATTTACAGATAAGGATATAACCGTAAAATGTGTCCAGGAAAACGTGTCAAAGGCATTAAACAGCAAACTCATCTGTCAAAGCACGAGAGGTAAACGCTTATGCTTTTGTTTGAAGCACTTAAAAATATAAAGCATTCTCATGTGTCGGACAACTTGGATCATGTACCTTTCCCGGAGCAGCTCCCTCTGTGTCCTCCAATATTTTTTGTATGTGTTTTGTCCAAGCGGCAACCTCCCACCGTTTCTCTTGAAGCCAATACGGAAGTGACTTAAACTGCAATGCATCGACTGGCCACTAGGGACAGGCTCCAACAGAGAGCAGAATCTCATTGAGCCCCATGTTAAAATGCCCAACTTTACAGCAGAAAAAAACGTGTTTACAGCTGGTACAAATTGTGGTTTTGGTCTGTATAGCTAATTTTGCCCGTCATGACAACTGTGAGGTGGGTGAATTTTTTTATAACTCATCCGTTTAAATTATATTAAGCCTTAAAGTTCTGCATAATTAAGGGCGAGGTTACTTGAGTGACAGGTGGATTGCCGCTGCTGTCACCACCTCACCTCAGCTCCGCCCGCGTCCCACCTCTTTGCCCATTTTCTGTTATCCGGGCGTGACGCGCTGCCAAAATGGCAACGGCTGGCTTTAGGAATCAAAATGCTCTTCAGAAACCTACAGGTGACATCATGGACACTATGTCCATATATTTTTTTTTTTTTACACTCTATGGTTTTGTCCATAGAAATGGGTTATTCAGTTTCCCAGGCATAGCGCGCAGACGTGACTAAACGATAATCAAAATCGTTGTCAATTTTTGTCATTATCGATAATAATCGATTTTATCGATTAGCTGTTGCAGCTTAAGGTACTATCATACAGTATTATAGTATATTATAGTACCTTACATTATATTATAGCATTATATTATATATTATAGAATATTATAGTACCTACAGCCTAATATTCATACTAAAATATTCCAGTCTGTAGATACGGACATCTATGGGAATTTTTTTCTGGAAGTCCAACATAGACAAACATTGCAAATCTGATCTTACTTTCTTAAAATTCCTAACCCCAAGTATGAGCAATTGTAATAATGATACTTAGGCCCCGTTTACACTAGAGCGTTTTCGTTTTAAAATGCATAACTTTTGCTACGGTTACGTTTTGCAGAGCCCGTTTTAGTTTGAAAACACCGGGGTTGCGTTTCAGTATAAACGTACCAAAACTGAGGCCCCGTTTACACTAGTGCGTTTTCGTTTTAAAACGCCGTTTTAAAATTAAAACGATCCTCGTCTACACTGGCTACATTCAGAAACATCTCCGTCTACACTACATAACCGAAAACGCATGTCACATGAACATTCATGCACACTGGACATACACTCTACAAGTGTAAACAGTTGCATCTTGCGCATGTTAAAAATGACAAGAAAGCCAGCAAAGATTGCAGTTCAGTCTCATTATTGTTTACATGGTCGTCAAGGATACACAGAGCGAATGTGGGCAGCCACGCCATCGTTTTCAAATGCTTTGGTCCATTTACACTGAAACACAACCCCAGCGTTTTTAAACTAAAATGCGTTTTAGAAAACAGACTTTTGAGTTAAAGTAGTTTAAACGACAGGCGTAACTGTAGCAAAACGTATGCGTTTTAAAACGAAAATGCACTAGTGTAAACGGGGTGCCTAAATGCGGAAGAGGCAACTGTTTACACTTGTACACGCATACCCAGTGTGCATGAACGGTCATGTGACGTGTTTTCGGTAGTATAGTGTAAAGAAAGATCGTTTCTGAAAATGCTGTTTTAAAACGAAAACGAACTAGTGTAAATGGGGCCTTAGCCACTAATTATGCACAGGAAAAATATCTTCATATGTGAACATACATCATATATCTATCTATGGAAGACCCCAACAAAACAACAAGGTTTTTAAACCACTTTTTTGGCTCCTCAAGGCAATGATGCCAGTAAGAGAAGACACAATAGTAAGTTAAGATAAGAGACTGAAAGGACAAGAAATGCAGAGCAGACCGAGGCAATAGAGAGAGAGAATAACAAAAGCTAAATATGTGTCTAAGCCAGGTTATTGAAGATTAATGTGCACAGAGCATTAATGTGTGTCCTGACACACTTTGCTGTTGAACACTCTAATTCATAGCTGAACTTTGGCTACTGTAAGCGTCTGAGCAAGTGTGAACATGAGCAGACACTGGTAATCTGCACTCCAAATACCACACCATGACAAAACATACAGCACTGAAGAAAAGGCCTGCATAGCTTCCCGCCATGCTGAAACTCTGCAGACAGCCCAAAAAAGAGGACAGTGTTACCCCAAATGTTTTATAACTGCAGCTCAATGAGTTTAAAGGAATAGTTCAACCCAAAAAATGTAATTATGTCTTTTTATATTAGCCTTTATGTTGTTAAAACTCTTTATTTTATTTTAAGATGAACTATTCCTGTAGGCCAAAGGTTTTTAAACTGGTACCTAACATTGGGCAGAAAGAAGATACACTTGATGCAAAGAAAATATTTTCCACACAATATTCCAATATTATATTCATGACCAAAAAGCATATTGAAAACAACATGTATTCATAATATCACATTTACTACTGCACACAGTATACACTAGCTTTCAAAAATTTGATCAAAGAAAAGTAAAGACTTTTATATTGTTTCAACAGATTTCTATTTCAAATAAATGCTGTAGTGTAAATGGCTCTTTATACATGAAAATATACTGCCACTTTTATATTTTAAGAGGTCTGTGCCATTTAAAAGTTTGAAATCCTGCTTTAATCCATGAGTATCTATACATACCCGTGACTGAATTGGCCCATAAGCAGAATTGCGTGATACAAAGTCAGAATTGTGAGATATAAAGTCAGAATTGTCAGATATAATGTCAGAATTGAGTTATAAAGTCAGAATTGAGTTATAAAGTAAGAATTGCGAGTTATAGTCAGAATTGCGTGATAAAAAGTCAGAATTGCATGATGTAAAGTCAGAATTGCATGATGTAAAGTCAGAATTGCATGATGTAAAGTCAGAATTGCATGATGTAAAGTCAGAATTGCGTGATAAAAAGTCAGAATTGCATGATGTAAAGTCAGAATTGCATGATGTAAAGTCAGAATTGCATGATGTAAAGTCAGAATTGCATGATGTAAAGTCAGAATTGCATGATGTAAAGCCAGAATTGCAAGTTATAGTCAGAATTGCATGATATAAAGTCAGAATTGTGAGTTATAAAGCCAGAATTGTGAGTTATAAAGTCAGAATTGCATGATGTAAAGTCAGAATTGCGAGTTATAAAGTCAGAATTGCATGATGTAAAGTCAGAATTGCAAGTTATAGTCAGAATTGCATGATATAAAGTCAGAATTGTGAGTTATAAAGCCAGAATTGTGAGTTATAAAGTCAGAATTGCATGATGTAAAGTCAGAATTGCGAGTTATAAAGTCAGAATTGCATGATATAAAGTCAGAATTGAGTTATAAAGTAAGAATTGCGAGTTATAGTCAGAATTGCGTGATAAAAAGTCAGAATTGCATGATGTAAAGTCAGAATTGCATGATGTAAAGTCAGAATTGCATGATGTAAAGCCAGAATTGCAAGTTATAGTCAGAATTGCATGATATAAAGTCAGAATTGTGAGTTATAAAGCCAGAATTGTGAGTTATAAAGTCAGAATTGCATGATGTAAAGTCAGAATTGCGAGTTATAAAGTCAGAATTGTGAGTTATAAAGTCAGAATTGCATGATGTAAAGTCAGAATTGCATGATGTAAAGTCAGAATTGCATGATGTAAAGTCAGAATTGCATGATGTAAAGCCAGAATTGCAAGTTATAGTCAGAATTGCATGATATAAAGTCAGAATTGTGAGTTATAAAGCCAGAATTGTGAGTTATAAAGTCAGAATTGCATGATGTAAAGTCAGAATTGCGAGTTATAAAGTCAGAATTGCATGATGTAAAGTCAGAATTGCAAGTTATAGTCAGAATTGCATGATATAAAGTCAGAATTGTGAGATATAAAGTCAGAATTGCATGATGTAAAGCCAGAATTGCAAGTTATAGTCAGAATTGCATGATATAAAGTCAGAATTGTGAGTTATAAAGCCAGAATTGTGAGTTATAAAGTCAGAATTGCATGATGTAAAGTCAGAATTGCGAGTTATAAAGTCAGAATTGCATGATGTAAAGTCAGAATTGCAAGTTATAGTCAGAATTGCATGATATAAAGTCAGAATTGTGAGTTATAAAGCCAGAATTGTGAGTTATAAAGTCAGAATTGCATGATGTAAAGTCAGAATTGCGAGTTATAAAGTCAGAATTGCATGATGTAAAGTCAGAATTGCAAGTTATAGTCAGAATTGCATGATATAAAGTCAGAATTGTGAGTTATAAAGCCAGAATTGTGAGTTATAAAGTCAGAATTGCATGATGTAAAGTCAGAATTGCGAGTTATAAAGTCAGAATTGTGAGTTATAAAGTCAGAATTGCATGATGTAAAGTCAGAATTGCGAGTTATAGTCAGAATTGTGAGTTATAAAGTCAGAATTGTGAGTTATAAAGTCAGAATTGCATGATGTAAAGTCAGAATTGCAAGTTATAAAGTCAGAATTGTGAGTTATAAAGTCAGAATTGCATGATGTAAAGTCAGAATTGTGAGTTATAAAGTCAGAATTGTGAGATATAAAGTCAGAATTGCAAGTTATAGTCAGAATTGTGAGTTATAAAGTCAGAATTGTGAGTTATAAAGTCAGAATTGCATGATGTAAAGTCAGAATTGCATGATGTAAAGTCAGAATTGCAAGTTATAGTCAGAATTGCGAGTTATAAAGTCAGAATTGCAAGTTATAGTCAGAATTGTGAGTTATAAAGTCAGAATTGTGAGTTATAAAGTCAGAATTGCATGATGTAAAGTCAGAATTGCGAGTTATAAAGTCAGAATTGTGAGTTATAAAGCCAGAATTGCGAGTTATAGTCAGAATTGCATGATGTAAAGTCAGAATTGTGAGAATTACGAGATATAAAGTCAGAATTGCAAGTTATAGTCAGAATTGCATGATGTAAAGTCAGAATTGTGAGTTATAAAGTCAGAATTGTGAGTTATAAAGTCAGAATTGCATGATGTAAAGTCAGAATTGTGAGTTATAAAGTCAGAATTGTGAGATATAAAGTCAGAATTGCAAGTTATAAAGTCAGAATTGCGAGTTATAGTCAGAATTGCATGATGTAAAGTCAGAATTGCGAGTTATAAAGTCAGAATTGTGAGATATAAAGTCAGAATTGTGTGATATAAAGTCAGAATTGCGAGTTATAAAGTCAGAAATGTGAGTTATAAAGTCAGAATTGCATGATGTAAAGTCAGAATTGTGAGTTATAAAGTCAGAATTGCAAGTTATAAAGTCAGAATTGCAAGTTATAAAGTCAGAATTGCAAGTTATAGTCAGAATTGCATGATGTTAAGTCAGAATTGTGAGTTATAAAGTCAGAATTGTGAGTTATAAAGTCAGAATTGCGAGTTATAGTCAGAATTGCATGATGTAAAGTCAGAATTGCGAGTTATAAAGTCAGAATTGTGAGATATAAACTTCGCAATTGCATGTTATAATGTCTAATTATGTGGAAAAAATGTCAGAATTGTCTCCATGAAGAGCCTGTCATACTTAAGTGCAACATACTTACACACAGAAAGACGACAAGCTGAGATTGATGAACGTATCTCAGGTCTCCCTCTCTGCCCTGTTCAGTGAAGTGTTTAAATAAAAGTGAATGTATGGGCTCTGTGTATAGCCTAAAGTTTGAAATCCTGCTTTAATCCATGAGTATCTATACATACCCGTGACTGAATTGGCCCACAAGCACACTTAGTCAAATGTAACAGTCTGCTCCTAAATACTGCATTTAAACTGTTAAACCACATGCTATAAAAGTGTCCAGAGGTGCCAACATCCCATAAAAAATACCAACATTCACAAACAGGTGTGCTTCATCGACCCAGTGCGGGAAAGCACGACGCCACTGAAAGGCATCTATACTGCCATAAGCCCTCACGGACAAGAGAGCTCTTGGACTCATGTGAGCTTACTTCATTCCTGTAGACTTTAGTAACGTATGGAGAAAGACATGCTGTTCATCACTTCCCAGCTTCTAGACAGAGGGATGTCACCGATGACATGTATAATCACACTTCATTTCCTGGGAATGCAGGATGGGCAGTGTGTGTGTGTGTGTGTGTGATCAGCCCTAAGGCATACGAGAGAGGGGGTTAGATGAGTTTGAAGGGTGGTCATCTGTTCACACCTGCTCTGCATGCCTCAATCCCATCCTCCCCTCCTGCAAAAGCACTACTATCAGTTTGGGATAATTTGAGCATTGCAGGAATATTGCTTATGTTTTCCTCTGAGGACCATGACTGGATTTGGGAATGCTTGCTGCAGGGTGTAAGGGAGGGTAGAACGTGACTTTCTCGTCATGTGTCTATTTAACTTAACACTGAAAGCTTTTGCTCTGTCCTACTTCAGTTATTATCTAGCTTCCATCATCAGCATCATTATCCTCTATGTTTTCCTGACCAGGCATTTTTATAATTATAGCCCCTTTGGAATGACATGGGAAGATCAGAGGGAGTGGGCTATCTGTGCTTTTCTTTCCTAAGCTGGGAGGTCAAGTGGCTAATTGTTGGCAGTTCAGTGTTCAACCTGCTGGTTCTGCTCTTGGCTGGTCCTGCTAGTCTCTGGGAAAGAGCGGAGGGTGTTTTCTGTGTCCCAGATGCTGTCCAGACTCTAATTAGATATCCCAGAGTATAGCCAGAGTGTCTTATCTGTGTTTCTCCCATCTGCTCTAAAACACACACACACTGGACTTAAAGGGATTTCTCATGGCTCTCCAGAACAAATGAAACAAAGTGAAACATACTTCAGTTTTTTAGGTACTTCCATGTGTTTTCACTTACAGTAGGTTTAATATTTGAAGATCACAAAGGAAAGAGGGACATGGAGTGCTGTACATTCTGAGAGACTGTTGTGTCTTGAAGCAACAAAAAGTAGTGGTGTTTTGTTTCTGAATGGATCAGTGTTTTTGAACAAATCACTAGAGTGAATCATTCAATGACTCACTCAAAGATAGTCACTTGTTTCTTACCAGAATTAATCTGTTTTTGAACAAATCAGTAGAATTAATGATTCAATGACTCATTTATAAAGGCCCATGTAGCCTACTGGCATATTGATGAAACCTACAGAATTAAAAAAAAATCCCCTAATTCGACTAATACACAGACTGACAGTCTTCTGGAACGCACAAACACAGACAGGCAATACAAACTCCAGTGCTGTTGGACTGTGCATCAACGCTCTTATGATGACAATCAGCCAATCAAATCCAAGGACTGGAACTAACTTTTGTATAAAAACATAACACACCAAAACTGTTCAAAACATAATTTAAAATGATCTTCTCTGCAGTACACTAAGCTATGGAAGCTTGTTTCCGTATTACAATAAAAAAGGTAACTGCGACTTTTTATCTCACAATTCTGACATTTTTTTCTCATAATTGCAAGTTATAAAGTTAGAATTGCGTGATATAAAATCAGAATTACGAGTTACAAAGTCAGAATTGCATGATATAAAGTCAGAATTGTGAGATATAAAGTCAGAATTGCATGATATAAAGTCAGAATTGCATGATATAAGGTCAGAATTCAGTTATAAAGTCAGAATTGTGAGCTATAAAGTAAGAATTGCGAGTTATAGTCAGAATTGCATGATATAAAGTCAGAATTGTGAGATATAAAGTCAGAATTGCGAGTTATAAAGTCAGAATTGTGAGTTATAGTCAGAATTGCATGATATAAAGTCAGAATTGTGAGATATAAAGTCAGAATTGCATGATATAATGTCAGAATTCAGTTATAAAGTCAGAATTGTGAGTTATAGTCAGAATTGCATGATGTAAAGTCAGAATTGAATTATAAAGTCAGAATTGTGAGTTATAGTCAGAATTGCATGATATAAAGTCAGAATTGTGTGATATAAAGTCAGAATTGCATGATATAAAGTCAGAATTGCATGATATAATGTCAGAATTCAGTTATAAAGTAAGAATTGCGAGTTATAGTCAGAATTGCATGATATAAAGTCAGAATTGTGAGATATAAAGTCAGAATTGTGAGATATAAAGTCAGAATTGCGAGTTATAAAGTCAGAATTGTGAGTTATAGTCAGAATTGCATGATATAAAGTCAGAATTGTGAGATATAAAGTCAGAATTGCATGATATAATGTCAGAATTCAGTTATAAAGTCAGAATTGTGAGTTATAGTCAGAATTGCATGATGTAAAGTCAGAATTGAATTATAAAGTCAGAATTGCGTGATGCATGATGTAAAGTCAGAATTGCATGATGTAAAGTCAGAATTGTGAGTTATAAAGTCAGAATTGCGAGTTATAAAGTCAGAATTGCGAGTTATAGTCAGAATTGCAAGTTATAAAGTCAGAATTGCGAGTTATAGTCAGAATTGCATGATGTAAAGTCAGAATTGAATTATAAAGTCAGAATTGCGTGATAAAAAGTCAGAATTGCATGATGTAAAGTCAGAATTGTGAGTTATAAAGTCAGAATTGCGAGTTATAAAGTCAGAATTGCGAGTTATAGTCAGAATTGTGAGTTATAAAGTCAGAATTGCGAGTTATAGTCAGAATTGCGAGTTATAGTCAGAATTGCGAGTTATAAAGTCAGAATTGCGAGTTATAGTCAGAATTGTGAGTTATAGTCAGAATTGCGAGTTATAGTCAGAATTGTGAGTTATAAAGTCAGAATTGCGAGTTATAGTCAGAATTGCGAGTTATAAAGTCAGAATTGTGAGTTATAGTCAGAATTGCATGATATAAATGATGATATAAGTCAGTCAGAATTGTGAATTCAGTTATAAAGTCAGAATTGTGAGCTATAAAGTAAGAATTATAAAGTCAGAATTGTGAGTGAGATATAAAGTCAGAATTGTGAGAATAAAGTCAGAATTGAGTTATAAAGTCAGAATTGTGAGTTAAGTCAGAATTGCGAGTGAGATATAAAGTCAGAATTGTGAATTCAGTTATAGTCAGAATTGTGAGTTATAGTCAGAATTGCATGATGTAAAGTCAGAATTGTGAGTTATAAAGTCAGAATTGCGAGTTATAGTCAGAATTGCGAGTTATAGTCAGAATTGCGAGTTATAAAGTCAGAATTGCGAGTTATAGTCAGAATTGTGAGTTATAGTCAGAATTGCGAGTTATAGTCAGAATTGTGAGTTATAAAGTCAGAATTGCGAGTTATAGTCAGAATTGCGAGTTATAGTCAGAATTGTGAGTTATAGTCAGAATTGCATGATGTAAAGTCAGAATTGTGAGTTATAAAGTCAGAATTGTGAGTTATAAAGTCAGAATTGTGAGTTATAGTCAGAATTGTGAGTTATAAAGTCAGAATTGCGAGTTATAAAGTCAGAATTGTGAGTTATAGTCAGAATTGTGAGTTATAAAGTAAGAATTGCATGGTGTAAAGTCAGAATTGCGAGATATAAAGTCAGAATTGCGAGTTATAAAGTCAGAATTGCAAGTTATAAAGTCAGAATTGCGAGTTATAGTCAGAATTGCATGATGTAAAGTCAGAATTGTGAGTTATAAAGTCAGAATTGCAAGTTATAAAGTCAGAATTGTGAGTTATAGTCAGAATTGCATGATGTAAATCAGATACAAGTTATAAAGTCAGAATTGCGAGTAAAGTCAGAATAAAGTCAGAATAAAGTGAATTGAGTTATAAAGTCAGAATGCGAGTTAAGTCAGAATTGCATGATGTAAAGTCAGAATTGCAAGTTATAAAGTCAGAATTGCGAGTTATAGTCAGAATTGCATGATGTAAAGTCAGAAATGCGAGTTATAAAGTCAGAATTGTGAGTCTCCATGAAGAGCCTGTCATACTTAAGTGCAACATACTTGCACACAGAAAGACGACAAGCTGAGATTGATGAACGTATCTCAGGTCTCCCTCTCTGCCCTGTTCAGTGAAGTGTTTAAATAAAAGTGAATGTATGGGCTCTGTGTATAGCCTTGATCAAGCATTAAGAGTCTTGAATCATTGGTAAACCCCCACCTCCTCTGCCATTGAAAAGTCCTGAAAGAGGAAGCAGGAAACAAGAGCCAGCGCCCTCCTGCCCAGCACAGTCGGAAAGCCTTTTGTGCTCCTCTGGGAACTCGCTGAGAGGTTAGATGTGGTGAAGGCAGGTGCCCTCTCATTCAGCACCATGAATCACCACTAGTGCTACATTAGACATGGTTCGCTCTCAACTGCGACCAGTTTTAAATTGTGGCCACTGATACAAGGACAAGATCTCAAATTGAGTAACGAGATGTTATCGTTTTTGGATTGTTGTGGGTTTGTCTGACATATGCTGATAACCTGTGTCCTCTGGTTAAAGATATAGCCCACACACACCAATGTAATTTCTGTCATCATTTTCTCACGCTTATGTTCCAAATTTTACTTTCTTTCTTCTGCGGAAAAATACAAGATATTTTGCAGAATGTTAAGAGCAAAGCAACATGGGGGCGCACATACTTCCATTGTATGGACGAAAAAAAAACATTCCTCACACTATCTTGTGCTCCAAGTCAAACAGGTTTGGAATGACATGAAGATAAGTATATGATATTACAACCTCATTTCAGAGTATTTCATAAAACTTTTTATTTTTATCATATATATATGTATGGTATATCATATATAAGAGTGGTCAGGTCAGTTCGGTACTGGCTGACCGGCGCTGCTTTCAAGCGCTCGGGTGTGTATTTGTGTGCATGTTTTGTGAAGAGCATCAGAGGTTTCTATTTACAATGTGTTTTCGAAGCGTTGAGTATTCTAGCCAATCACAGACATGCCTGTTGAGCATATGAATGCAATTGCCAATCAGAGGTGAGTTATCGAAAAGGATTTTTTTTTAAT
Organism: Megalobrama amblycephala; assembly: GCF_018812025.1. Lineage (NCBI taxonomy): Eukaryota > Metazoa > Chordata > Actinopteri > Cypriniformes > Xenocyprididae > Megalobrama > Megalobrama amblycephala. Next base: position 31,296,512 of record NC_063067.1, read on the forward strand.
GTTGTAACAAAAAAATGTAATAACCCAAATACAACTATTTCTTCATTTGTGAAAAATACTATAATTACAGACAGAACCAATAAATCTGTTTATTTTTAGAATTCAAGTTATTATTTTGTAAACTCTTAAAGAATCAGTCAGATTGTGGTCTGATGTCCTTCTTTTGCTTTGATCATCTGGGTGCTTGAAAGTCTTTATGGCTTTTCACACCAGGTTAGTGTCGTTCTAAACCCTGTTTTTAACCCCAGGTAGAGGAGTGTTTCACACTTTAGAAGTGGCGTTATGCACTGCATTTTTCCTGGGGTTATGAAACCCTGCTCCAGGGTTTTGCCTGTTTTTGCCGTGTTAACCCTGCATTGCAGTGCCAACCGTGGACAGTGTGAAACGGAGCGCTAGAATGTTACAGCCTCATATTCACATGCTTTGTAGTCACAGAAACAAAGCGGTTTGTTTAAAAAGCATGCTATGTTCCAGCGTTTGAGGGGGAAATTTTCAAATGGTGACAGAAACTGCAACAACTGGAGTGAAAAAGTCAGAAAAGTCCATTCAATATAAATTGGATAGTACAGTCGGCAGTATATAATATGAGGATGCACACTACTAGAGTCTTTATGTTAACAGGTTGCATGCTGTGTTCGTCCAATCAGTGATGACACTGACACCGCAAATATGCAAATAAGGATGATAACCCAGGGATTAGGAATGTACAACATCAGTTTATACCCAGGATTAATTTTTAACCCCAGGTAAATTATGAGCAATTTCATTTTTCACTTAGAATGACCCAGTGTTAATTAATATAAGTGTGAAAAGCCCTTTATTGTTCTTTTTCTTTTTCCTCCATGTCAACTCATCTTGGTTGCTCTGGTCAACAGATGATCAATCAAAGGTCTCTTTGCAAGTGCCGCAGAATAAAAGCCAGAGATGAGGGAATCACTTGAATCAGACTAGTGATCAGATCTCCTCCTTTTGCTCTGAGCGTCTGGGTGCTCAGATGTCTTTCTTTTCCCTCCCCTTCTCAACTCATCTCGGCTGCTCTGGTCAGCAGATGCTCTGGCCTCACTGTTGTCTCTGTGAGAAGGTCCAGGCTGGTCATCATCTCTGGATGTTTCTCCAAGAGATGGAGGAGAAAACATTGCACTGAGGGAATCACTTGAAGAATCAGAATCAGAGTGGTGGTTTGATCTATTATTTTTCTGTTCTCTGCTCTTTGACCTTCCAGAAGTCTTTCTTTTTCTTTTAACACCCTCTGTTATCTCAGTTTGACTGCCTGAGGATTGGTCAGCAGGTGTTTTGGATCCGATCTCAGATCTGTTGTTGACCCGGTGAGAAGGTCCAGGCTGTTCATCATCAGTGCTGGACCTATTCATAGATGATCCTCCAGTTCTGATTTCAGATCTGTTGTTGACCTGGTGAGATGGTCCAGGCTGTTCATCATCTGAGCTGGACTCACTCGTAGATGTCTCCACACGTTCTGCAGATGGGCCATTAAAATACACTGGATAAAACGCAATTTCCAAGAACTCACCCGATGCATTAAAAGTGATGGACCAGTAATCTGCATTCCAGGCCAACATGGAGAGCAATGGATTGTGTTCAGGACCAGGAGTCAGGGAATACCGAGTAAGTTCACTGAGAGATCTTCGAACCAAATCAATATAAAAACCTGGGTGGAAAACAGTGAAACGACGCGGTATGCGTATTTCTGGAAGAGTCCTCTGGATATTCTCATCTATAATTGTTACGTTAATCACATATTGTGGCCACATTTCAAAAATAACTAACTCATTGAAATCGTCAAGCTGAATTTCATCTTCAGGGATGTTGACATCAAAAGGTTCACCTTGATCCATCTGAACTGGACACTAATCTACTAATTTCATCAGTAGGTGTCAGTGAATACAGATATCCTTTCTCAACTCCTGCTGCTCTGAGGCTCTGAGGAGCATCTGTTCTATATATAGCTTCTGCTCAGAATGCTGCTGTGATGTCATCAGTGGAACACGGTTTAAAAAACAACAAATTCCGTACAGCTGTGAATGTTCTAATTAATCAAATGGGTCATCCAGTAAAGCCGGGCACACATTTAACGACTAGCTGAAACATTCTAAGACTGTGCTCAACATACACGCGATAGGCCAATTTCACACTTCCGGGTTTTTGGCTTCCGGAACGATCCACGCAGTGTAAAAGTTTTTCCGGTTACAGTGATAGATAGCCTCGATCAGAACCAGCTCGGGAATCAAAGTTGTTTTACGAATTAAATGTCATGAAAATGTTTGAACGTTCTTGGTGAATTATTGGTGAGACTACAGAGCTCTCATTAAGAGCTAAATTTAATAAATAATTTGAAGTGATGGCGGTTAAACTGGTTATATTCTTCGTGCCTGTTTGGCGCGGCTGTGCATTATCGCGCTCTATGTGCTGTAAAGACAGTGCCTGCATCTCAACGTGCATACTATCCATCCTAAATAGTAGTCTATGTGTAATATTCAGTGCTATTTAGGGTGGATAGTATGCACATTGGGATATATAGAGTGCTTTTAGCGACGTGCTGGGGAAATGATCAGCTGGAAGCTCCCTTATCATGCAAGATCCTCTGATTCATGAAACAGGACCGCTCGCACCCTGATATTTCTGGATATAAACACTTCACTCTCACTCATTTTCCTGTCGTCATCATCTTAAAGTGTGTATTATGCGCAGTATTATTGTGCTGTTGCAACATTAATGCAAAGACTGATAGTTGTACAGTGTGGTGTTGGAAATTAATTATGTCTTAGTTTAATCATTTTAATCGATCAGGATTAGTTATAACATATGCTTGAATGTGGGATGTGATGCCATATGAGATTAACATGCTATATATTTTAAAACATATTAAACTCACGACAATATTATGTATCTCGATTTTATATCCCCATTAAAGTATATAGCCTATTGGGAGTTTTTTTTATTTTTTATTTTTTTATGAATAAATTATATAAATAATGTTCGTCGTATGTAATACGATCGGGGAAATTGCTGAATGAGCTGCGTAGCCTTTACTGTATGACAGCTGGTAATATAAATCCACCTGCCGGTAAATTCGAGCAACGGTCTGAGCGGCCGTACAAGCTACAAACCAGTAGAAAATAATTTCTTTGTAGATTATACAAAAGCGACTTGGAAAACAGACAAAACAGAAAAGGTAAGAAGCGATATTTGAGAAAAGAGCATATCAATCTAATAGCCGTAGACGCATAGCGGAACTAACTTTACCCTGCGTCACGTGATTTCCGATTCTTGTGAAAAAGGCCTATTGTTTCCTGCGACTGAAGCCGATTTAAATACTTACACATGGAATTTGAACACCGACTGTAATCGCAGACTGAACGCAACTGACTATGACTGGATGCGTTTGAGCGCGATCAGTCATAAGTATCAATTTACATTCATAATCGGCCTTACAATCGTTAAGTGTGCACGCGGCTTAAGGTAATGTGTGTGTTTGGCCTCATGACCTAATTCATTTGTGTATGTTGACAAGCAATTTGTGTTTAAATATATTATCTAATCTACTGCAAGGATACGTGGTTCTGATGCTTGTACCGAACTGTGATGGGTAACATCACGACTATGACGAGACAAAAAAAAAGGTATGCTTGAGCATTCTGTCCTTTTTAGGGTTGCATCTTGTGACAAGTTATTTCAGGTAGGTCTAACAGTAGTATTCAGGTACAGAAATTGAATAAAGTAATCAAATGGGAAATAACACTGGATAGTCTTTACTGTAAATTAAAACCAGTAAATTCACTGTAAATTAAAATCCGACTAAAGGGTTAGTTCACCCAAAAATGAAATTTCTGTCATTAATTACTCACCCTCATGTCGTTCCACACCCGTAAGACCTTCGTTCATCTTCAGAACACAAATTAAGATATTTTTGATGAAATCCGATGGCTCAGTGAGGCCTGCATCGCCAGCAATGACACTCCCTTTTTCAATGCCCAGAAAGCTACTAAAACATATTTAAAACAGTTCATGTGACTACAGTGGTTCAACTAGAATACTTTTTGTGCACCAAAAATAACAAAATAGTGGCTTTATTCAACAATATCTAGTGATGGGCGATTTCAAAACACTGCTTCATGAAGCTTTGAAGCTTTACGAATCTTTTGTTTCGAATCAGTGATTTGGAGCATGTATCAAACTGCCACATGAACTACTGAAGTTTCAAAACACTTATGATGTAACAAAGCCTTGTTTACTGAAATCATGGGATTTTGGTGCTCTGAACCACTGATTCGAAACAAATGTTCGTAAGGCTTCATGAAGCATCGTTTTGAAGTCGCCCATCACTAGATATTGGGGAATAAAGTGACTATTTTGTTCTTTTTTGGTGCACAAAAAGTATTCTTGTCACTTTATAATATTAAGGTTGAACCACTGTAGTCACATGAACTGTTTTAAATATGTCTTTAGTAGCTGGGCATCTGAAAGTATAAATTATCTTGCTGTCAATGCAGGCCTCACTGAGCCATCGAATTTCATCAAAAATATCTTAATTTGTGTTCTGAAGATGAATGAAGGTCTTACGGGTGTGAAACGACATGAGGGTGAGTAATTAATGACAGAATTTTCATTTTTGGGTGAACTAACCCTTTAATCCTTAAAATAAAAGTTATTTGATCAAGAACAGTGAGAGATTTTGTCTTTGTCCTTTTGTTGTTTAACATTAATGACAGAGACAGCAGCAGGTTTTTTTAAGCTGCTGTCACTTTAAGACCGAATGCATGGATCCAATATACTGATACATTATATGTTTCTTTCTCAACTTTTTATGTTCACTTAAGACATAACCGACTGTCTTTACGAGAACACTCACTAAGACGGGCATTTTGACATAATTTTTGTGTGTATTTGGCAGTTTAAGTGCTATAAGCCTCGAAAAAGAAGTCAGTTTGGTACTCACAAGCTGTTTGCGAGGAAGCTTTATGTCTGTGCGCTTCGGATGTGACTGTGAGCGTACAGAAAAAGAGAGCAAATAGCAATGGTTTAAAATCATTAAAAGAGAACTTTTGTTACAATGGCAGCAACTAAGGAAATTTTGGTATTGGGAACCTTATTCTGCTCTTAGCTACTATGCTACCACCACCAAAGCAAAAATATATTCTCTCTTTATCTGTATACCTCAAACTCATGTCTTGTTTTATTCATGTTCATACTCTTTTGTATAGCTTACCATAAGCCTGGTAATGGACTGAAATTGATAAGCCTAAAGAATGCTAAACTAAAAGTTAGCAAGGTGTTATTTTTTATATACTTCATGCTAAAAAGGTGGCCTAGAGAGGTATAATCTCGAGACCCAGCCACAATATTTTAGATTAAAATACAGGGGGAAAAAAAAAACATTTCTCTTTTCGTTCCCTGTATAAGACTGCTTTGCAATTGCCACCTTATCAGGCAAGGAATGGTTAAAAACGCATACTCGTGCACTCATGGTCCATTCAGTACATGTAGCTCAGTGCTTTCAGTGTAAACTAAAGTAAAAATACAGTGTTTGAGGAGTGATGTGTTTTTACAAGCATGTACCCCCAAGTCAAATTCAGGAATAGTCGCTTCACGTCATCTGTATTTGGAGCCCTCCTCTCTCATTCATCCTTTTATGGCCCTTCAAATGGAGGTCTTTTTAGGCTTGTTTATCTGCTGTGTTTATCTCAGATGGAGAGGAGGGATGGATTTATCACTCTTTTTGTCATTCCTCTCATGGGTTCTCATGCTTGGGGGCAGAGTTTAGAAATCTCTTTAAAAGACAGCCTACAAGTGTATATCAGAACTGCTGTATACTGTACAGACTACACACAGAATATAGTCACATAGTAAGTGCAACCTTTTCTATTTTCTTGGATGCCCAGTGTCTTGATTAAAAGTGGGGCCTAAAGGAGAGGAATGGCCAGTGAAAACAGCCCCCTTCGGGGCAAAGGGAGGGGGAAAGGTATTTATATCCCTTTATTTGCCCCCTTAACCAAAGTGACCCCCTCTCCACTACAAACACACTTCCCCTCCCCTCTCAGGCCCAACCCAACCAATGAGCCATTGAATGGATGAAAGACTCCAACAACAGCTCTTGTTGACCCGGCAAAAACAAACATTTACTCTCTCATTAACAAGGCCTTGCATTCACTCCATCCCTTCCCATCTTTTTAGTAGTATGTACTTTAAACTCCCCAAAAAAACAAAATCATCTATCAGTGTGGAGAGGGAGGTTTAAAGAACAAAAGGGAAAGAATGAGAGAGAGAGATGAAAGGGAAAGAGTGAATTTAGTGCATTCAGGCGATTCTGGAATAATTCTATTTCTATGTAATGAATCACTGCAAACTTGTTACCGGGTAAATCTGCCAGTTCAGCCGAGTGTGAATTCGCATCTATTCATCAGAGCATGTTAGAGGAAAGAATATGAGACATCGGGGCCTAAACCACAGTCTGAACTTTATGCCAATGTGCCCAAAATGTAGAAAGAAACTTTTGTGCGTTGACCGATCACATTAGCATTAGACTATTAATAGCCTGATTTTATAATGTCAGTTCATTCAAATGACTAAGAGCTGCTGAGAAATGAAATATGGAAATTTTTTATAAAATTCTGGATCAAATGCTTGTAATCTCACTATATAAAGTCTAAAAGGGAAAGATTTTTGTTTACACCCCTGGTCATCCAGTTTTACCACAAAAAACAAACAAAAAACAACTTAATCTACTGGAAAATAAAACCATGGTGTGGTTTTACATGGTTTTTAATTGGTTGAAGTTGGTCAGTAACACACCAAGAAACATAACTATAAAGATATTGATAACTAACAATATAACTATAACGAGTTGGGTGGATTCTGATTGGCTGTCAATATTTTTATCATTCATCAGCTGGAAAAAAATTTTTTATGAAAATGATTCCACCAATAACATTCCTCTGTGTCGTTTTCCGCACACTTTTCAATAAAAACATTTCACAAATTGAGGCGTGTTAGGCTTCAAAATATGAAACAAAATGTATTGGACACTTTCTGGATGTCAGACTTTGTGGAACATGTTCATATATTAATAATGAACTACACCAGTGGTTATTCTGCTGGGACATCTGTGTGAACCTGAAGGAAAATAACTTCATGCATCCACAAAAAAATGACCATGAGATCATTTGATTAAAAATAATGTTCATGAGCTTGAACTGCGGTTCTAGGAAACCAAAGAAGCCAAGGCACATTTTAGATTAACATATTATTTCACCCTTGGTTGACCGTTCAGATCCTTCAGCCAACTTTGGTTTGTCACTGATAGTTAATCAGCAGACAGGTCTTAAAGGCTAATCTGTAGACATGTCGCCTGTGAAAGACAGCTATCTATCAGATAAGCAAAGTCACACTGCAGGGTCGTGTACCTATCCACTGAAAGGCTGCAGGTTCACCCTTTTGTTTCAGCTCCCAGACTCAGCCGTGAGAGAGGCCTTGGAGACATGGAGGTGGGTTTCTTACTTTAATGTATAACGGAACAAGTTTCGACAGGAATCGGGGGCGTTGCTGAACTCTGCCACATTTTTGTTTAAAAACCACTGCGACAACCCCCACATGCCATCTCAAATTCTCCCGCCTCATTTTGGGGGTCAATTGTTCATTTGGATTTCACATTTTTTCTTGAAGTCTGCCTCCTTGCCAGAAGGTTGGGGAACGTGAGGATCCCTGAGGAGGTGTGAATTGTTCTCATTCATTCTTATGTGACGTAGCTCAACAGCTTTCATGTCCAACAGATTTACAAGCATGCTTTTAAGTCGATGACCAACAATTATTAAAGAATTGTATTGGGAATGGCTGTAAAATTAACTTGTTAATTTAATATGATTAAATACTAAAAATAATGAGATTAAAATAAATGATCAAAATGAATCATGCACCTTGTACACAGTCCCGCACATGACATGCAAGAAAATAAAAGTAAATTGTGTGCACGATTTACTATTTCGTTCCCTCGATTTGATAAATCGTGTCCACGATTTACTATTTCGTTCCCTCGATTTGATAAATCGTGTCCACGATTTACTATTTCGTTCCCTCAATTTGATAAATCGTGTCCACGATTTACTATTTCGTTCCCTCGATTTGATAAATCGTGTCCACGATTTACTATTTCGTTCCCTCGATTTGATCATTTGTGCACACGATTTACTATTTCGTTCCCTCAATTTGATAAATCATGTGCTCGATTTACTATTTTGTTCCATCTATTTCTAAATCATGTGCACGATTTACTATTTCGTTCCCTCGATTTGATAAATCGTGTCCACGATTTACTATTTCGTTCCCTCGATTTGATAAATCGTGTCCACGATTTACTATTTCGTTCCCTCGATTTGATCATTTGTGCACACGATTTACTATTTCGTTCCCTTAATTTGATAAATCATGTGCTCGATTTACTATTTTGTTCCATCTATTTCTAAATCATGTGCACGATTTACTATTTCGTTCCCTCGATTTGATCATTTGTGCACACGATTTACTATTTCGTTCCCTCAATTTGATAAATCATGTGCTCGATTTACTATTTTGTTCCATCTATTTCTAAATCATGTGCACGATTTACTATTTCGTTCCCTCGATTTGATAAATCGTGTCCACGATTTACTATTTCGTTCCCTCGATTTGATCATTTGTGCACACAATTTACTATTTCATTCCCTCGATTTGATCATTTGTGCACACAATTTACTATTTTGTTCCCTCGATTTGATAAATCATGTGCACAATTTACTATTTTGTTCCATCTATTTCTAAATCATGTGCACAATTTACTATTTTGTTCCCTCGATTTGATAAATCATGTGCACAATTTACTATTTTGTTCCATCTATTTCTAAATCATGTGCACGATTTACTATTTTGTTCCATCTATTTCTAAATCATGTGCACGATTTACTATTTCGTTCCCTCGATTTGATAAATCGTGTCCACGATTTACTATTTCGTTCCCTCGATTTGATCATTTGTGCACACGATTTACTATTTCGTTCCCTCAATTTGATAAATCATGTGCTCGATTTACTATTTTGTTCCATCTATTTCTAAATCATGTGCACGATTTACTATTTCGTTCCTCGATTTGATAAATCGTGTCCACGATTTACTATTTCGTTCCCTCGATTTGATAAATCGTGTCCACGATTTACTATTTCGTTCCCTCGATTTGATCATTTGTGCACACGATTTACTATTTCGTTCCCTTAATTTGATAAATCATGTGCTCGATTTACTATTTTGTTCCATCTATTTCTAAATCATGTGCACGATTTACTATTTCGTTCCCTCGATTTGATCATTTGTGCACACGATTTACTATTTAGTTCCCTCAATTTGATAAATCATGTGCACGATTTACTATTTCGTTCCCTCGATTTGATAAATCGTGTCCACGATTTACTATTTCGTTCCCTCGATTTGATCATTTGTGCACACAATTTACTATTTCATTCCCTCGATTTGATCATTTGTGCACACAATTTACTATTTTGTTCCCTCGATTTGATAAATCATGTGCACGATTTACTATTTCGTTCCATCTATTTCTAAATCATACGCACGATTTACCATTTCGTTCCCTCGGTTTGATAAATCATGTGCACAATTTACTATTTCATTCCCTCGATTTGATCATTTGTGCACACGATTTACTATTTCGTTCCCTTGATTTGATAAATCATGTGCACGATTTACATTTCGTTCCCTGATTTGATCATTTGCACACGATTTACTATTTCGTTCCCTTGATTTGATAAATCATGCGCACGATTTACCATTTCGTTCCCTCGATTTGATAAATTGCACACATTTGTGCTTAATTTGATAAACATGTGCAATTACTATTTCGTTCCCTTAATTTGATAAATTTGCACAATTTACTATTTGTTCCCTCGATTTGATAAATCATGTGCTCGATTTACTATTTCGTTCCATCTATTTCTAAATCATGTGCACGATTTATTTCGTTCCCTCGATTAAATCATGTGCACAATTTACTATTTCATTCCCTCGATTTGATCATTTGTGCACACGATTTACTATTTCGTTCCCTTAATTTGATAAATCGTGTGCACAATTTACTATTTCATTCCCTCGATTTGATAAATCATGTGCACGATTTACTATTTCGTTCCATCTATTTCTAAATCATACGCACGATTTACCATTTCGTTCCCTCGATTTGATAAATCATGTGCACAATTTACTATTTCATTCCCTCGATTTGATCATTTGTCGATTTACCTCGATTTGATCATTTGTGCACACGATTTACTATTTCGTTCCCTTAATTTGATAAATCATGTGCACGATTTACTATTTCGTTCCCTTGATTTGATAAATGATTTACTATTTCGTTCCCTTAATTTGATAAATCATGTGCACGATTTACTATTTCGTTCCCTTAATTTGATAAATCGTGTGCACAATTTACTATTTCATTCCCTCGATTTGATAAATCATGTGCACGATTTACTATTTCGTTCCATCTATTTCTAAATCATACGCACGATTTACCATTTCGTTCCCTCGATTTGATAAATCATGTGCACAATTTACTATTTCATTCCCTCGATTTGATCATTTGTGCACACGATTTACTATTTCGTTCCCTTGATTTGATAAATCATGTGCACGATTTACTATTTCGTTCCCCTGATTTGATCATTTGTGCACACGATTTACTATTTCGTTCCCTCGATTTGATAAATCATGTGCACGATTTACTATTTCGTTCCCTTGATTTGATAAATGGTGCACACGATTTACTATTTCGTTCCCTTAATTTGATAAATCATGTGCACGATTTACTATTTCGTTCCCTTGATTTGATAAATGGTGCACACGATTTACTATTTCGTTCCCTTAATTTGATAAATCGTGTGCACGATTTACTATTTCGTTCCCTCGATTTGATCATTTGTGCGCACAATTTACTATTTCGTTCCCTCGATTTGATTATTTGTGCGCACAATTTACTATTTCGTTCCCTCGATTTGATCATTTGTGCGCACGATTTACTATTTCATTCCCTCTATTTGCTAAATCATATGCACGATTTAGCAAATTGAGGGAACAAATTAGTAAATCATGCACACAATTTATAACCCTGTGAAAAATTTTCAAACCCTGAAATTCAAACAAAAATCAGCCAATCTTATTTTCGGTTTCACCATTCCTGACTGTTGTCACATTAACCTAATTATTTATCAAAATCCTCTCCTTGAACTCCTCAGAGTTCACTGCTTCATTACTATCTATTCCTTATCCTCACTTTTTACCCTCAATGTCTCAAAAATGCTGTTGAAATGCTTGGCTAATATTTGACAGGGGAGTGGAGGAAGCACGAAACTGCCCTGTGAGGCTTACAGCCAATAATGAGAGAAGACCAGCCTGTTTAAAACAGGAATGACAGAGATAGAAAAAGAAAAAAGGAAAATCAAAGCTGCTAGATGCATGTTGCATGGTGAGATGAAGGCTGTGGACCGTAGTGACCTGTAGATCACTTAAAACATAACGAGCCAAACCAGAACACGTGACTGAAGAAAGTGAACTGAACTAAAGGAATGACCGGAACATGTCAATAAGAAACCCACAATGTTCAAAGCAGGAATGTATATGGAGTTTATATCAGCTGATCCTTACAGCAGTCTCCTCCAGATCTCCCAAAAGTCTTTGCAAACAACATCCATCCCAAGAAGAGCAAAACCAGCCATTTTTTGGATTTTAAAGGAAGGATACTGAAGTTGATACTAGATCATTTGTGATCTCAGTTGCAAATGCTAACAGGCAGTAAAACGGCATCTAAACTCTATAAGACTCTGCACACACACACACACACACACACACTTGCACACATGCTCACCTCCCAATGCAATGGAGATTAGGCCTAGAGGATACGTAAACAACAGTCAGTCTGGAAGTGTCTAATCTGTAGATCTTGTTGATCAACTTTACAGAGAACCTTTATCCAGGAGAAATGAAGTGAACACAGGCTCAAAATCAAATACGTCTGCCACACAGGGAGATGTGCAAAGTTCTCCAAGATGTTCAGATGATCTGTTTAAACCTGTCAGCTAAGTGTTTATTTGTAAAGAAAACCTAACATTTATTTATTTATTAATTTTTGGGGCCAGTGAAATCCATGACTTCACAACCATATGCACATTAACATATGACATATGGTTTACAGATTTACCCCCAGGGCTTGACATTAACATTTTTGCTCACCAGCCACTGTGATCCAAAGACACTAGCCACTCAGCATTTTCACTGGTCACAATTTTGACATCGATAACATGGGGAAAAACGTCCATTTAGATATTTTTAATATGATCTCATAATTTGGCAGCAGGTATATTAGGCTGCTGTCACTTTAAGACCTGACGCACGGATCCATTATACTGTTACACATGCATTTTCTTTCTCAACTGTTTACGTTCACTTAAAACATAACTGACTGTTTACGTGAATACTCGTCAAAACCAGCATTTTGACATTATTTTGTGTGTATTTGACTATTTAAGTGCAATAAGCAGTGAAAAAGAACTCAATTTAGTACTGAGAGGCTGCTTTATGTGTGCGTACTTTGGGTGCGAACACAAAATCTGCGGGAATGAGTAAAATTTTGCGCAATCCCATGCCGAAATTCAAGCCCTGTAACAGCAACAATATTCATCAGGAGCAAATGAAACATGTGAGTGAGGGGAGGAGGGTTTGTGTGTCGACTCTCTGTCGGAGAGAGATGAGAGAGTGAGAAAGATCAGCTGGAATCGTGTATCTATTCTGCTGAAAATGAGTATTGGAAGCGTTTAAGATATTTCAGTATGGATATGTATCAAAAAATCTATATTTTTGACAACACTAAATTGCACTTGGACTTTTGAGGAAAAATAAAATGTTACGAAAGTGTAGAATATGGCCCCCTTTAATAAATAATAGGAGGTGAGCAGAGGTCAGCAGTGTTCGGTGTCAGGGAAGATATATGCATCTGGGGTTTAAACGGGGCAGTTGCCAACAGGGATGCTGGGGGAATGGGGCTGCAGAAAAGCCGCAGACAAAACCTCTGTCATGATCGATGGCTCAAGTTGAGGTAAAGGACTCTGAAGAATTTAGGCCAGGAGTTCAGATCCCTGCTGTTTCTGAATTACCCCATTAACAGCCGTCTCAAGTAGGAAGGATGGTTCACACACATGCACGAGACACTCTCATGGATGTCCATTATGTACAATCCTGCTCATATTAATCTCAGGCTCTACCATGCAGGAAAGATTGGATTATATAAAGTGTCTCCATGGTTCCCTCCTATTATGTTCAGATTGGGTATGTTCTTCTCTCTACCATTAACAGGCCCATTTCCATGCTCGGTAAACACCATTAAAAAAAGTGTGTGTGTGTATTACTGGACTGATATGAATTAGACAACTTCAGTTTAAACATAAAACAGAGTGAAAGAGACAGAAGCAGGGCTCAGTGCTAAGGATTTTTTCTACTGGTCTTGGTGTTTCAGCGTTTTACTTGCCCTGCCAAATTTTTTTCAGTGGCTCTGCCAATAAAAACGTTATTGTTTTCATTGTTTTTGACCCATGTAACTTTAAAAAAGGTTCTTTTGACACCAACATTTTAGATACCAGGGATATTTTACATTTCTCAATTCCAATTTTGATTCCATAGCAAAAACTAGTAGTCTAACTAATATAAAGTTCAAACATTATTAAAGACAAATAAACAGTCAGTCAAAAAATAAGAAATAATAAACAAATTACAAGCAATAAATTCAATAGATCTTTAAGATGGTAGGTCTAACAGTAGTATTCAGGTAAGAAATACTACAGAAATTGAATAATCAAAGTAAGCAATAAGGTACGAGAGGCTGTGCTGTATCGCGAACAAGTCACGGCTGAAGGGCGTTGTTAGGCACGACGCGAATGACTTATTCACGATACAGCACTAGCCTCGAGTACCTTATTGCTTTTATAAACCGGTTACCACACAATACAAATATTAAAGCCAAAAATATGTATCAATGCAACTTTCATGAAGTAAAGTTTCACTAAAAGCCTTCCTTCCGCCGGAAAAAAATAGTCCCTGACCGTGAACAGCAACAGAAGTTACATTATTACACCATTAGATGGCAGCAAAGAGTGTCTTTATGAGTGTGTCAGTCAGTAGCGAAGACTTTTACATTGAAAAGACTGAATTGTTGTGAACACAGAACAAGACGCAACTGACAAATGCTTTGACTAGCGCTGTCAGTCATGGGAAAACCCCTTAACTGTTAAAAGGACAAGATAATACATCGCAACAGATTTTTTATTATGAACATAGGACTGACCTGAAGGAAAATGCTAAATCTGAATGCAAGTAATAAACTCGATCTCAATACTCAATACTCTTCTACATAATACAGGAAGCTTCAGTGAACAATATCAAATGAGAACAAACAGTTTACGTTGCTAAGAGTGGTTGAATGGAGCCGTTGGGTGAAGCGGTCGTGTTTTATCGTGAATAAAACACAGCTATTGACCAAACAGAATCAAGGACAGGAACTAACCGTTTTATAATGTAAAATAAAATACTAGCAGTCTTCACTGTATAAATTAAGTATCGATTAATCCTTATTAAAGCTACAAAAGTTATTCAGTCAAGTTTTTGAAATTGCAGGTAGTGACAAACAGCATTTACAAAAATTCTACGCAGTGTGTACGAAACCGAACTGAACAACTAGTTGTTAATGACGTTCGATGAGAGAAATGAGAGATGAGAGATACATCTCTGATGCATATTAAAATATGTATTTTAACGTCTGTATGTGCGGTGCAAGTAATCACAGGGAAAGCAGTACAAGCCTGACTCGTGCAAGCAAATCAGCGAACATCAACGAGCCCATAAAAAAACTAAATAAATGGAAACGCTTTATGCTGAAAATCAGGGCAAAATATCACAACCTGCTCACTTTAATAACTCCATAAACTTACTGTATGAGCCAAGCTTAAACAACAACCCCAAAATGCTTAGAATAAGTGGACATGGCAACACTGCAAGAGCACGCTCTGTCAAGCAGCCTTTAAACAAAACACAACGTCTCCGTTGACTGTGTTGTGCTCTAGTTAAAACTGCTGAACACAACAAGTCTTTTGTCACTGTAATATTACTCTGTTCAGAATAGCGGTTACCAAACACAAGAGACGCCAAAACGTTGCTATGGTTACCATGGTCAATCATCGCAATTTTGGGATAATTTAGGAGACTCACTCCCACACTTAAATGCGGTTGTAACTCCAGAAACTTCACAGTGTATACGTGGCCTTTAAGTCTAATGCATGGATATTATAATAATAATACATTATTGACATATTGTTCATATTGGAAGACTTTTGTGACATCTGTCCTGAGCATCTTTCATGTTGGCCCTGGGCCATTGCGCAGTCCTTATTGTTGAGACGTGCTTACAGAGCAAGAGTATCGTAGAAGAGGCTCAACATATCACTCAACATATCAGCTCATTCTGAATATAGATCAACAGGTCTGACAGATAGAAAGCGTGTCATCCTTTCCGATGGAAAAAGTGAGGCAAAAGCAAAGGAAGATGATGAGAACTGCACAATGGGAACTTTGTTTGCCAAGGTATGCAGGCCACACACACTGGGACGTCCCATACCTGAGAATATGGAAAACGCATGCACATATTTTGACATGGCAGATCTTGTACCTGAGGCATGGCACACTCTCAGTGAAAACTACAGTCATTGTATGTAAAAAAAAAATGTCATTCCAAACTTGTATGATTTTCTTTCTTCTTTGAACATTTACATTTTCATCTATGCATCTCGCAGGCACCTTTAACCAAAGCGACACCCAAGAGAGGAACAAAAGCACAGAAGAAGATATTTTGAAAAGATGTCTCAGTGTTTTTGTCCATACATACAATCGGTTTTGGACCCCATTGACTTCCATTATATGGACAAAAAACAAACATTTGAAACATCCTTCAATATATCTTCATTTGTGTTCTGCAGAAGAAAGTCAGTCATACAGTTTTAGAATGAGGGCGAGTTATTTTTTGGTGAACGGTTGCTTCTGATCACATGATCTCTACATAATGGCAGGAAAACTAATATCATGCAAGGATAAGAAGCGCAATTGACTGTTTTAAAGTCCTCCTGTGGTGAAAATCAAGTTTTTAAAGGGATAGTTCACCCAAAAATGAAAATTTGATGTTTATCTGATTACCCCCAGGGGATCCAAGATGCAGGTGTGTGAGGTCTGAATGCACTCTGATTCCAGAAGTGATCGCTCACACTCATTGACATGTACACGCGAGAGATCATTTCCGACATCAGAGCGTGTTTTCAGACCTCACCAACCGGATGCTCAAGGCAGTTGGACATGGTGTATTAGAAGTAAAAAATAATATAAATACTGCTCGGTTTTTCGCACAAACCAATCGTTTCGTGTCTTAGGACATCAATGTGTTGTCATGAGCAGCAGGGTTTAATTTGGATTTGTCTGTGCATGTTTTTTTGACTCTTATAGATGGAATTCCCATTGACACGCATTATACGACTGATGGACCGCAACGGTTGGGAGTTAAAAATCATTATTTGTGTTCTACTGAAGAAACAAAGTCACCACTATGATTAGCTATAAAGGGATGTCTTAGAGAGGTAGAGTCTCTCAGAAGAAAAGATGGGCAGAACTGTGAAAGAGTGCGTAAAAAGATTGTTGAATACTTTAAAAACAATGTTCCTCAACGTCAAATTGCAAAGGCTTTGCAAATCTCATAATCTACAGTGCATAACATCATCAAAAGATTCAGAGAAACTGGAGAAATCTCTGTGTGTAAGGGACAAGGCCTGAAGACCTTTATTGGATGCCCGTGGTCTTCGGGCCCTCAGACGACACTGCATCACTCATCGCATGATTGTGTCAATGACATCACTAAATGTCGCCGAGGAATACTTCCAGAAACCACTGTTGGTAAACAATCCGCCGTGCCATCTGCAGATGCCAACTAAACCACTGTCGGTAAACAATCCGCCGTGCCATCTGCAGATGCCAACTAAACCACTGTCAGTAAACACAATCCGCCGTGCCATCTGCAGATGCCAACTAAACCACTGTCGGTAAACAATCCGCCGTGCCATCTGCAGATGCCAACTAAACCACTGTCGGTAAACACAATCCGCCGTGCCATCTGCAGATGCCAACTAAAGCTCTATCACGCAAAAAAGAAGCCATATGTGAGCATGGTCCAGAAGCGCCGTCGTGTCCTGTGGGCCAAGGCTCATTTAAAATGGACTGTTTCAAAGTGAGTGTTCTATGGTCAGACGAGTCCAAATTTGACATTCTTGTTGGAAATCACGGACGCCGTGTCCTCCGGGCTAAAGAGGAGGGAGACCTTCCAGCGTTTTATTCAGTTCAAAAGCCAGCATCTCTGATGGTATGGGGGTGCATAAGTGCATATGGTATGGGCAGCTTACATGTTTTGGAAGGCACTATGAATGCTGAAAGGTATATAAAGGTTTTAGAGCAACATATGCTTCCAACATACGCAATGAATGCCTTGCGTATTTCAGCAGGACAATGCAAAACTACATACTGCAGATATTACAACATCATGGCTTCGTCGTAGAAGAGTCCGAGTGCTGAATTAGCCTGCCTGCAGTCCAGATCTTTCACCTATAGAGAACATTTCGCGCATCATTAAGCAAAAGACGACCACGAACTCTTCAGCAGCTGGAAACCTATATCAGGCAAGAATGGGACCAAATTCCAACACCAAAACTCCAGAAACTCATAACTTCGATGCCCAGACATCTTCAAACTGTTTTTAAAAAAAAGAAGAGGAGATGCTACACCATGGTGAACATGCCCCCGTCCGAACTATTTTGAGACCTGTAGCAGGCATCAAATTTGAAATTAGCTAATTTTGTGCATAAAATTTTAAAATTTCTCAATTTAAACATTTGTTACCTAATCTATGTTCTATTGTGAATAAAATATTGGCTCATGTGATTTGAAAGTCTTTTAGTTTTCATTTTATTCACATTTAAAAAATTTCCCAACATTTCCCCAACATGTGATCATCAACGAGTGGATCTCTGAACTGGTGTGAGTGAGTAGAGGCGGGGCTAATTAGCATATTAATTGAACCACGTATACTAAATGAGGCAAGGGTGTGGAGTTATATTCAAGCTATTTTAAGGCATGAAGAATTTATTTCAAGGAAAAAAAACATTTAAATGTCATTTTGGTAATCAAAGATAAGTTTAAAAGGATACAATTATTGACTACAGGGGGACTTTAAGAAAAAATGAGTGAGAGATCAATACATCCAGTTTGACTGCCTTGACATTGAATAAACTCAGTCCTTATTAAATGAGAGGAAACTGCAGTTCTGTGCGGCTCTCACGATTGGCATCATGCCCATCTCTGCGCATGGCACACAATGGGGCACTTTAGTCCCCACTGAGTCCCACTCAACTCCACCCCCCCAAAATACACTCGAACACGCTCACACGAAGTATGGTGCAACTCTGAATTAGACATCGTCTATTTTTAACTATTGTTTCATATGCAACAAAAGAGTCCCAGAAAAGGGCACAGGATTTCTGCTAAGGGTTGGAAGAAGAGTATTTTTAGGTATTGAAAACTTGTGATATACTTTAGCAAGTGCAAACTTGTACATTAGTAATGAATTAGAGGGAGAAATAAGAAATAAACAACCCTGAATCTTTAACAGAGTGATGAAAGTCTCCCTGACAGACTTGATTATTGTTTTGAAACAGTGGAGTATAATTTAGATCTGTTTCCTGATGGAATGAAATCCATCCATGATCTTCGTCAAAAGATTAGAGGTTGATGACTGAATTCTTTAGAAAAGAGCTTTAGTAATGAATCATTTAGTATAAGCTTAGATAAGTGCATAAGTGCTGTTAGCAGCAAGACAAGTTTTTATTTGTCTCTAAAGCTAAACTCTCAGTGATATTAAATTAATGTGCCCCAGGGATTACACACACAAATGAGGTTATATTAACAGTCAGCATTTGGCTAGGAGAGCTCAGACAGTAAAATGGAAAACAATTTTCAGCTTAAAAGGTGCTGTAAGTGTTTTTAGCTTAGTTTTTGCTTTTTTTTTTCATTAGACTGATTTAGACTGCCGCCATGCATTCAACCACACACCTTTTCTCCAAACCTATGTTAGCAAACCTGAATACGCAAAAGGCAGAGAGAATTTACTCAGTGGCCAAGTTTTCAGAAAAAAAGAGCAAGCAGCTTTCTTGTATACAGAGCCTTAGTAATGACTAAAGTCTGACTCAAGAACAAACTTTATTCTTTTGAACAGTTCAGTAGAATATACTGGTTAAAAACAAACTATTCTTTTACATCATTATGTCCTTGACATCCTGGGACTCCAATGTTCCAATAAAGCCAAATGTAGCACAAATCTCTGTTTATCGATTATTAATTGTGTCAGTTCAGTTTGTTGCAGCAATGACTACATTTTCAGTCATTTACAGCCTAAATATAATCTGCATTTAAAGGCTGGAAAGTACACTACACAACTTTTAAAGGAGTGGTTGATTATGATTTGACTTTTTTAACTGTAGTTAGTGTGTAATGTTGCTGTTTGAGCATAAACAACATCTGCAAAGTTACGACACTCAAAGTTCAATGCAAAGGAGATATTTTCTTTTACAGAAATCACTTTTTAAGGACTACAACAAACGGCTGGTAGGGACTACAACGAGCTTCTTCCCGGGTTGGTGACATCACAAACCCTAAAATTTACATAAACCCGCCCCTGAGAACACATAACAAAGGGGGCGGGGCCATGTTGGGCTGCTTTAGAGAAGAGGAAGAGTTGTTGTAGTAGAGTGTTGTTGTCATGCCGTCATTTTACACCGAACTGCTTCACAAACGAGGGTCAATTCAACACAAAAGATGAACATGACGGCACATGCTAGTGGATGAGTTGAATCAACTCCACAGCAACTACATCAATTTATCCACTAACCATTCAGAAACGTCTAAAAGTTGTAACTTCTTCCTGAGTCTCTCCATCAGTGTCGACTCCGGTTTGAACAATGTAAGGCTGAACACCGTTACTGACAATCCTCATTTTGGCTGCGTGAGATTCTCCAGCTTTGTTTTTGTTGAGCTGTTAAAGCTCCGCCCTCTTCTGGAAAGGGGGCGGGGAGCAGCAGCTCATTTGCATTTAAAGGGACACACACAAAAACGGCGTGTTTGACAAGCTATAATAAATGATCTGTGGGGGATTTTGAGCTGAAACTTCACAGACACCAGAGACTTATATTGCATCCCGTAAAAGGGGTATAGGTCCCCTTTAAAACACTAGGCATCATACACTTGCTGACTTTGAAAATGGTTACAGAGAAAAACTGGGCATCATACACTAAATGACAGCTCATTATGAGAAAAAAAGTATTTGTTCAAATCATTTGATTAATTGACACCAAACCCACTGCACCACTGTTTGGGAATTACTAGTGCCTTTAAAGTAAACTTGCTAGAATGACAGATGATTTGAAAAGAAATACCTTTTTACCAAATTTACCTTGACATAGTTGAATAACAAGAGTTCAGTACATGGAAATGACATACAGTGAGTCTCAAACTCCATTGTTTCCTCCTTCTTATGTAAATCTCATTTGTTTAAAAGACCTCTGAAGAACAGGCGAATCTCAACATAACACCGACTGTTACGTAACAGTCGGGGTGTACGCCCCAATATTTGCATATGCCAGCCCATGTTCCCAACATTATGAAAGGCATTACACAAGGGCAGCCAGTATTAACATCTGGATCTGTGCACAGCTGAATCAAATCTATGGGGTATTTTGAGCTGAAACTTCACAGACACATTCAGGGGACACCTTAGACTTATATTACATCTTGTAAAAAAACATTCGATGGCACCTTTAATGTATTTAGAGAAAGAGAGTGAGTGAGAGGAGAGAGACATGACCTTTGACAGGGAGAGTCATTTTGTTCCTGAACAGGTTGAGGCAGATATTGAGTAACTAACATTCCAATCCAATTCATTTGCTCTGAGGGGTCAGAATATGCCTTATACCTGCATCACTATTATTGCTCCTCATTCCTATGGTTAGGGCTCTGAACAAACCTAACCAGATGCAATACAATAAAATTCCAGTAACAAGCAATGTTTGTCTGTCTACACCAGGCCAACACGACTACGAGATGTGACAAAATCAATCAAAAAGTGTGAGCACTCACACTTATAACCAATTGGATAAGCAAGTACATAATCAAATACACCATTTTTTACTTTGTATGTAAATATAATCCTCTGTCACTTATAGTGTATGACAGTCATGGTGGTTAGGACAAAAACTCTCTGGGTACATGGTGTCATGGTGTAAGTACCCCTGCAGTCACTAATAATTTTATCCCTTTAAACTCATCTTTGATAATCACAATGACATATTTAAACACTTTTTAATCTTGCTTCATTTATACATGGAGCCATGAATATGCAAATTGGTCCCCGCCTCCACTCAATCACACCTCGGACTACCTGATCCACTCAGTCAACTGTAGTAAATGCTACACAATGGCAAGTGGAAATATTTGCTTAACTCAATCATATTAGTTTGAACCAGAGACTGATTCAGAAGAACTGAACGCCCTAGGTTGATAATGTATAATATATCATATTGATGAAACAGATTTGGTAAACGATCCAGTGCGTATTTGCATTTGTGTTCTGGAGAACATCAGTGGTGAGCAATGCAGCCAATCACAGATTGGTTTGTTGATCTCTTGAAGGCAGTAGCCAATCAGGGGTGTTCAATTTAGTCAAAATCCACTCACCAGTGTTTTTGTTGCTTGCATATGCTTGCGTATCCTCTCATTAACAAAGTGTAGACACAATGTGAATAAGAGATTCATTGTGTAGTGTGGACAACTTTATTGATTATAACAGAACTTTGTGAGATTGCAAACTAAGATGAGTGACAGCTTATTAGTGATTTTAAATGTCTTTGCATGCTTTCTAGACTACATATAATCCATTCAGAATTTGGATAAAAGTCGACACATAATGATAATTTACATGATTAGCCTTTGACTTGACTACATTATCAAACAGTTAATAACGTGTTGCTAATGTTACACTAACCATGTTCCCATTCGCCGTTTCAGAGTCAGACAGCTGACTTCTAAAAATCAGCATCCTTAGACATAATGATAGAAAACGTTGATGGGATTTGTTACAAGTTTGAGACAGTAGGAGAGACTCTTTTATACACTGCCGTTTTGAGGAGAAAACACTTGGCAATGGTGTTGACTGATGAATTTGCACATGGTTTGTCTTAAAAACGCCACATAGACATATAAACAACATTAAAAACTTGATTTTAACCACAGGGGGTCTTTAAACTTTTGGTGTGTTACTCATCCCGCACTGATTGCGCTATTGACATGAATAAAACCTCAAACCACGCATATTGATGAGGTGAGGTGTACTCTTCTAAGAGATCGAAATACTGATTTAATGCCACTTTTACAAGATGTAAAATAAGTCTCTGATGTCCCCAGACTGTGTATGTGAAGTTTGAGCTCAAAATACCCCACAGATCATTTTTATGGCATGTTAAATTTGTCACTTTTTGAGGGTGAGAAAAAATGCTCAGTTTTTGTGTGTGTCCCTTTAAATGCAAATGAGCTGCTGCTCCCAAGAAGAGGGCGGAGTTTCAGGAGCTCATGTTAGCAGCGCCGATTACCTCACACAGACTCACTGAAAATGTCAGAAACTGTTCAGCCTTTTATGTTCAAACCAGAGTTGGACAATGATGGAGAGACTCAAGAGGAAGTGACAACATGTAGAAGGCAACAGGACGTTTCTGAATGGTTAGTTGATGAATTTATGTAGCTGATGTGGAGTTAACTATCTTAAAGTTATAGACTTAAAGTCATTGGAACGGTTGTAAGATCCTACAGAGCCTGATATATGCTGCATGAAGACAGAACAGTAGATTAGTTTAATTACGGTTATAACTTGTCATATTGTCATCTTGCTTTTAAGACATGCTATTGCTTTTGAGTTATGGACTGTAATGCAATAACATGGCCTCAAACCCTTTGTTGTGTTCTCAGGGGCGGGGTTTATGTAAATTTTAGGGTTAGTGATGTCACCAACCCAGGAAGAAGCTTGTTGTAGTCCCTACCTGCCGTTTATTGTAGTCCTTAAACAGAAAATTCTGTAAAAGAAAATATCTCTCTTTGCATTGAACTTTGAGCGTCGTAACTTTGCAGATGTTGTTTATGATCAAACAGCAACATTACACACTAACTAAAGTTAAAAAAGTGAAATTGCAATGAACCACCCCTTTAAAGTTATGACAGACTATAATGGGTGAAAAAATGATTTGGGCATTGGACCACCTATCAACCACTTGTTTATATACCACACAGCAACATGCTAAAAACCATTCAGAGAACACTGGCAACCATATAGCAATGCATTGGCAACCACTCAAAACACCACTGTGGTGGCAAATTCTGTACAAATGTAAATGTAAAAATGTAATGGTATTAATATATATAGCACATTTCTCTCTGATAGCTTTTTAACAAGCTGGTTTAAGTGGCACTGAAAAAACGCCAGCCACATAAAGGAACTCAATACAAAGCAAGTCACTTCTCTCTGCCTCCATTCAGACAGAGAGAGGGGGAGGGAGGGAGAGATTGAAAAAGAAAGGAAAGTAGGTTGTACAGGGCTTAGGCTGTCACATATTACAGCCGTGTTCAGCTGAATTAGACCAAAACTAGACAGCCACGTTGCACAAATATACAGCATTAGAGCTCTGAGTGATATAAAATAGACAGATTGAACATATGTAATATATTAATATACACTACTGTTCAAAAGTTTGGGGTCAGTAAGATTTTTTTTAAAGAAACAAACACTTTTATTCAGAAAGGACACATTTAATTGATCAAAAGTGATGGTAAAGATTTTAAAATAAATGCTGTTGTTTTGAACATTATATTTATCAAAAAAATATGAAGCAGCACAACTGTTTTTAACATTGATAATAATCAGAAATGTTCCTTGAGCATCAAATCATCATATTAGAATGATTACTGAAGGATCATGTGACACTGAAGACTGGAGTAATGATGCTGAAAATTCAGCTTTGATCACAGGAATAAATTATATTTTAAAATATTTTAAAATAGAAAACCGTTATTTTAAATGGTAAAAATATTTCACAATATTTCTGTTTTTACTGTATTTTTGATCAAATAAATGCAGGCTTGATGAGCGGAAGAGACTTCTTGCAAAAACGTAATTTAATAATTAATGTGTTAATAATAAACATCTCTCTGGAATGCTTCATTATTGCTTATTTTCTGTGAACATGGTAAAAAATGTTAAAAACAGCTGAGAGTACATATTCATTGGTAGCTGAAAGAATTAGCACAATGTTTAATAAATAAATATCAAATAGGGAACGTGCAGAACCGTGTGAATGACGTCCTTTCTGTTTGTTTATTTGTTTTTTGCAGAGTGCAGATTCTGTGTGAGCCTGCTAATAAACCACTTACAAAAATGTCTTTTTAAATACAGTCATAAAACAAGATGTGACTCGAGCTTAAAGCCCTGTAGCTTGATCACTGATTGCCTCCCATTAAGTCATGACAGTCAACTTTTGAGTGGCTAGAAGAGTCTGAAACTCAATGGAGGTCAATGTGAATCTTTTGTTGACAGTAATTCACTTCCCTTCCTCCCTTTCTAATTTGAGCAGCATGAAGCTACATGAAGCAGTGCAGACTGTTTATGTAGAATCCACTGGGAATGCCGGAGGACGTTAGGCGGAGAATAAGTGTGGGAGAGTGTATGTAATGTTTATTTACAATTACAGTTTAAAAAGTAAATGCCCCTGGCTGTTCAGCCATTCACAAATAACAACCCTCGATGCACAGGACCAATACGTGAAGTGTTCAGAGCAACAACAAAAAACACCTCCAGATACTCCAGACTTGAGTATGAATGGATGATATTCGACTTAGGATCCACCCTTGAAATTCAACACTCATGTGCCATCCACAAAAGCGCCTGCTGTAGCCGAGTATCAGATGACTCTACTGTACGCTGAGTAATCTGAACACGATATGTGCGTGCGGGTGTGATAGAGAGTTAGACAAATTGTAAGGAATGCACCGGCAACATACCTGTCCCAGGTCCAGAGTGACGTTGACCTCGTTGTATTTCACACTTCGGGAGAGAGGAGGGCTTTGCCACCATCTTTCAGTACCATCTATGGCATTGCTGATGGGATGCGCTCTGTTAGTGTCTTCTGAGGTGCAGATGTCACAGTACTGGCCCTGTTAATACAGGAAGACACAAAGTTTAGCTTTTAGGTTTCTGTTTAAAGGGTTAGTTCACGCAAAAATGAAAATTATGTCATTAATTATGCATTTCAATGGCCAGAAAGGTAGTAAAGTCATCGTTTAAATAGTCCAACCTTAATGTTATGAAGCCACGTGAATACTTTTTGTGCACAAAAACCAAACAAAAATAACGACTATATTCAACAGTTTCGTCAGTCTCCTACGCTGTTTACACTGTAGACAGTGCATGTTTACATCCGAACCCCGGCTTTTTGTGCACAAAAACAAAACAAAATAACGACTTTTTCAAAAATATCTAGTGATGGGCGATTTCAAAACACTGCTTCATGAAGCTTAATGAATCTTTTGTTTCGAATCAGTGGTTCAGAGCGTGAATCAAACTGCCAAAGTCACGTGAACCACTGAAATTTCAAAAGACTTATGATGTAACGAAGCCTCGTTTACTGAAATCACGTGACTTTGGCGCTCCGAACTACTGAATCGAAACAAAAGATTCGCTCTGAAGCTTCATGAAGCAGTGTTTTGAAATCGCCCATCACTAGATATTGTTGAAAAAGTCGTTATTTTGTTTTGTTGCAGTATCATTGCTGCTTATGTGTGGATCAGATACCCTTGGATTTCATCAAAAATATCTTAATTTGTGTTCTGAGGACAAACAAAAGTCTTGAGGGTGAATAATTAATGACAGAAATTTAATTTTTGGGTGAAACCTTAAGTACTTTGCAAAACAAAACTGTTGATTGAGCAGTTTAATGTATCAATCTGTCACATAAATAATGATTTGAAGCTTTGAATGCAAAATGCTTTAGTATGTCACATGATCAGGCAATGACTTATCTGTAAAACATTCAAGTTGACCTGTAAGCTTTACTCTTCTCCTTTAATCCTGGCCTTGAGACGCTTCGGCCACAAGATAAAACTCTGCTAAAGGAAGTCTTAGGTTTCTAACAGACTAGTTGAAAGAGCAAATTAACCCCTCTAAGGTCAAAAAGTTTAAATATTCACACTGTCTGTCAGGGTGAATTCACTACACACTTACTGTGAGCGGTATTACAGCACAGAAACTTTTCACTAACCATCCACAATCCAGTTTATCCAGATGTTATAGTGTGCTCTAACTGTGGCTGTGATGCTAAATGCATTAAAAATTAATTTCCTGTCATAATTAAAGGGATAGTTCACCCAAAAATGAAAATTCTATCATCATTTACTCACCCTCAAGTTGTTCCAAATCTGTATAATTTTCTTCAAAGGAAGATATTTTGAAAAAGTTTGTAACCAGGCCACTTTGGGGCACCATTGACTTCCATAGTAGGAAAAAAAAACTACTGTGGAAGTCAATGGTGCCCCAAAACTGTTCAGTTTAACACATTCTTCAAAATATCTTCCTTTGTGTTCAACAGAACAACTTGAGGGTGAGTAAATGATGACAGAATTTTCATTTTCGGGTGAACTATCCCTTTAAGAGCGGTGTTAATTTTATATCAATGGCAGCAATAATTCATCAAATGTTGATGAAAATAAGAGTTATAACTGGACATTTAAAGAGCCGATTCAGATGCAAAGTGACCTGCAAAGGAATTGTGGCGTGCAAACTGAAATTCAGCACCAATTTTTTGGGGAGTTTTTCCACCACCTGATTTGCATAATTCATAAGTTCATGCAAACAACTCTAATAGCAAATGCAATTACTTCTTGGAACATTTTCCCTTTGTTTTCTTCACCTTTTACCTGTTTAGTTCTGATAATATAGACTGGAGGACAACATTAATTTTCCATGATAAGCTGAGTTGTACAAAAGATGCACAGACTAGGCAAAGTAAAACTCAATTTTGATAAATAAATAACATGCAGAAATGCTGTGATCAGCAAATAGTTTTAGACACTTGTTGCTTGTGAACATTAAGGATTTGTAGGGGTTTAGTGTGCAGGATTTTCACTGAAAACACTGGAAGAAACCAAGGAATTCATTCCCTTCATCATCCCAAACCTCTTTTAATATTTAGAGCTATTTGTGTACTAGGCTAGGAAAATAAATTCATTTATAACAGAATAAATGAACTAACATGAGCAGACTCAATCAGAAATTCACAAATTATGTTGAGACCACCCATGTATGAAGGTTTCTGAGATTGATTAGATAAGTTTCCTTTGACTAGTAATAAGAAGGTTCAACCACAGCAACTATAGTTTCTCCCAAAATACCAGTTACTATAGTTGCTGTAAAATTAAATCATTATGGTAGGCCTACTTTTCTGAATAATGTGTGACCCTGGAGCACAAAACCAGTCCTAAGTCGCACGGGTATATTTGTAGCAATAGCCAATTTTGTATGGGTCAAAATCATTGATTTTTCTTTTATGCCAAAAATCATTAGGATATTAAGTAAAGATCATGTTTTATGAAGATATTTTGTAAATTTCCTACCATAAATATATCAAAAATCTATTTTTGTGAGTGGATATGCATTGCTAAGGACTTCATTTGGACAACTTTAAAGGTGATTTTCTCAATATTTAAATTTTTTTGCACCCTCAGATTCCAGATTTTCAAATATTGTCCTGTCCTAACAAACCATCCATCAATGGAAAGCTTATTTATTCAGCTTTCAGGTGAAGTATAAATCTCAATTTCACAAAAATTACCCTAATGACTGGTTTTGTGGTCATATTTGAAAGTTTGTATTGCTATCACTCCTTGTGTTTATTGCCTCTTTAAGAATGAATAGTTTATTTGTATTCACCATTTGTAAGTCGCTTTGGCTAAAAGTGTCTGAATTAGTGTAAATGTGTGATGTTGTGACAGGAGGTCCCTGCAGCAATCGATGAAGTTGCAACATTTTATTAACATAGTCTTTGAAGTGTGGTGCAAATCTATGTGTGTGTGTGTGTCTCCCTCAAGGTCTCCTGCAGGAATGCCACACATTCCTCTGGGAAAATCCCAGTAGCACTGCTACACGGGGGTTGCGTTTTACTCTTTACAATGTTTAAACATTTCATGCACCCGCCAACAAGCTGAGTCGTGCCTCCTGCTAATGAAGCCTCAGCGGGGGTCTCTATGAGCCGGTATAGCACTTTATAGGGGTCTATTTTCACCTTGAACAGGTGCTCTCAGAAAAAACAAAAAATCAAGATTTGGAAGGATCCTCAAGTCCAAAATCACTGTCCTGACTTGATTATATAAATTAACAAAAAATAAATAAAACTAAAATATTACAATGATGACGGGGTACTATGGTAATAAATCTAATATGGTAACATGTACCATGTCAGTTCCATCTTTGAAAATAGGAATTATTCAGAACCATAGTACTATCTAACATATTTAAATACAAAAACGATTAAAAGTGCATTTCACAAAGTCAAATTTACTCCAGCTATAGTGACAACTAACATCAAAAATGTGCTTTTATCCATGTTTAAGTAATGCAAACCTTAGAAAAGTGAGTATTTTGCACATCTTTACCTGAATAGTCTGACTCGGGTCCCCTGACACGGGCCCCCCGACCAGTTTGCAGTACAGGTCTTGAATCGGCTGCTCGTTCTCGTCCACTCCGCAGGTTGCCGTGGCCGTGATTTTCGTTCCCTCCGCTAGATTAAAATAAGGTGGGTGCAAACTGAATCCGTTCACGCCGCCGGTGGGCAATTCCTGCGCCGTTAAATCTTCAATGAGGAGCAGCAGCGACAGAAACACAAACACCGGTGCGCGCGACGCTCCCCTCGCCATCTTCACCTGTGCCGCACGCTCAACACTGTAGAAACTGGTCAAAATGTCCACTGAGAGCTTCCTGTGGTGTTAATCACGGACATTTGGAGAGACAGAGTATACGGAAAGTCGTTGCGGGTTCTTTCTGTGTGTAATAGACAATACTAACAGGCAGAAGAGCGGCTCGGTGGGCACCTTCTCTCTCGGGCTCTGCCTCTGTGAGTTCAGCTCTGAGAGGGCAGTGCACTGTGTGCGCGCGCGTCTGAGTTGAGGTCAGTGCGGTGCGCGTGCAGTCCTGTCTCTCTCTCTCACTCACTCTGAGACACCCAATGAATAGATGACAGGCTGTGTGTGATTGCTGGAGACCCTATTCCTGAATCGCATGTTTTTTGTGTTATCATTCACATGGTGAATATAAAAGGATATATGAAAAATCTGTCATACTCACCCTTCATTTTGTTGCGCATGGCTTTTAACAATGTCTTTTCCATGCAATGAAAGATTGACGCAATAACACCATAAAAGTATTATAAAAGTAGCTCGTGCGCTTGTTATATAATTCTTTTAGATATTAGATAACTTTGTTTAAAGAAAATACGTCCTCCTCGCTCTCGTTCATGAGAGGTGATGTCCGATTCGTGAATGACTCTTTTTGGGTTAGTTCACCCAAAAATGAAAATTCAGTCATTTATTACTCACCCTCATGCCGTTCCACACCCGTAAGACATGGAGGCCTCCATAGGGAACAATGACACTTCCTCTCTCAAGATCCATTAATGTACTAAAAACATATTTAAATCTGTTCATGTGAGTACAGTGGTTCAATATTAATATTATAAAGCGACGAGAATATTTTTGGTTCTCCAAAAAAACAAAATAATGACTTATTTAGTGATGGTCGATTTCAAAACACTGCTTCAGGAAGCTTCGGAGCGTTATGAATCTTTGTGTCTAGAGTACTTTTCTGAAAGGGAAAATAAAAATATTTGATATTAGTTGCTCCAAAATTAATAAACAAAAATTAAAACATTTTAGCAGACACTTCAATACTAAGATTGTTTCTACAAATGTTTGATAATGAAGTGCTGCGACGCAAATAACCCTTTGCCGGGAGTTTGATTGACAAGCGAATCTAACCAATCATATCGCCGAATCCGCTGTTTTGTCCGACAAAGCAGTCAGGAGTTAGAAGATTAAAGGGTTAGTTCACCCAAAAATGAAAATACTCTAATGAAATAGGATAACACGAAGCACATCAACATGAACGAGAATGGACCAGGAGTGGAGGAAAACACAGGGTATATATGCATGTGACAAACAAAGGGAACTTAAAGGTGCCCTCGAATGAAAAATTGAATTTATCTTGGCATAGTTAAATAACAAGAGTTCAGTACATGGAAATGACATACAGTGAGTCTCAAACTCCATTGTTTCCTCCTTCTTATATAAATCTCATTTGTTTAAAAGACCTCTGAAGAACAGGCGAATCTCAACATAACACCGACTGTTACGCAACAGTCGGGGTGTACGCCCCCAATATTTGCATATGCCAGCCCATGTTCCCAACATTATAAAAGGCATTAGACAAGGGCAGCCAGTATTAACGTCTAGATGTGCACAGCTGAATCATCAGACTAGGTAAGCAAGCAAGAACAATAGCGAAAAATGGCAGATGGAGCAATAATAACTTACATGATCCATGATATCATGATATTTTTAGTGATATTTGTAAACTGTCTTTCTAAATGTTTCGTTAGCATGTTGCTAATGTACTGTTAAATGTGGTTAAAGTTACCATTGGTTATTACTGTATTCACGGAGACAAGAGAGCCGTCGCTATTTTCATTTTTAAATACTTGCAGTCTGTATAATTCATAAACACAACTTCATTCTTTATAAATCTCTCCAACAGTGTAGCATTAGCCGTTAGCCACGGAGCACTATCAAACTCATTCAAAATCAGAAGTAAACAATATAACAGTATACAATACTCACATAATCCGACGCATGCATGCCGCATGCATGACGAACACTTTGTAAAGACCCATTCTGAGGGTTATATTAGCTGTGTAAACTTTGTTAAGGCACTGTTAAAGGCAAGCGCGAGCTCTGTGGGCGGAGAGCGTGGGATTTAAAGGGGCCGCAGCATAAAATCGGCGCGTTTATAATGATGCCCCAAAATAGGCAGTTAAAAAAATTAATTAAAAAAAATCTATGGGCTATTTTGAGCTGAAACTTCAAAGACACATTCAGGAGACACCTTAGACTTATATTACATCTTTTAAAAACATAATCTAGGGCACCTTTAACAAGGTAACTAGACACAGGTGAAAGCAATGACTAATAAAACAGAATGGGGAAACTGGGTCAAACTAAGACCGCCACTGTCCATCGAATCGTTCGGTAAATATTGGAGATTATTTCAAAAACAAACTAGTCCTAGGTTTTTGGCACAACCTTGATAACTGTTAAAAAGCTTTAAAAACTATATATTTCCTTTGATAAATTGCCTATATTTGCTGTATATTTGCTCTTTTCCATCTATGATCGAGATGGTTACAGGCTTGCTAATTAAAACATACCTTTGCACACATTTGCTTAAAGGCCTTGAAGCGCTTGAACCCCAATAATTGCTCCTCGCAGCTATATTTATTTTCATTATTATTATTATTATTAGGCCTATTATTTGAAGTTTTTGGAGGGTTCTTAAAGGCATGACATGGACTTAAGATCATGTTGTACTAGGTGAAACCCTATTGGGCTTAAACAATTTCTATGCTTTAAAAAACATCTCAGAGCCTCTGTTATTTTAAAAACGATATTTTATTGCAACACAATACATCATAGGCTACTTAATAAGAGGTGCAAAGTTTAAAAATCAATGCAGTAAAAATTAAATGTTTTCACAACAGACAAGTAACTTGTCTGAAAATGTGAGATTTGTAATAGCAAGCAGCAAGACTTTATACTATCCAACACTGTGAGATTTCCCACCAGAGCTCGTTCACATTCCTCCACACCTCATACAGCGTCTCAGGCTTTCATTTTCCAGTCTGCAGAACCTGAGGTTTAATTAAATGGCAGCGCTCCAGAGAACAAAGTGAGAGAGAGAGGGGACAGAGGGAGGAGAGGAGCAGGTGTTTTCGTCGCCCATCATTTTGACCACCTGAAACGCAGCCAGCAAAGAGGCGCCCCTCTGACTGCTTGTCATAAAACACACACACACACACACACACACACACACACACACACATATTCAGTCCATTATTTGCTGCAGAATAATAAGCTGCTGAGGTCAAAAGTCTGGAGTCATGTTTTGGTCAAAATGAAAATTCATTCACTCACCCTCACGTTGTTTCGAACTCATCTTTCTTTATTATCTGTAGAACATAAAAGGAGATGATAGGCAGGATGTCCCCGCTGACCTTTTCCGTACAATGAAAGTGAATGAAACTAGTGGCTGTCAAACAGTCAAGATAAGATGGCAGCCAGATGTGTGAAGAAGACATTTGGTGTCTCTCCATTGACAAAAACAGACAAACATGCTCTAAAGGATGCCATTCCAAACCTGTATGACTTATTTGCTTTAAATAAAGATCATTTGAAGAACAGAATAAGAATATTATATGAGTAAAGTTCGTTGGGAAAAACTTTGATGTTGGCTTGGCAAAGCCGTATGAAAGTTTGAAAGTTTTATAAGCTTTCAATTTAGTGAAGTGGAAAAAGAAATAAAGACATTGCTAGCATGAATTAACATTTTCCTAAAATTAATGATCATTTTGCTAGCATGTTTTAACACATTACTAACATGACTTAACATGTTGTTAGCATGATTTAACATGTTGCTAGCATCTTTTACCATGTTGTTAGCATTAACATATTGATAGCATGATTTAACATTTTAACATGGCATGATTCCTAACCTATTTTAACACATTACTAGAATTACCGTGTTGCTAACATGTTTTAGCATGTCACTAGTATGATTTAGCATGCCGCTAGCATTTTTACATGTTGTTAGCATTATTTAGCATTTTGCTAGCATGTTTGACTCATTGGTAGCATGAATTAACATGTCACTAACATGAATTAACATTTTGTTATCATGTTTTAGCACATTGCTAACATGAATTAGCATTTTGCTAGCATGTTTTAGCATTTTGTTAGCATGATTAGCGCTGCTGCTAGCATTTTTACATGTTGTTAGCATGAATTAGCATGTTGCTAACATGTTTTAACTCATTGGTAGCATAAATTAGCATGTCACTAACATGAATTAACATTTTGTTATAATGTTTTAACACATTGCTAGCATGATTTAGCATGTTGTTAACATGAATTAACATTTTAACACATTGCTAGCATTTTTAGCATGTTGTTAGCATGTTTCAACACATTGGTAACATGAATTTGCATATTGTTATCATGTTTTATCACATTGCTAGCATGATTTAGCATGTTTGCTAGCATGTTTTAACATGTCGTTAGCATTATTTACCATGCTGCTAGCATTTTTACATGTTGTTAGCATTAATTAGCATTTTGCTAACATGTTTTAACTCATTGGTAGCATGAATTATTGTCACTAACATAAATTAACATGTTATCATATTTTTATCACATTGCTAACATGAATTTGCATGTTGTTATCATGTTTAACACAATGCTAGCATGAATTAGCACATTGTTAACATGTTACTAGCATGTTTCCTGCATGACTTAACATATTGTTAGCATTTTAACATAACTAGTATGTTTCTATCATGATTTCACATGTTGTTAGTAAGTTTTAGCACATTCCCTGCTGAAAAATACAGCTAAAACCAGCCTAAGCTGTCAAACTGGTTTTAGCTGGTCTCCCAGCCTGGTCATAGTTGGAGACCAGCTAAAACCAGCTACTTCCAGCTTAAACCAGCTAAGACCAGCCAACCAGCTTAGGCTGGTTTTAGCTGGATTTTTCAGCAGGGTTGCTAACATGTTTCAGCATGTTGTTAACATTATTACCACATTGCTAGCATGAATTAGCATGTTGCTAGAATGTTTTACATATGATAGGATATTCATAAAGCTTTGCTATAGTGATAGACTCTACAAGTCTCATTGTGTTATTATTTGACACCATCATTGAAAGTCTGAGACTTTTTCACAATTTTGTTTGTATGTTTATCAAAAATCATAAGTGGGATCAGTTAGAAAAGATATAGCAGAACAGTCTGAAGGTCTGACCCGAGTTTGGTGGTTGTAGCTTGAAAGCTCTAGGAGGAGATGAATATTATTTTGATAATTTATGATAATCAAAGAGTTTTAGTTCCCATTGACTTCCATTGTACAGACGAAAAATATAATGGAAGTCAATGGCAACCGAAACGTTTTGATGTCCAATATTCTTCAAATAATCTTTTTCATGTTCCACAGAAGAAAGAAATTTTTGAATGACATTAGGGTGATTAAATTATGAGAGGTTTCATTTTTGGATGAACTATCACTTTAACTCCCCTGCTGACTCGTGTCATTTTTAATGAATGAAGCTGACACACTAATATTTTCATCTGTCCTACACATGTCGACCTCTGAACTTTGCTCTCAAAGGAGTATCGCAAAAACTGCAGGGGTCAGATCGCTGTTTGACTTTGGAAGTCTCGAGTCCTCCTGCTAATGCAACTGAACTCTCATTCACTTCCAAACAAGAACACATTCCACACAGCAGACAAAAACGAAAGAAGAGAGAGACAAATCTCACAACTGAAGGATGAAGAAGATGCCATCCAGCTGTCACATACTTCCTTTATGGACAAGAGAGTCAACTCAGAATACAAGAGATGAAAGAAAGGGGGGTTCGCTTCTTTTTGTCTGAAGTGGCTAAGTCAGTGTATTAGTCTCTAGGCCTCTTGATTGAGGCCGTAGTGACCTCCTGGTTGCCAGGGATTTCTTTTAAAGAGTGAGAGCGATGTGGAAACGCCCCGTTACACCCTTAGAGACTCAGCACAGGTCAGCGACTAAACTAGGGCTGTTCTTAACATTTTTTACAAGATGCATATGCTCCAGTCATATTTTTCCATTGAGACAATCTGTTGAGCTTCTGAGAGATTGTTTGATAAAGTTCAGAGGAAACTGTCTTGTCACAAACACAGTTTTGATGTGGCACAGACGTGACCAGACAGGCCTGATCTTAACTGTGATGCGGCTCTTAGCACTTTTCCCCTGTCCAGGCTGGACTGTTCAGGATAAACTGAATGTTTGTGTGCACATGAGAGAGAGGGTGAAAATAAAACTAAATTTGTACATTTTCTCAAGAAAACGTGAGTGATGCCCATGCAAAACTCTTTATTGTTGAGTGGTTGCACTGTTCAATATTAAGTCACGAGTCAATATTATGTGACATAAAGTTGCAATTATGAGATATGAAAACAAAATTGTGAGATATGAAAATTATGAGAAATAGTCACAACTGTGAAAAATAAAGTAATTAAGATATGACGTCTTAAATATGAGAAACAGTCACAATTGTGAGATATAAAGTCTTAAAGAGGATCTATAATGCCCCTTTCACAAGATGTAATATAAGTTTCTGATGTTTGTGAAGTTTCAGCTCAAAATACCCCAGAGATCATTTATTATAGCTTGTCAAATTTGCCCCTATTTGGGGGACACTGTTTTTGTGTGTGTCCCTTTAAATGCAAATGAGCTGCTGCTCCCGCCCCCTTTCCAGAAGAGGGCGGAGCTTTAACAGCTCAACAACAACAAAGCTGGAGAATCTCACGCAGCCAAAATGAGGATTGTCAGTAACGGTGTTCAGCCTTACATTGTTCAAACCGGAGTCGACACTGATGGAGAGACTCAGGAAGAAGTTACAACTTTTAGAATGAACCTGGATGTTTCTGAATGGTTAGTGGATAAATTGATGTAGTTGCTGTGGAGTTGATTCAACTCATCCACTAGCATGTGCCGTCATGTTCATCTTTTGTGCAAATCTAGTGTTGAATTGACCCTCGTTTGTGAAGCAGTCCGGCGTAAAATGACGGCATGACAACAACACTCTACTACAACTCTTCCTCTTCTCTAAAGCAGCCCAACACGGCCCCACCCCCTTTGTTGTGTGTTCTTAAATTTTGGAGTTTGTGATGTCACCATGCCATGAAGAAGCTGGTTGTAGTCCCTACCAGCCGTTTGTTGTAGTCCTTAACAAGTGATTTCTGTAAAAGAAAATATCTCCCTTTGCATTGAACTTTGAGTGTCGTAACTTTGCAGATGTTGTTTATGCGCAACATTATACACTAACTAAAGTTAAAAAAGTGAAATCATGATGAAATCACCATAATGGGGAAGAGCAGGGAATGGAGGACTCGCTGCCGACTGCCTGAACATGGAGGATCCATTGCTGTCCACCAGGAGTCGAAGGAGCTAGAGCGCCATCCACTAATGGATATCCAGCGCCACCGCCAGGCATCACGGAGGAGTTCAACCAGCTGGTGGAGGACCAGATGGCAGTGCGTTTTGAGAACTGGACCAAGATTTTTTATTTTCCTCCTCTCTCCCCTCATCATATGCATAAATAGAGAAAAGTTGCTCCGGTTACTTTGACACATGTATGGTGTGGGAGTGGCATGGGTTAGTTGAGAAACGTTGACAGGGATCACAGGGAATCACCCGTTTTAAAATAAATGGTGAACAGAGGAGAGTCCGCTGTCAAAAAGAGAATGCAACAGAGCTCGTAATAAAACAAGAATCAACATTGGATTGGCATTTCTGGGATTCTGGAACTGAGGGATTTAAAATGTTGTAAAAATGACATGGAGACAGTGTTTTTATCAATCAGCAGGTGAGTAAAGTATTTTATTGAACAGAAACATTGCCATATGTAGCTCTCTAACAGAGTTCATTGTCAGCATTATCTATTTTGAAGGTTTATCTTCATTCACACAGCTGAAGCACAGCCAAAATTATGTTCTTCCGCAAAATACATGCATTTTTGTTCTTTAACCACTAGAGGGACAAAAGTTACATAGTGAACCTTTAAATATGAGAAATAGTCACAATAATTGTGAGATTGTATTAGTACATTATATTTTGTTATATTATTAATTATGGTATTTTTATACTATTTTATTCAAATTATATTTATAACAATGAATATAAAAATTGACTATAATTATAACAATGACTAAAATAATAAATACAACAATTATATATTTATAACTATAATTTTTATTCTTTTTACTCAAAGGTGTAAACAGGCTTCTATTAAAAAAAAAAAAAAAAAAAAAAAGCCCACAGCTAGGTCATATCAGTGTTGCCAAGTTTGCAGTTTTCTGCGGAATTGGGATACTTTTCATGTCTGCAGCTTGAAGCAAATACAAATAACATGATATTTATCCCCTGGAATGCAAATTTTACCAGGGGATCCCCGCCAAAAACAGCTATTGGGCGGGTTTTGTTGTGACAACCTGGCAACCCTGGTTCATACGCTTTGCTTGTTTTTAGTAAACCTATGAGATTTTTTAAAGGTGTTTTCAGACAAACACCACCAATAAAGATTACTGAGATCGTGAGGAGCACGTTCATGAGAAAGAGACTAAAGCAAACTCAGCATTTGCCCTCCCCCTACACAAACACACCTGCTCTATGTGTCAGACCCCTCAATCTACACATTAATAATTACAGCTCAACACCTCTAATTCTGCATTAACACAGAGAAAAAGACAGATAACCCACGCTAAACATTCACCAGCATCCTGCATTGCACAAACAATAAAAAGCAGAAAATCCTATCATAAACCAAACTCCTATTAAAGGAAATAGCGAAAGACAGGACCTCTGATTATTTTGCCCCTAGCAAAGACACGAGTGAGGAGTGCGGCATTAAAGTTTCAACAACAAACTTAGTTCCAGTTGAAACACATGGTGTTTAAGTCCTAATCCCTGAGTCAAACAGGCATGATGGGTACTGGATAAGTCTCTCCAGCAGCCTAAGCCATTCCACAAATACGTATTTTTAGCAAAGAGCGAATAGCTGGCACCAATGATGTTCATAATCAAACAAATATCATCAAAGGTATATATAGCCTACAGGCATAGTTCTTATCTAGTTTTATTGGACTGGCATCATGCCCAGCGATTGTGTTAGCATGTGAGCGCCACGTCTGACTGGATGGCAAGTACCTACAAGTTTGTAGCATTTTTCGCACCCCCTTAAACATCCTATTTAACAAAACACTGCTTCCTCTTGCTCTTCCCTCAGTTTTGTTGAGTTCACATGCTTTGAAGTTCAGTCTGCATGAAAAGAGATAATCAGGGCGCTAACTGTGGATAAGGAACAAAAGGCCGGAGGTCTCGCTAAGTGAGCGGTGAAGCATTTCAGACAGACAGAATACACTCTAGCCTTTAAAATGAGAGTATATCTCTCACAAAGAACATGCAAACAGACATGCAGTAGACATGTGATCGAGACGTGCATTTTCACCAGCATGAGCGCACCAAACAAAGATTAGCATGATTAGCATCGCTGTTTTCAGACAGAATATAATAATGAATTATAATGTTGAAGGGTCTCTATTTTTATGGCTACAACGGTTGCGGCTCTTTGGTGTCTGGGAGGAAGAAATGAGAGTCTTTTGTCAGGGTTATAACACAACAATTAATTGGGGGGAAAACACTAACACATTTCCCAGCTAACAGGGAATGTTCTCAGAACGTTCTAGCAAGGTTATGAAGTTATGAACAAACGTTCTTCCAGTAATGTTAATAGAATGTTCGTTCAAAGTTTAGTTGGGCATTCTTCTAATGTTTTTTAAAATACTTACTACTTGTTACGGATAGCTTAGAGAACATTCAAAAGTAACTTTCCCCAAAGTCCCTTTAAGACAACTCATTTCACTCGGCGGCCATCTTTGAAACGCCTCTCGGGCATCCTGGGCATCATGCAATCTCTTTGAATGGGGAAACATCAAATTCTCCAAAGCTGTTTGCCAAGCTTTCGATTAAATTTCATATTTGAAATCACCAATGAAATCTGACAACAACTGTCTCATATTTTTTTTCCCAAACGCTCGAATCATGACAAAAAAAACGGTATTTTTTAGGCTGGATCAAGCTAATGCGCATGCGCAGACCTAAATGCGCGTCTCTTGTGCCTCATTTCGGAGGCGCGCGTCTGACTGTTTCTATAGAAACCAGTGCTTCTAAAGGCCGCTGCAGTGACGCGATGCTTTTACCAGTCGGCGATTGGCTCTTATTTTGAAGGCGGGACTTATTCCGCCATATTGCACGTTACACTTTTTCCCATTCAAAACAATACGAGTGACATCTTCTGTTATTCTATAGTCTTTGCTTTCCCATAATGTTTGCAAAATAATAATATCGAACATTTCCTCAAATGTTTTTCTAACGTTCACATAACCAAGACAAAAAATAAAACAAAAACATTTTGAATGTTCTGTGAACATTTAGAAATAGCGTTTACTTAAAGGTTCAATATGTATGAATTTTGCAGTAAAATATCCAAAAGCCACTAGGTCAGTGTTATATATGTTGTTCACTTGAGTACTTACAATATCCCAAATGTTTCCAACTATTTGTAAATCGTGAGAAAATTGCAATTTTACCCAAGGCCCCGGGACGTGTGAGGAGTCGCCTGTCAATGGCGTCATACCCGCGTTACCCATCGGTTTCCGGTTTTATTTTGTAGAAACCATGGAAACACCAAAGACGCTTTAATATTTACATGTTTTAATAGACAAGGGAACAACTGTTTTGATATATTTATAGACAGAAAACGAATTATTGTTATATAGCTCAACCCGTTTAGTCTTATTGTTTAAAGCGGAACTCAGTAAGATTTGCGAAGCTCCCCCTACAGGTTCCTTCAGTGAATCACACTGTCGTAAATACTCCAAGCGCAGCTCTGGACTACAACGACTACAACACTCACCAGCGCAGTAGTTTTGTAAATACAGTACAAGAAATCTCGATGGAGGTGGGTAATTTTCGAAATTGTCTTATAAAGTCATAATATATACATTGTTTTTGAATTACCGTAAAGCATTGTGTCACTCTCGCGTGAACGTGAACATGAGGTGAGATTGTGTTTCAACTTGCAAGTGCTGTTTTTTGGCATAGATGTGCCAGAGGGGGTTAGTGCTCACCTCAAACACACCACTACAAGTCAATTAACCATCGTAAGGACTTAGAAAACTATTTATGAAGGTAAAAAAAGTTACTTAGTTCTGCTTTAAATCTAATTTTCTTGATTTTTTGCGAGTACCATGCTTTACCATGCCTCAGAGAAAAACACTATTTTGTGAAGTAGCTAACATAGCATAATCAGATGCAGCTTTATTTTTACTAACAGTAATACATCATTTTCTCCATCATACAATACGCTTTAAAATGAATAGCATGCCATTTATCAACACAACCCATCCAGCATTTAATATGATATTGTAAAATCGATCTATCTTACTGCAGTGTGTAACAGTGTCTCACAGCAGCCGCAGAGCGAACGCACAGAGTAACGTTATAACATCATTTTCAACACTCTC
The DNA here is from genome assembly GCF_018812025.1 of Megalobrama amblycephala. Classification (NCBI taxonomy): domain Eukaryota; kingdom Metazoa; phylum Chordata; class Actinopteri; order Cypriniformes; family Xenocyprididae; genus Megalobrama; species Megalobrama amblycephala. The sequence continues at coordinate 31,337,209 of NC_063067.1, forward strand.
AAATGTATCTAATATGATAAACAGAGCTGCGTTACCTCATACTCATGACCGGAAAAGCGGAAGCGGCGACTGTGTCATAATAAAAGTCCCGCTGCTCGTGAGGCGTGTGTTGATCAATCGCTCCAGCTCCTCGTTCAGCTCCACAACACTCGCTCCTGCTCTGCTTCATACTACAGTAACGTTAATAATCGCATCCATGAACATGATTTCTTCCCGAGTCTAATCCCAATTATTTTCCACCGCCGTTGAGGTGAAGACCACATGTCCCAAGATTCCGCATCAAACTTGCCGTCATCAAGCTACGCCTTTGTTTTGAATAGGCCTCTAGTGGACAGAATATCTTATATATTGCACCTTTAATGAAAACATTAGCAAAACGTTCTCAGAACATATTTTTTGTTAGTTGGGTTCACTCCTTCAGCAGTGGAGTCATTGATGATCTGTACCACACATGTGCAAACAATGAAATATCTGGACACCTTATGTAGTTTGTAGGCATATAATTTCTTTAAGGTTCTTCATTGCCATCTGGTTCCATGAAGAACCTTTAACATCTATGGACCTTTCCATTGCACAAAAGTTCCTTCAGAGTGGAAAAATCTTCTTTAGATGTTTTAAAATGTTCTTCACACTAAGAAAAGAAAAAGAAGAAGGGTTCTTTTAAGAATTGTTTGCTGAAAGGGTCTTTGAGAAACCAGCTTTATTTGTAGGGCAACCTTATGATTTGAAACGATTCGTTTCAGTCTTTTTGAATGGAAGTTCCCCAAACCGGAAGTGCCACCCATAATTCAAAACACAGTAGGCTCGTCAGGAATAAGGTGGATAAAGAAATGTAAAAAGTATGTAATGACCAGTTGTCAGTGTCTTCACTGCATACCAGGATGTTGTGTATCTCCATAAATAGTTATGAAAATCATTGCAAGTTTAAGATCTTTCTGTCTTCTTGAGGAAAGGCCACAGGCATTTTGTGACGTCTGTACTAGGCATTTTGTGACGTAAAAATCCCAGAGTGTTTGAAAATAACTTTCTTTCTGATTAACAACAGACTGTCCGCAGCTAAAAGTAATAAATAGTAAAAGTAAAAAGTATTTCCATGACCGTTATCCTCTATGACAGGATTGTATTGTAACATAGCAGCTAAGTTTCATCATTCCACCCACACAAACGTGTTCTCAGACACCAGGCCTGATGACAGAGAAACACAGCACACCTGTTTGGTCCTACTCAGTTATTACTCTGTTATTCAGTTCCACACTGAGAGAGGAAGAGCTGCAATCTCCCACACACTCCTTAATAATGGACTCTCCTCTCAGAGAGCCGTACTCCTCATGTAATGACTGCTTTAAAGCAACCATATACTCACAGTAGAAAAACTAGAGACAGCGAGTGAAAACACCCTCTGAAAGGCACAAGCATGTTCATTTCTGAGGATTTTCAGTCCTACAGCCCAACAGTTGATTAGTTGATCCTTACCGCCATCTAGTGGTGATGTCTTCTGACTGTGGAGTGCACAGAAACACACTCACCAGTTGAGTTTAGTGAACTCATTTTCATGTTCAAGAAACCAGTGTGAGATGATTTGAGCTTTGTGACATGGTGTGTTTCCTGCTGAAGTATCCATCAGAAGATGGTTCACTGTTCATAAAGAGATGGACATGGTCAGCAGCAATACTCAGTTTGGCTGTGGCATTTAAACGATGCTCATTTTATACTAATGGCCTAAAGTGTGATAAGAAAAATCCTCCACACCGTTACACCAGCGGCCTGAACCACTGATACAAGGCAGGATGGATCCATGCTTTCATCTTTACACCAAATTCTGACCCTACCATCTAAAAGAAGTCGCAGCAGAAATCAAGACTCATCAGTTTTTTCAATCCTCTATTGTCCAATTTTGGTGAGCTGCGTGAATTATAGCCTCAGTTTTCTGTTCTTAGCTGACAGGAGTGGCACCTTGTGTGGTTTCTGAAATACTCAGACCAGTTTTTCTGGTACCAACAACCATGCCACAATCAAAGTTGCTTAAAGGGTTAGTTCACCCAAAAATGAAAATGTCATTAATGACTCACCCTCATGTCGTTCCACACCCGTAAGACCTCCGTTCATCTTCAGAACACAGTTTAAGATATTTTAGATTTAGTCAAGAGCTTTCTGTCCCTCCATTGAAAATGTATGTACGGTATACTGTCCATGTCCAGAAAGGTAATAAAAACATCATCAAAGTAGTCCATGTGACATCAGAGGGTTAGTTAGAAGTTTTTGAAGCATCGAAAATACATTTTGGTCCAAAAATAACAAAAACTACGACTTTATTCAGCATTGTCTTCTCTTCTGGGTCTGTTGTCAATCCGCGTTCACGACTCCGCTTCTTCTTCTTCTTTCCTGTTTTATGGCGGTTGGCATCCAGCTTATTGGTGCATTACTGCCCCCTTCTGCTCCGGAGTGTGGTTCACGACTCCGCAGTGACGCTGCTGACGTGTTATCCAGTGCGGCCGAGCTTCGTTTACAGTCTGAGGGAGACGCACGCTGTATTCAAGCTATTCTACATTGTTTGTATTTTGGTATTGCTTTATTTTTTAAAATGGTGCGTAAGTGTGCATGTCGCAGATGTCGCCAAAAACAACGACATAAAAGTGCCTTACCAACGCCGACAGAGGAAAGGATTCAATGGAATCAATTCAATGGAAAGGATTCCGGAAGAGAAGACAATGCTGAATAAAGTCGTAGTTTTCGTTTTTTTGGTCCAAAATGTATTTTCGATGCTTCAACAAATTCTAACTAACCCACTGATGTCACATGCACTACTTTGATGATGTTTTTATTACCTTTCTGGACATGGACAGTATACCGTACAAACATTTTCAATGGAGGGACAGAAAGCTCTCGGACTAAATCTAAAGTATCTTAAACTGTGTTCTGAAGATGAACGAAGGTCTTACGGGTTGGAACGACATGAGGGTGAGTCATTAATGACATAATTTTCATTTTTGGGTGAACTAACCCTTTAAATCACCTTTCTTCCCCATTCTGATGCTCAGTTTGACCTTCAGCAGATCGTCTTCATATCTACATGTATAAACGCATTGAGTTGCTGCCATGTGATTGGCTGATATGTAAACAGGCAGTTGAACAGGCGTACCTAAGTCACCAGTGAGTGTGTGAATCAATGATTCCAATATCAAAACAACTAAGAGCCATACACAACCTAATAATATTTACAATGTAACATAAATCAGTAGAAAAATGGAAAAGGTACTGATAATTTTCTTCCAAGACATTATCCTTTAAGTTTACAGACATATCCATGAAACAACTAAAAAATAAACAGAAACCTCCTTAAAGGGTTAGTTCACCCAAAAATGAAAATTCTGTCATTAATTACTCACCCTCATGTCGTTCCAAACCTGTAAGACCTTCGTTCATCTTCAGAACACAAATTAAGATATTTTTGATGAAATCCGATGGCTCAGTGAGGCCTGCATTGACAGCAATATCATTTAGACTTTCAAACGCCCAGAAAGCTACTAAAGACATAAAACAGTTCATGTGACTACAGTGGTTCAACATTACAGGAACACTCCACTTTTTTTGAAAATAGGCTCATGTTCCAACTCCCCTAGAGTTAAACAGTTGAGTTTTACCGTTTTCGAATCCATTCAGCCGATCTTCGGGTCTGGCAGTACAACTTTTAGCATAGCTTAGCATAGTTTATTGAATCCGATTGGTTATTTTTTAGCAAGATGCTAACGGTCTAAAGAGTTTCGATATTTTTCCTATTTAAAACTCGACTCTTCTGTAGTTACATCATGTACTAAGACCGACGGAAAATTAAAAGTTGTGATTTTCTAGGCTGATATGGCTAGGAACTATACTCTCATTCCGGCGTAATAATCAAGGAACTTTGCTGGCGTACCATGAGTGCAGCAGGCGCAATGATATTACACAGGTTTAAATAGTCAAGTTTTAAATAGGAAAAATATCAAAACTCTTTGGTCATTTTTGAGCGAGATGCTAACGGTCTAATCAGATTCAATGAACTATGCTAAACTCAACTGTTTAACTCTAGGGGAGTTGGAAAATGAGCCTATTTTCAAAAAAAGTAGAGTGTTCCTTTAATGTTATGAAGCGACGAGAATACTTTTTGTGTGCCAAAAAAACAAAATAATGACTTTATTCAATATCTAGTGATGGGCGATTTCAAAACACTGCTTCATGAAGCTTCACGAATCTTTTGTTTCGAATCAGTTTACTGAAATCACGTGACTTTGGCGCTCCAAATCCCTGATTCAAAACAAAAGATTTGTGAAGCTTCATGAAGCAGTGTTTTGAAATCGCCCATCACTAGATTTTGTTGAATAAAGTCGTTATTTTGTTTTTTTGGTGCACAAAAAGTATTATCATCACTTCATAACATTAAGGTTGACTGTAGTCACATGATCTGTTTTAAATATGTCTTTAGTATCTTTTTGGGCATTGAAAGTGTTAATGATCTTACAGTCAATGCAGGCCTCACTGAACCATCAGATTTCATCAAAAATATCTTAATTTGTGTTCTGAAGACGAATGAAGGTCTTACGGGTGTGAAACGACATGAAGATGAGTAATAAATAACAGAATTTTCATTTTTTGGGTAAACTAACTGTTTAATAACAGTACATTGGGTCCTACATGTGATTTCCCAGGATGCACCTCACTGGTGGTTGAGAGAAAATCCAGTATTTGGAGCTAAAATCTAGACAAAGTGGTAAAATCTGAGATTTGTCATTACTTTTGGTCATTACATGACACATTTATTTCACAGGTTGGATGAATTTCTATTGTACAAAAAAAGGAAAATCATAAAAATAAAGAACAAAGACAAGTCTGAATCTCAAAAACAAGATGCCACACAAATACACCAGAAATGAAGACAACAACAGAAAAGCATGTAAATACTGTTTTATTGTAAGAAATGGACTTCAGTTAAAAATGTGGAACTCTTAACAGCCTGCAAGTACAAAAACAGGGAGAGAGACAGCTTGGTCGTGGTGCGGACCCCACAATGTACTGAGTACCTTCGCTACAGATTGTTCTTAAAGGCCACAGAGCATTGAAAGAAAGGAGGGAAAGGGTGAATCACTGCGTTTCACAGACATTACCTGCTTCCAAACAACTTCCTTCCACATTTTTACTTGGATCCACCAATATTTAACAGTTCGGATTACGTGAAATTTGAATGAGATATTTGTCAAAAATGAGTGTCGCTTATTTTCCTATCGTCTCCTATTTAGAACAGATCCAGCGCTGTTGCATCCACCCAACTGCAGCAAACATTTCTAATCCAATAAACCAAATCAACCAGCAAAGAGGCTCTTCTAGCACAAACAGGCAAGTTCTTAAGGGTCAAGGTATTTCATAGCACCAATAAAAACTCTGATTGCCGGCTTTGCGTGTGCTATTGACGTAAAATGCAACATTGAGAACTACACACAGAGAAAAATTCATATCGATTGAGAATGACCAGTGCACATGAAAACAATGAAACTACACATCAGAAAAAGTCAGTTGGCACAGTGATCCAAAGTCATAATCGTCATGAATCTCCAAAAACTCATACAGATCAAATTCAGATCGCTGGTTTTTAGAAAATGAACGGAAAGCTTTCATCTAAAAAGCTCCTTTAGTTGATATTTTTAGTGTTTGTATCAGCTTGACAGAGTTATTTAGGGAATGAAAGAGTGCAATCTTTTAAAATAACTCAAAAGGATTTAATCTTTTGTACTTTAAAGTTTTGGGTCTAAAATTCTGCTGCTGCTGCTGCTGCTATTCCTACAAATAACAATTAAAAGAAAACTTGAATTACAAACATTTGCCAAGAGAGAGAGCGCGAATGAAAGGATAGAAAAAAGCATTAAATATAAGGCAGTAAAAACAGGTAGAAAACGGGCAGTGTTTGTTTTGTCAACTCAAATTTTGGCCTCGAGTCCACCGATGTAGTGGCTAGGATAATTCTTTAAAACGAACGCAATAAAATTATAATAAAATATTTTTACTTATGCAACTGTGGCGCTACAGTTCAGCAGCATCCTGTACACCAAAGAGCACGACTGAGTGTTAGTACATACGTCAACTCGAAAATGACGCCTCACTACATCCATAAAACAAAGAAAAGACGAACATCAGACTGGGTCCACTCCCTCCAGACAGTCTGTATAAGGCACAGTCACTGAGGATAGACTGGAGCGCTGGTGACTGCTATCTGCCTTACGCTAAAGCAAGCACCAAAACCATGAGCGGAAACTAGGAAGAGAGAGGGTTTTTGCAATGAACTACCGCACGTTTTGTCATTCCGTCCCTTGGTTTTGCGTCAGTAAGGTACGGTTCTGAATAAGACATGTTCACAGATATGTATCACAGCAGTGAGGGGGAGACGTCACCTATAAAACACTACAGACCATGTGTCCAAGACGTTTGAGAGACATTTAAAACGAGATAAATACATTTGCAGGTGTCTGAAGTTGCTGAAAGAGGAAAACAATATTAGATTGTATTTTACAGACAGGAAACGCACTCTTCCTCGGAGCGAAACGGGAGTATCGTGGCAACCAGAGGTCTGAGGGCATTAAAACAGTTCTTTCAACATGCTTTAGCAGATGCAATGGGATTCAATATGGAGTTAGTTCGGTAAAAGTCCAAATGCATAACGGGATGTGTGGATGGCAGGGGGAGGTGAGTGACTGTGTGGAGAGGACGGGAATGGAGAGAGTGAGAGGAGGGTGAAACTGCAACAAGTCACGAGCATTAGAACTCCTCCTGGTCCTCTGACTCAGCGTCTGGTATGACAAATCCCTCCTGAGAGAGAGAGAGAGAGAGAGAGAGAGAAAGAAAGGAGGAAAGAGGCAGAGAGAGAGAGTCATCTGATAAGAAAAGTATAGCCATTTAAAGACTGTTCCAAGAATGTGTTTTTCCTCATTTTAGGGGTAAAACGGTTGTATGGTGAAGATGTGAAGATGACACATCAATATGGATCGATGCATCAATCAAATGACGATGTGTGTTGATGCAACGTGTACTAAAAAAATTATTCGTTCATCAAGTCTATTTTTTTTTGTTGTGGATGTTCCATGTTGCACAAAGGATTCTTTATAGAGGAAAGGTTCTTTGGGGAACCCAAAATGGTTCTTCTATGGAACCTTTATTTATTTATTTTTTTAAGAGTATAGGATACACAGGGTTCCTACACATTTTCCATTTCAAAATTCCATACTTTTCCAGACTTCTTTCCAAACGATTTTCTGCCATTGGTAAGCCTCGGTCTCCTTTTCTATGTTTTCTCTGCTTCATGTTTGTAGTAGGGGTCTTACAGTCTTTTAGTGATTTTTAAATCAGTGTTTGATTACTGAAATAAAGTTTTGTATTTAGTATTCATGTCTAGGCCCTTCTCTTCTTAAAACTACGTTCCTGTGTGACTTCTGTTGGGGATTAATCTACAAGTACTAATATATTCCCTGTTTAAAAGGGTAGTGGGCTTTGTTTCCCTTTCTGACCATACAACTCGCTACATAGGCGTAAATATTTAATTTGTTTAACATTCTAATAATTCGACACATTTACTTCATAGACATCCTTCTCTGATTTATCCATTCTGTTCTGTTGTCAGTATTTGTTGTTATCAAAACATTTCTATAGAGTAGCCTACGAGTACGAGTAGCCTACGCAAGCGCAGTATCAGTTTCCGTAATATTTTAGAAATTCATACGTTTATAAACATCTGCAAAGTAAAAAGAGGTGTAAAAGGTGATGTGTAGGGGGGTCTGGGGGCATCCTCCGCCAGGAGAAGATTTTTGTGATTTTAACATGTAAATGACGCATTCTGGTGCACTCTGACAAGAAAATAAATGGGAAAACCAACATTTGCTTCAAGTAAAAAAAATAATAAAAAAAATAAATTATTGACAGTAGGGCTGAGAATTGACACAAATTTCACAATTGAATGCGATTTTGATTCAGAAGCTTGCTTGATTTTGAAAAATTTGATTTTGAAAATTTGATTTTGATTTGATTACCTTCAATTCAATATTGATTCATTTGGGGCCTATCAGGTAAATGGCAAATTTCCTCAAAGAAAAAAAAAAAATTCTCTCAACTAATGCTGTAAATTATACAAGGAACCACAGCTGGTACATCATTATAATATTAGATTAAAACTGATTTGCAAGCTACTTTCATATAGGCTAAATTACACATAAGGAAGTTTATATAAATTTTTAATGACAATTATTTTTCTACTCTTTTTTTTTTTTAGGCCTAAACACTTAAATGGTGGCTGTCATGAAACAGATTTATACTACATTTAATATCGAAGCACATGTTAAGTACAAATACAATGAATATGCAATAGCCTATAGTGCATATATTTAGCAAAATTTTGTAGCTGAATGAGTTTTTGGCCATTGAACGGCTTTTCTGAGGTAGGCTAAATGTGATAGTTTTACATGCTGTTTTATTGATGCCTTTCTGCAGTTGAAACAATGATTGATCGATTGCATGTGATACAGATTTCAGTAAGTTGTACTTTATCTTTCAACATACCTTCGGATGTTCAATCATGTTTATTTTGTGCTGTAACTAGTAAAGCGGAAGAGATGGTTGGTTCACGAGAGCTACAGCGATCTATCATGCCACAGAGCACCAAGAAAGATCACGACTCACTCCAGTCTATGGGAAAGTAGCCCATTTTCGATTCTTGTGAGAATCCTGAGACACGCACTCGCCCTGAAAAAAACCTCTTCGGATCTACACGATTCACTTAAATTATGTATTTTGATTCAAAAGAGCTAATTTCGCTGTAAAGTGTCTAGTTTGCAGGTATAATAAATTAGAAAACTGAATAGAGACAATAGTCTGGAAACACAAATATTTTTCCATACTCTGATTTCTTTTTTCCATACTTTTCCAGACCTGGAAATTACTCAAATCAAATTCCATACTTTTCCAAACCGCGTAGGAACCCTGGATACAGTATTTGCAATTTTCAGAGTTTAGTTAAATATTCATGTTATATTTTGGCTGCATTTGTGAGTAAATAAAACCGATTGTGTAAAATAGGCACGTATAATATCGATTGTAGGTCCGTGAAACTGATCAAATTGTAATCGTATAGTAGTGCAGGCGTGGCTAACGTCGGTCCCGCAGAGTTCAGCTCCAACTCTAATCAAACACCTGAACAAGCTAATCAAGGCCTGAAGGGTTGCTAGAAAGCTACAGGCAGTTGAGTTATCATCAGGGTTGGAGCTGATCTCAGCAGGACTGTTTTGAGGTATCGCTGGCTTAAAGGGATGGTTCACCCAAAAATAAAAAATGATCCCATGATTTACTCACCCTCAGGCCGTCCTAGGTGTATATGAATATCTTCTTTCAGACGAACACAATCAGAGATATATTTAAAAATATCCTTAGTCCTGCAAGGTTTATAATGGTTGTGAATGGTAGGCCAAATTCTGAAGACAGAAAAAATGCATCCATCCATAAAAAAATGAATCCATACGACTCCCGAGGGTTGCGTTTTTGTAAGAAAAATATGAATATTTAAATTTTTTTTTAATTCAAATAACGAGCTTCCGGCGAAAGACCGGTCGAAAGACGACTTGCGCCAAATGAGTAATCCTCTGACGCGATGTATGACGCAGGATGCAGATTAGACGCCTCTCGCAGTTCAAACAAATAAGGCTGGGCAACAAACTCAAGCTCCTCTTCTCTTATATACATTTCTCTTTAAAATTTCTCATTTTAAGCTTCTAATTCGAGACCGGTGTTTTGTTTTGCTCTCTCCTCTGTGCCTCCGCGTGCGTCATTGCGTCAGGTCAAAGGTTTCTCTTCCGCCCAAATTGACGTGCGCAGTACGTGTAAGGTCGTCCGCCGGAAGCTCGTTATTTGAATTTATAAAGTTTTAAATATGGATATTTTTCTTACAAAAACGCATCCCTTCACCCTTCACTTCGCCTTTATTAACCCTCCTGAGTCACATGGATTCATTTTTTTTTTTTTATGGATGGATGCATTTTTTTTTTTTTTGTCTTCAGAATTTGGCCTACCATTCACAACCATTATAAACCTTGCAGGACTAAGTATTTTTTTTAAATATATCTCAGATTGTGTTTGTCTGAAAGAAGATGGTCATATCCGCCTAGGATGGCTTGAGGGTGAGTAAATCATTGGGGTTAGTTCACCCAAAAATGAAAATTTTGTCATCATTTACTCACCCTCACGTTCCACAACCGTAAGACTTTCGTTCATCTTCAGAACACAAATTAAGATATTTTTGATGAAATCTGATAGATTTGTTTCCCTCCACTGACAGTCCACACAACTACCACTTTGGAGCTTCAAAAAGTTCATAAAGAGCAGTGTTAATTTCGTTGACGAATAATTTGTGTCATAATTTTCGTCAACGACATTTTTTCACGGACGAAAACGAGACGATGACTAAATAAAAATGCATTTTGAATGACTAAAACTATGACTAAAATCTACTCTAATTTTCGTCAACAGACAAAAACTAGACGAAAATGATAAAGAGGGACGATTTGGGAAGATATCCAGTCAGGTCTGATGTGTGGAAGATGCGCACATTTGAATTGTAACGTGCTGATCTAACCGCGGGAAAAGCGGCACTGTTGCACCCTCTACAGGCTCGCGCAGCAGCACATCTGACTGCTGCGCAATTAATGAACAGTGCACGTTTATGCCAAGCGATTGCTTATAAGCTAATGTTGATGAATTATGACAATGTTTACTAAACAATGTTTATATTATAGTATTTTTAGACGGTAAGAATGCATATTTTATCTCCCTCATGAGCAGACTGATTCAGGGCAGACTGCAGACATTTCAGAATAAGTCACGGTGTATTTCAGTATGGTTATAATTATTTTTTTTCCTGGTCATTATTATTTTGTTTTCATAATAAACTGTATTTAATTAATTTCTATTTAATTCATAGTAAACTACTGTATCTTCTGTCATAGGAAGGAAAGACTAAGAACATTATTCAATATATTTTCAAAGTATACTGGTTATTATAGTTAACTAAAACCATAAAAAAATCTTCATTACTTGAAATAAACGTTAACTGAAATAAAAAAATATGGCCTATATATATAAAAATATAAACTTATTTTCCCAAGCTTTAGCTTAACCTCATGTATTAAACTAACAAAAATAAAAATAACAAAAAAAACAACAACAAAAAAAACTATATAGACATTTAAAAGCAAAAACTAAAAAACAAACACCAAAAATGACAAACTTTTAACTAAACTTGCTATGTCGAGTAAAGTACAGTTGGTTGTCTTAAGTGAACAGAAACAGTTTGGAGAATATCAGATGTATATCAGTGTATTGGATCTGTGTATTGTTAGAGAAATGCTTACTTAATGCATTACAATTTAACTAAATTAGATTTTAGTCGACTAAATCTACTGTTGATTTAGTCGACTAAAATCTTTTGATATTTAGTCAACTAAAACTAGACTAAAACTAAAACAATTTCCGATGACTAAAATATGACACATATATATATATATATATATATATATATATATATATATATATACATATATATAAAACTAAATCAAAATTTGCTGTCAAAATTAACACTGCTAAAAGAGATCCCAAAACTAATTTATATGAATTGAGCGGTTCAGTCAAAATTTTCTGAAGAGACTCGATCGCTTTATTTGATGAACAGATTTAATTTAGGCTTTTATTCACATATAAACATTCATCAACTCACACAACTGTTATGGTAAACAGAAGCTCAAGCATGTTTGTTTGATGTGCCAATGAGGTTCATTCTCGTGTGTTACGCAGCACGTTTGATCTTCAGCAAGAGCCAATGGTTTGCTCTCGCGCATCAAGCATTTATGGTTGAGCTTCTGTTTAATTTTGCTGTTTAAGTGTGAATAAAAGTCTAAATTAAATCTGTTCATCAGAAAGCAATTGTGTCTCTTCAGAAAATTCATATGAATTAGTTTTGTAATCTCTTTATGGACGTTTTGAAGTGGTAGCTGCATGCAATGTCAATAGAGGAACAGAAACCGCTCAGATTTTTATTAAAATATCTTCATTTGTGTTTCCAAGTTGAAAGAATGACTTACGGGTTTGGATCGACATGAGGGTGAGAAACTGACATTTTTGGTGAACTAACCCTTTAAAGAATCAAGGTCAGATGGTACTGTGATGAAACGCCTCTGCTGCAACTCAGTGACCCCATGATAATGGACAATCCTTCATGAAATAAATGAATCATGGCTGACGACTAAATGCACATTCCTACAAAAGCCATATCATGAGATTATATTGTATCATGAGATGACAATAAGCACGATGACATCACTTTTCCCTATTAAGCGTCTTATTAGAGACAAAAGTCTGAGAATCATGTTTTTAGTGAGATTGCAGTTGTGTTGTACTCACGTCTGTGGCATAGAGAATATCCACAATCCTCTGCAGGGTGGGGTCTCCCTCACCCTCCTTCTCTTGACAGATCAGCTCAATGTTCCTCAGTTTGCCAAAGTAAAAGTCCCGCTCCTTCTCCATGTCCTGGATTGTAGACTTCAAGATGTTTAACTGAAAGTAAGCAAACATTTCAGTCATGGAGGGTGTTATGACAGACTAACACAATGATGTGAGAGAGTACCGGGTACAACAAACCTCCTGAATAAGCTCTGCCCTTTCTTCATCGCCACCAGCACCGGTTCTCCGCGCAGAGCTAGGTGCCATCTTGGGTGTTACCTTGGCAACGGCTGCTCTCTGTGGTGCTGTGGGGAACAAGCAATCACAAAAAGTAGTAAGAGTCTGACAAATGAGTTTGAAACACAGACGACCGTAACAATAAAGTATTTCATTGCAATGAATGAAGGGAAAGTTGAAAGCTGGTGATAAAGTCAACATGAAATCAAAACAGGCCCTGAAGTCTTTGATTTGTTTCTTCTTAAATATCTAGTTTAATTCTGAAACATGTTTGATTACTTAAAGTGTGTTGTGAATACTGTTTCATGCTAACTTTATGCCTGTCCATGAGCATATTAAAATGACTTACAGTCTAAAATCACATCAGACTCATCACATATTCCCTTCTCGGAAAAGTTTCAGTCTAACAGTTTCCATGTGGGTGGGTTAGTTGACACTAAAAATGATTTCATGTTTTGGCTTAAAAAAAAAAAAAAAAATTTAAACATTCAATTTACATGAAATTTAACTGCTGCAACAACTTCTCCAGCAACAGCCATCATATTACAGGTGTAATTCTTACTTAATCATTGTCATTATCAGGAGTGTCCAATCCTGCTCCTGAAGGCCACTGTCCTGCAGAGTTTAGCTCAAAGCCCTCAACCTTAATGCAACACACCTGAACCAACTAATCAAGGTCTTACTAGACATACTCCCAGGCAGGTGTGTTGAGGGAAGTTTGCGTTTCTGCTGGACAGTCCCTCCAGAGGCAGGTCTGGACACTAGTCAGTAGAGACTGAGGTGTTTCAGCAGAAGCAGGACTAGACTGAAACTGTTCCATAAAGAAACTAGAAGTGTAGAAACTATCCCCTACAGACACTGAAGATGTTTAAAAGCCCAATGACGCAGCTTCATACCGATTACAGCAGCTGCTTTGGCTGTCTTAACAGGAGTAGACTGATGCACTGCAGTGAACAGAGATGTTTTAGCGAGTCAAAGCAATGGCAAGAACAAAATGAGCAGGGGTTTCATTTATAAAACTTTGCGTAGATTTCATCCTAAAAGTGTACGTACGCGCAAAAGCTAGATTTTGCGTACGCACAAAAAAAATCAGATTTATAAAACCATGCGTACGCCAGAACCTGCGCACAAATCCTTTTATAAATCCCAGTCAGCGGAAGATTGTGCGTACGTGCATCTCCACCCTGTCTCCTCCCCGAAATCACCATATATGGAGCTTACGACGCCCTAGTTTTACTATGCATAACCTCATAATTTCCATACATATTCCCATCCACGTGACACCACGCCATCAAAGGTACAAGACAATGTAAAATATTAGATATGGATTATAAATGCCATTTGTGCCACACATTATATTGATAAAGATCATCCAATATCCTCTTTATGTTTTAGAATAAATATATCAAAATATCGATAAAAACAAAATTATATAAAATACTTAAGATAAAGGTTTTAGAATAGAGCTGATTCATTCATTTCCACTGGCCAAATAGTATTTTAATAGTTTTAAACAATTCAAATCAAATGTATGCAGTTTTGCTGATAAGGTGAACACATCTTTTAGGAAGTTTATAGGCTATTTTTAGTGGAAACAGATCGGCCTACTTATTTATTGCAGTCGTCTGATCTCGGCGCGTCACTGACAAAGTATTTTAAAAAGAAAACATGCAAATCTTACCGTTTTCCTCATATTATATCCTTCAAATGGTAATTGTTTGAAGATCCTTCACACGACATTAACACCTTATTATTGGACCTATTCAAACTGGACAACGGACCGTTTGACCAGCAGTGTCTTCCATAATATCGAAGTTAAGTGTGCATTGATCTCGCTAAAATATTTTGTCATACCATCTGCAGTTTAGTTTAAAGAGGAATTATTGTGCTCCCAGCGCTCCTCGCGGTCATTAAAGCAGCGTGTCACAGGAAAAGTGATCGAAAGTAGCACATCTACTATCTGAATTCATATCACTTTTGTTTAACTTCTGCGTAATGTAATTTCAGTGCTTATCGGCAATAGTGAAGTGTAATATTAATGTAAATGTTTATCAAATGAAAACGTGTTTCCACGCGAGTTTAAATAATTCTTTTATTTATTTAAACTGTTATTGTGAGCATGAACTGTATTTATGATTATGACTCAGAATGAGGATTTAAAGTGGTTTTCCTTCATCTGCCGTCAGTCCCTCAGCTCACCATCGGTGTCGCCAAACTGCTGTCTCCAAAATGTTCGTACGCACGGCTCAAAGTTTGCTTGAAGGTGCGCGCATTCTCCCGTCAAGTTTATTTTTATAGATCACAACCTTTGCGTGGGAACTGGCGTGCGCACGTTTCCAGCCCCGTTTTGTGCGTACGCACGCTTTATAAATGAGACCCCAGGTCTCCAAATGTATATCTTATTGAGGAATTCATGTAAATGAGCATGAACACAACACAAGGACTGCAGGATATTAATAAAATGATGCTAACATACACTAAAAGTGTTGGTTGGTTTTTGCTCTCGTGCTCACCAAGGCTACATTTATTTTAATTAAAAATACAGTAAAAACAGTAACATTGTGAAATATTATTGCAATTTAAAATAACAATTTTCTATTTGAATATATTTTGATATATATTTTATTTCTGAATTTTCAGAAACATTACTCCAGTCTTGAACTGTAACTTTTGATCAATTTAATGCATCCATGCCAAAGAATGTATTCATTTCTCCCACCCAAAAAAAGCCAAACATGTGAATCACAGTGTAGTTCTTAAGGTCTTTGCACACCGAGTTCAAAATTTTTGCACATTAAAAAATAAATACGACCTCACTTTGTGTCAGTCACGTTTACACACTGCCTCCGAAACTTTCTTTTTTCAAAAAAAAAAAAAAAAAATTCAGCTCAATTTTCTGCATTTTTCACATCCATAGCAAGCATTTCAGAGCCACTGTACAAGTGAACACCAAAATCCAGAATGGCGTCTGACAAGTTGATCCACTTCGTCTCGCAGCACAAAGCACTGCATGACAAACAAAGTGCAGAATACAAAGAGATGGAACATAAAAGGTTTTTATTTTCAGTATTTCCTACAGCAGTGGTTCTCAAACTTTTTCAGAGTGCGTTTACCATCCTTCTGCGTACCCCCTCTCTTCCGCTTAGACTTTCCAGTGCATTTTTTATCTTTATAAATACCTTTACAACATTAATAATGTTTTAAATTAAAAAAAAATGTTCAATAGAGACTTATGCAATGATAAAAAAATGAAAAGTGATTATTTTAAATACTAAAACTGCCAGTAGATGGCGGTAAGTCACTGTCTTAATGCGTGAGTCGAGTCATTTGTGGCTGTATTTATGAATGAATCATTGAATCAATGACTTTCATGAACGATTCGTTCAAAGCTGACGATTCGTTCACTAATTAACTAGTGTTGTAATTCTGCTGTGGCTTTCATTGCACAATAGAGCAAATACTGACAATACTGTGAAAAACACAATATTACCCTTTTGTTTTTTCAACTGTTGTATACAATCAATGTGACATTTGCAATCATGTGGATATTTGGATTTGCACTCTTGCTCGTAAAATATCATCAACAATAAAAACAAGAACTCACAAAAGGTATGTTTTGTATCAAGAGTTTGAATCTTAAATTGATCTTTATGCACCTTCTGTGCCAGGCTATTTGTTCTTCATGCAACATATATGCTCCCATATGAACTAGAGCCCGACCGATATATCGGCCGGCCGATATTATCGGCCGATATGAGCTAATTGCATTTAAATCGGCATCGGCGTTTATAACGGCCGATGAAACATGAGAAACAGAGTCTCATGCTTCACTCATGTTATGAGTGTTGCATAGTTTGCCCACCAGAGGGAGCTCTGCAACTCCCCAGTTGACAACAGCGCCAGAAATCCACTACAGAAGAAAGTATTGTTGTACTCTTTTGACGGTGAGTCTGTCGTTCGTCATGTGAAATGATTGTAGATTTAGTTCATACACTGTATATAAAAACAGTGTGGTAGTTCTAGCTAACGGTCCTATCATTATCACTTCTAAATATTCTGTAACATCACTTACAGCCGCTAATGCATTGCTATATTAGATTAGCCACAAAGCTAATACCATGTTTATCAGTGGAAGAGCGCGAACGTTAATAAGAGGTCAAACTATAACGTTAGCGTTTAACTTATTCTAAATATATCTGCAGTGTTTCCCATTTAACTTATTTTAATTTTATTTTCAATTCATTGACATGGTTTTGTGGAATATTGAATTTGTTTGGTATAGCTCTTTTACTTTAACTTTAGTATTATAATTTATTTACAGTACACACACAGACTGTTAAAACCAGCTTCAACTGGAAGTAAGTAAAACTGTTAAATGTTTAAAACCAGACTGTTTTTTGATCATTAAAAAATATATACTTTTGATGTGCAATTGTTTAGTCATTGAGACTGTAATCTAAGGCTTTTTTTAACATAATCCCTTCTGGAAAATGGTTTATACAGCCCACATACATAGAACAGGCAGATATTTTGCTATTGAATGTTGTGTAAGTGTAGTTTATAGGAAATGGGTCTAATATCCAGTTTATTTTCAAAATCAAAATATCGGCTTATAAATCGGCTCTTTTCGAGTTAATATCGGCATCGGCCCCCAAAAATCCATATCGGTCGGGCTCTAATATGAACGCTGCTTATGTGGAAATGGACGCTGTCAGATTTGACCGCAAAAGATGTGGTATTTTGATTGGATGTCATGTTGTTACGGCATTGTGCCGGTTTGAAAATACATGCTTGGTTTTATGGCTGCAACGATTAATCGCGATTAATCGTTTGCAAAATAAAAGTCTGTGTTTACGTAATATATATGTGTGTGTTCTGTGTATAATAATTATGTATATATAAATACACACACATACAGGTATAAAGTTTAGAAATATATGCATTTATTATAAATATATATATATTTTATATTACATATAAACAAATATTTTATAAATAAATATAACATTTTTCTTAAATGTATACATGAATGTGTATGTATTTATATATACATAATTATTATACACAGAACACACACATATATATATTACGTAAACACAGACTTTTATTTTGCAAATGATTAATCGCGATTAATCGTTGCAGCCCTACTTGGTTTTAATGTTATTTTAAGGTGGGGAAGAAAAAATTTGGCATTTTGTTCACGTACCCCCTCTGTCACCTCAGTTTGGAAACTACCGTCCTACAGCTACAGTGATTATTTCGGTATAATCCCGCAGCTCCTTGATAAGGAAGTAGAACTCTCCTTCCTCTCTATGCAATCTCAGGATTGGATGGACCCAATATTTCCTCTTTCCTTTTCTCTTTTTAAGAAGAGAGAGGACAACAAAATCATCCTCACTGCTTGAAGACCATTTTGTACTGTTTAGCAATTTTTTTTAATTAATACACATCATACTCAGTGTGCAAGGTTTCTGTGCGTGACGAATTATTAGGTTGACGAATACGATAAAATGCATACGAAAATTTCGGACTCAGTGCGCAAACACCTTTACACTGAACATTTGGCGTATTTGGGCAGATGTATGCAATATGCATAATTATTTCTAATTCTAAAATCCCAAACAATCGGTGACCAACCTGCATTCATGATCTTCTTGGGCTTGCTGAGGGCAGGCATGGAGGGGTTGGGTGCAGGCATGGTGTCCTGACCCTGTCGAGCCTCCACTGGGTCATACTCTTTTCCATCGTAGTTGGCATCAAAAAACTTCTTAAACCACTGAACAAATTCAAAATTGTCTTGAAATTTGCCCTTCACCAATTTGTCAACCGGGATAATCTGATGGGGGAAAAACACATCCGGATATTATTTCATAGATTTATCAGGGATGTTTTAGTGGTGAAAGTGAGCAAAAAAAATTAAAAGCACATGAAAAACACAACTACATTTGAGGAAGTTACGCCACTAAAAACACCAAACAGAACTGCAAAATCAGGACTGTTCAAAACATATGGAAACCACGAATGCCATTAAGTCACAAGCCGTCTGCATGTTTAGCACTGTTGGCAGAAATCACACCTAATGCCTATATTCCAAATGACTGAACGAATGATGTAGGCCAATATTGTAAAACTAGCTGAATCAACACCAGCCCCTGCCAGACACAAATCAAAATCCTTTAGCACAGCATGGCTGTAATGTTTGAGACTCGTCAACAAGATTTAATTGCCTCCCATCTCCGATAATAATTCCTGAGTCTAGTGAATATGATTCTTGTGATGAAATTTTATAACATTAGTTGCTTGTTGCTAAATCTAAAAAAATCTGTTAAAACTTGGGATGCTCCGATCAGGATTTCCGACACCGATTATTCAAGCTTTATACAAGTAATAATTAAGCTCTGCTGCATATAAGTAATACCACAGATGTTATTTACAGTAATGATATTTTAATTGAGAATTCACAACAAATATTAGTTTTTACAAAACATTTTAATTCACAGTTTTCAGTCACGTGATTGTCGCGGAGCCCTGGCGGGCAAAACAGCCATGTAACTGCAGCACAATCCTGTCAATTTTCCATCTTCAATGCAAAAATATGTAAACAAAATGCAAGTTTTGGGCATTTATGATCCATATACAGCACCTGCAGTGATTTCAATCACTAAAAACAGCAGGACGATTTTTAAAAAAAGCTAACGTGTAAAACACTAGGGTGTGTATTGCACCAATAAGGATTAAATTAAGCAAAGTTTAACACTAATCAAGGATTTTATTTTAAATCGCATTGTGTTGCACCACTTAATTTTAAACACACATTAGCTAACGTAGAAAGACTGTTAAAATTGATTAAAGGGCTGATCAAGCAGCATAAGTGGAGGGTGAACCGATGCCAGGCTAAAGAATCCTTACTGCAACGCACCCTTAAAGTGCCTTAATGTACTAAAACAGTGATATTAAAAGATCAAATTCAGGTTAACCCTTTTTGATGATGCATACTATATACAGGCGAGTAGATGAACCCAGAATATGAACGCAACGCGTTTTCTTTATAATGGTTTTCAATAGGAAAAAAAACGCTTAAGAAACCTCGCGTTGCATTAATATTCTGTGTTCATTTGTTTGCCTGTACAAAGTATGCATAGTCAATAAGGTGTAAACTGAAATTGGTCTTTTAATATCACTGTCTTATTACATTACATCTTACCACAAACCTGTTAAAAATGACTGGCGGCCAATGGAGGAAAGCATTGTTTTGTTCCCCTCAGGGTGTGACGTCACGTGAAAACTATCAACAGGCCTTTAAAAACAGGGCTTATGCAAAAGACTATCCATATTTGGATACTCTGGCTTATTAAAGAGCCTGTAATTAAACATCCTATTTTAGTGAATCCCAATTGAGTGTGATTATCAGTCTATGCCGATCGATCGGAGCATTCCTAGTAAAAACTTCTGTTTTGCTGACAAAAACTGCTTGTACAGACAAGCCTGAGAAAAAGAAATTAAGCAACTCACTTTGTCAACTCCCATCCTCTTGAAAGCAGCCTGTAATATCTTAAAATTGTGTATGTATTCATGCTCTAACTTTGCACCAAATTTAACTTTCTTCAGAGGTATGCAGCCTGGGAACAGCATGTCCATGAACTGGCAGTAGGCTGCACCTGTAGGGAAAATCATAACACGTCCATTACCCCAAATCATAACCGTTATCGTACTACAAAACAGGCCTTAACACTCACCTGAACATAAAAGCTCGATCTTAGTGAAGTTCATCTGTAGAGACTCATTGATCCATGCGAGCATGTCATGACGACTCAGATTGTCGCTAGTCACCGAGGTGGAATATACGTTCACAGCCATTTCCTACAGATAAATGATGAGAGCATATAATATTAGTTATTATCAATTAACATATCATGATATTACAGCCTTATTCAGTCAAAATCTCAATTTTACTATTAAGGATGCTCAAATATCATGCATTAACCTCCTTAATGGACTATAAAGAAGCACAAGCACTGCAGTGAATGTATTTTATCACATGGGTGACTCAGGGAGTGTACCATGAATGTTTAATAAAGGATTCATCCATCAACCAAACACACAGAAATTAACTCTTTTTAGTCAACTAATGCATTGATAACAGAATGAGCACTACTAATACTGAAGATACTAATGTGTCTAAACCTAGACAGTGTAATCTGGCTGTAATACATTGTAATGGCAAAAAGCCAGCAGATGCTGAGAAGACAGAGCAGTAATGTCAGTCATTCTCAAAACCTACTAAACCCTGCCTATATAGCATTTTGTTCGAGGTCATTTATGGCTATAATAAGCACGTTTGATATACATGTCCCTTTGACGCCCCAAATGTTTTCTCGATAGGCAGCTCGCGAGGTTTGAGACACAGCCCTGACTCACACACCGCCTCAGCTGCTCATCTCATCCAGGCCTCGCCTTCCCCTCTATAACCCCCAAACAGGCGGATTTACCGACACGTATCACAGCGAGTAGGCGCAAATGAACACTAGTATTTGGTCAGACAACAAATACGGCCTCATAGACCTCAGGAGCGACGAAATATAAGACAAGCCCAGCACATTCTTTGTCCCATGAAACATCAGAAACAGCAGCATCAGCTTCCGTTAGCGACCGGGCTAGGCGCTCATTTCAGCGCACTCGTTAAATATAAACAATCTCCATTGGGCATAAACGCTTTAACTGCGCTGTCACGACATAACCGATATCTCAGCGTGTTTATTTTATGAAATAAAAGAAAAGAAATAATATCTAACGGTATTTGAGCTGTCTCAGCCGAGTTTTACCTCTTGTTCGCCGGCGCCTCTTTCTCTCAGATCATGCGTCGGTTTGTTCTTTGGGCGTGTTACGTCATTACGTACACATACGTAGGGAAATATTGTGCTTGACAAAATAAGAGTCTTTCTGTCTCGCTGCTTTTATTATTATTTTTTTTAGTAAATTTAAGCAATTATGTTAGTAAAAATACGATTTTATTGATGTAAGCTAAATATTAACTTTTTGTAATAATAAATTGTTGATGTATTAGATAGATAAATAGATAGATAGGAAATATTAGATAGATAGACAGATAGATAGACAGACAGATAGGAAATATTAGATAGATAGATAGATAGATAGATAGATAGGAAATATTAGATAGAACGATATAGATAGGAAATATTAGATAGATAAATAGATATAGATAGATAGATAGATAGACAGATAGATAGAACAATAGATAGGAAATATTTGAACGACAGATAGGAAAATTAGATAGATAGATAGATAGATAGATAGGAAATATTAGATAGACAGACAGATAGGCAGACAGATAGGAAATATTACACAGATAGATAGATAGATAGGAAATATTAGATAGAACGATATAGATAGGAAATGACAGACATATAGATAGATAGATAGATAGATAGATAGATAGATAGATAGACAGACAGATAGGAAATATAGATAGATAGATAGATAGATAGATAGATAGATAGAAAATATTAGATAGATAGATAGATAGATAGAACAATAGATAGGAAATATTAGAACGACAGATAGATACGATAGATAGATAGGAAAATTAGATAGATAGATAGATAGATAGATAGATAGATAGATAGATTAGATAGATAGATAGATAGATAGGAAATATTAGATAGATAGATAGATAGATAGATAGATAGAACGATAGGAAATATTTGAACGACAGATAGAACGATAGATAGATAGGAAATATTAGATAGAATGATAGAGCGATAGATAGATAAATAGAATGACAGATAGATATAGATCAACAGATAGATTGACAGAGAGATAGACAGATAGATAGATAGAACAATAGATAGGAAATATTAGATAGAACGATAGATAGATTGACAGACATATAGAACGATAGATAATCTTGGTACAAATGCATAACACCAGAGTTGTGTGTCTCATGAAGACTTTATTTTTACAGATATCATCTCTGCTTATTCTTTTGTATTTACAGTATGTAAACAAGAGAGTCCACAAGACAAGAGAAAAAAAGAAACATGCCCTCAATAAGTATAATCTTTTCCTTTGCTCCTCTAGATTTTTGCTCTTTTTTGTTGTTTATTTATCAAGAAGCCTTTCATGGGCGACGGATATAAATCTCTGAATCTTTCCAAGAAACGTAGTGACAATCCATTAGTACTAACAATCATATTCCGGACGTTTTTGACCTGTACAAACACGCTCTTCGTTTACGTTTACCGCTGTATAAAGTGAACTTACTCTTCCAGAGGCACTTCTAAGTGCATCTTTCACATTGACAGAAAAAAATGATATCGATCAAACACAATTGTTGAAGTTTACAAAAGTTGATATGTAAAAAAAAAAAAAAAAAAAAAAAAAAAAAAGCACAACAGTTTTACAGTTGCATATTTTATATCAAAGGGTGTTTCTGTCTTCGTACTAAACAAGTCACAAATTCAAATACGAAATGTAAGTAGAAATGAATCAAACTTCTATAGGAGTTATCCTAATGTCGAGTTTGATGTAGTGAACAGGAAGTGTGCTGACCACACTGAACAATAAACAGTCTGTTTGAAACGAGTCAAGGTCTTTTGTTGTTAATGTCTGACTCTCTTTGAATGGCACCGCTCTGATGATGAAACAAGTCTTGCCCTCGGGTTATGAGACGGCAACGGAGGAGCTGCCTTTAGTGTTGTCTGTGGAAGGGGAGGGTCCGTGGTTTGCCGGAGATGTTCTTTCTCCTGTAGATGAAGGTTGGGTTTTAGGGGACTGTCCTACAGGTTTTCCGGCTGCGTCCGAACTGGCTTCTGCTTCAGTTTCCTGCTGAGATGCTGTGGCTATGGAGATTTAAAAAACGAGAGAATTATTAATTGAGACATATGCTTTTGAATAATAAATCCATATGCAAAAAGAGAGTGGTTAAGATCTGAAGGGAATGCAGCTTACCACATACTGCACAGTACTGTTTACTAGTCAAGGAAAAAACAGACCCTTTTTTGAAAATACAGCAATATTTTTTGAAGCAGAACCATTTTTTTATGCTTTGAAAGTGCTATAGAAGACCTTAATGGTGTTATAAATAACCTTTTTATATAGTATATTTTCATTAATATTAATATATTATTAATTAATATCTTTTTTTACCCCTCTATCTGACTGGTCTTATAATATCATGTAGCTTCTATACATAACATAAACAACAACAACAACAAAAACAGCATGTGTCAGTAAGGTACTTTTATTTTGTATTGACATATATTATTATAGCAGGAATAACAGTTATTATCTGAATGCATTAATAAATATCAATGGGCATTGAACGTGATACAGATAATATCTTCACAATTCTCTATGTAATATTTATGTCCATCATTATGTGTGTATTTTGATTGGCAGTTTCTCTCTGCAGATGGGGACAGCATCTGAAATACACAATTGAGTTACAGTGTAACTCAGAGGAAAAAAAAAATGGAAAAAGACATGATTGGTAAGAAACAAGTTGCAAACTGAAAGTTAAAAATCATAATCATGTTAAGAAAGAAATCATTTACCTGTTGAGATTGTGATGACAGTCTGTAATTGAATGGCTGAGCTCCAGAAAATCAGTAATGATGTGGCTTTGAGAGTTACAGATTTGAAGAACAAAAAGGCGGGAATAAAGAACCCTAAACTCTGACACAAAGAACCATTTCAGCATATAAAGGGTTCTAAATAGAACTGTTACTAATGTGTAAAGGCCTGTTCAGAACAATAACTATAAAAGAGAAGTATATTAGCATCCACACCAGCGGGCGATATCGTTCTGTTTTGTTGTCTGCTGCTTTAAATGCTCAAGCTTATTACAGCAGAATGGATTCTGATTGGCTGTCAGGGTTTTTATCGTTCATCAGCGGGAAGGGATTCCAACGGTATCATTTCTCTGTGCCGTTATCGTTATAGTTGTGGTTTCTTAACAATTTTTAGAACTACATCTTTATCATTATAGTTATCGTCCTTGGTGTGAACGGGCCTTAAAGGGTTAGTTCACACAAAAATGTTGTTTATTACTCAACCTCAAGTCGTTCTACACCTGTAAGACCTTCGTTCATCTTCAGAACACAAATTAAGATATTTTTGATAAAATCCGATGGCTCAGTGAGGCCTCAGATCAAACTGCCAAAGTCATGCCCCCCAGTGGTGAAATTGCGAAACACTTATGACGTGACAAAGCCTCGTTTACTGAAATCATGTGACTTGATGCACGCTCTGAACCACTGATTCGAAACAAAAGATTCGTAAAGCTTCATGAAGCAGTGTTTTGAAATCACCCATCATTAGATATTGTTGAATAAAGTTATTTTGTTTTTTTGGCACATAAAAAGTATTCTCGTCGCTTCATAGGTTGAACCACTGTAGTCACATGAAGTGTCTTTAGTAGCCATCGAATTTCATCAAAAATATCTTAATTTGTGTTCTGAAGATGAACGAAGGTCTTACGGGTGTGGAACGACATGAGGGTGAGTAATTAATGACTGAATTTTCATTTTTTGGGTGAACTAACCCTTTAAAGAACTTTTTTTTTTAGAGTATACTTTTGTTTTATTACTTCGGCATTAAATTACAGGCAACTGGATGAGGGAGTAAAAGCAAATTTGACATCTCTCTCTCTCTCTTCTGGTCAACGTAATTAATCTCTCGATATTTTTTTCCTCTTTTGGAAAATCATAGAAACACTATTGTGGATTTTTTCTTTTGCTAAGGAGCAAAGTAGGAACTCATAAATAACATTTGTTGTAATTCACACAACTATGATGACTGACGCTTCTGAGAACCCCAGAAATGTGAAAAGGGTCTATAGTAAATAATGAATAAAAAAATAGTATACATTCTACTATGCGAGTGTCATTCTGTTATTGTCTTGGCATTAAAATAGGGTTTTTTTTTTATTATCATTATTGTCTTAACATCACATTATTTGATCCGACTATAAAAAGTTACGGTGACCGGGAGGGGACATGTTCGGTTCACTTAGTTTTGTCGTGGCCACGACATATAAACTCGTGGGAACGTAATAATATGTTGTGGCCCCAAGATATTAATTCATGGGAACGTGATAATAAGTCGTTCCCTCACCATATGAACATAAGGATGTTGTTACCTCGACAAAATGAACTCGTGGCCACGCGATGTAAAGTCGTGGCCTCGAGTTCATATGGTGAGGGAACAAGATATTTTTCTTGTGGCCACGACTTCATTATGTTGAGGGAACGACATTATTTCTCATGGCCACGAGTTACATGTAAACAACACGTAACAACCTGGAACTATCAGAAATAGATAAGATTATAATAATATTTATTTTTAATTAAGAAAAAGCGCGGAATTAAGAAGTGATTATTAACATGTTGCCTATTGTGTTGTGTGCGATGCCTACAGCAGCATTCGAATGAAGTTTATCAATAAATATTAGAATATGCCGTGTATATTTTTATCACATCCAACAGTCTTTTAAATCCGTTCACTGACTGTTAATTTTTTATTTCATATTTTTACATTATTAATTATTATTATTAGGCTTTCATTATTGGTTAAATGTTTTTTATTCATTGTTATGTAGCCCTATTTGCTTTATTTTCCCCTTCATTTCGTGTATCCTTATTGTGTAAATACTTTAAATGCCAGATCATGCCAATAAAATGTGACTTTATGACTGTATTGTAGCCGTGAAGATAGGATAAATGAGCGTCTGTTATCATTTGTAGACCCTCGTGCCCGTAACAGCATTTGAATGAAGTTCATCATTTTATTCATTTTATTTAGGTTTAATAGGCATATTAATAATAATAATGACACGATCAGATTAAAAGGCTGTGAGATGGGATGGATAAATGTTCATTATCATTAAATGAAGTTTGTTATCAAATTAATAATAGCAAACTTCATTTGAATGCTATAGTGGCAACATCGCGCGCAATAGGCTATTTATAGCTTATTACATTGAGCGCGATGTTGACTATATAGACATTCCACCCTTATTTTATCATTCTTAATTCCAGGTTGCTATGGTAGCGAGCGTTGTTTACACATGTAACTCGTGGCCATGAGAAATAGATGTCGTTCCCTCAATATATGATCTCGAGGCCACGACTTTACATCGCGTGGCCACGACATAAGGATGTCATTACCTCGACAAAACGATCTCGTGGCCACGACAAAACTAAGTGAACCGAACATGTCCCCTCCCGGTCACCGTAAAAGTAAAAGAAAAAGAAAATAGACAAATTTTGCATTACACTGAAAATGAATATTCATGCTGTGTGCATTGCATTATGGGACATAGTATTCTGTGCGGTGTGCTCTGTTATATATGGCACTTTTTGTCAATTGCAGTAGGTAGAATATACAGTACAGTCCAAAAGTTTGGAACCACTAAGATTTTTAATGTTTTTAAAAGAAGTTTCGTCTGCTCACCAAGACTACATTTATTTAATTAAAAATACAGTAAAAAACAGTAATATTGTGAAATATTATTACAATTTAAAATAACTGTTTTCTATTTGAATATATTTCACAAAGTAATTTATTCCTGTGATGCAAAGCTGTATTTTCAGCATCATTACTCCAGTCTTCAGTGTCACATGATCCTTCAGAAATCATTCTAATATGCTGATCTGCTGCTCAAGAAACATTTAATGTGTACAATTGTACAAAATATTTGTGTACAATATTTTTTTTCAGGATTATTTGATGAATAAAAAGTTCAAAAGAACAGTGTTTATCTGAAATCTAATCTTTTGTAACATTATAAATGTCTTTACTGCCACTTTTGATTGATTTAATGCATCCTTGCTGAATAAAAGTATTCATTTCTTTAATTTCTTTTAAAAAAAAATAAAAATAAAATTCTTACTGACCCCAAACTTTTGAACGGTAGTGTATAATGCTACAGAAGCTTTGTATTTCAGATAAATGCTGTTCTTTTGAACTTTCTATTCATCAAGGAATCCTGAAAAAAAAAGTACACAACTGTTTTCAACATTGAAAATAATCATAAATGTTTATTGAGCAGCAAATCAGCATATTAGAATGATTTACTGAAGGATCATGTGACACTGAAGACTGGAGTAACGATGCTGAAAATTCAGCTTTGCATCACAGGAATAAATTACTTTGTCAAATATATTTAAATAGTACACAGTTATTTTAAATTGTAATAATATTTCACAATATTACTGTTTTTTACTGTATTTTTAATTAAATAAATGTAGCCTTGGTGAGCAGACGAAACTTCTTTTAAAAACATTAAAAATCTTAGTGGTTCCAAACTTTTGGACTGTACTGTATAATAGCCAAAAAGAAAATTCTGTTATCAATTATTTATTCTCATGTCATTCCAAACCTGTAATACTTTCGTTAATCTTCAAGATTTTTTTTTTTATGAAATATGAAAGATTTCTGTCCCTCTATTGAAGGTCTATTCACCCAAAACTCTTCAAAAAGTTCATAAAGAGATCTTAAAAGTAAGCCATATGATTCGAGTCTTCTGAAGAGACTCCATCACTTTATCTGATGAACAGATTTGATCTCGGCTTTTATTCACATATAAACATTGACCAGCGAACATACACAGATCTTCATTTTTGGGTGAACTAATACACTTTAAGTAGTATGTTATTCTGAACAGCCATTCAGAGCAGTGGCTTAGCATTTAAACTGAGCTTTGGTGCTCATTTGGGTGCTAAAAGTTCGAATCTGACCTGCAAAATTTTCCAATCCCATTCCCATTCCCAACAGTTTTGGTAAAAGTGGTAAAACATGAAAAATGAAAAAGGTAGAGAAATGGTTACCTGACTGTGTGCAGGATTTCATGTGTTCGGGCCAGTGTGCCTGCTGGCATGGGTAATCACAGTAACTTGTGTTCCAGCAGCAGTAGAAAATGGCCTCTTTCTTGCAGTTGGCGCACCACTGCTTCTTCTTGGTCTCGTCCACCGCCTGCTGTTTCTCCACCTCCATCTGTTTCTTGACCTCTGACACCAGCCGCTCCCTCTCCTGCTCCAGACTCTGCCGCATCTCAGCCATGGTCAGCTCTACACGCAAACACACAATGGTGAAATATCAGTGACTGAAGCTCTGGCTTGGTCATCTAGATCTTGTAGGAGTTTAGTGCGCCTTTAGTCAATGCTCTCTAAATTGCACTGGATAACAAAAGTATTTGCTATAGCATCCCGAAACACAGTTTGCAGTGCGACTGTAAGTCATCAAGGAGAGTTACCCAGATTATGTTTCATCTCTGACAGCTCCTGCTGATGCAGCCACTGGAGTTTCTCGATCTCGATCCGCAACCGCCGGATCTGCAACAAAATCCACAGAGAAAGTCACAAATTTGTTTGTTTTTGAAATCAAAATGGACCATTTTTACTTTTATAGAATATTGCAGTATTTATTATAAAGGATTTATCATCATTTTTTTAATTCATGTAACCTAATCAAAATCTCGCAGTGACATCTCTTCTCTTCTATGATGACAGATTTGAGATCTTGTTCCATTGATTTTAAAAAAAAAAAAGATAAAAACATCTTCCTTGATTTCATGAAGTTTGTTCATGGTGTGAGAATGTCACATGAGAACCATATCAATATATTGGCATAATATGAATTCAGTCTGTCAACACCCTATTTGTGTCTTAACTTTTCATAAAATGCACATTGACAAAGAGTGTGGATGATGGAATGAAGAAAAAAAGAAAAAAGAAAAAGTACAAACCTCTGCAATGGTGTTCCCCGTCGTGCTCTTAGAGAGATCATTGTATATCTCTGTCATTGTTCCCTTGATCACGTCCATCATCTGCCATTATGATAGATAACACAGACAAGACCACAGTCACATTCACCATCGACTTGAACATTATTTAGACACATTTGAATAATAGTAGTTCAACAGATGGATCAATTATATATTTCAAACTAATTATCCAAAAAGCATCAGAATTAATTTCATATAATGAAAGTACATACTGGAATAATATTTGAAGAGTTTGGTTCCAAAACGCAATAACTCCATTTTGATTATTTTGAGTAAAAAGGTGTTTTCTTTACCAAAACATTGGCAAGATGAAAACCACTATTTTCTGTTTCAAACTTTCACATAGCATCTTTTGGATATAAAAACATAAAAAAATTCAAATCTACATTTTGATTTTAAAAAGTTTATTATAAAAACGTATTATTTTTTCCCCAAAATGCAATAAATCCATGACACTTTTTTTTTCAAAATGCAATTAATCCATCAATATAAAAGTTATTTTTCAAATTGAAAATACACAACAAAGTAAGTTGATTCACATGTATGACAGAGTCTAAACTTTGCCAATATTTATCTTATATTCAGCCAATTTACTAAAAATACATTCAGCCGTCGCTCCAATGGTCATCTTGTTAATGTTATGAATTATTTGTCATTACCGATTAAAGAGTATCTGGCGCCACCGCACGGTTAAATAAACACATTTGCCGAGTACATTGGTATTAAAAACGGCTTTTAAAAAAGCCTTTAATGTTTACAGTGTGTGGAATGGTGCGCTGTGACTGGTGGAGAGCGGATATATCGCGTTCTGCAGAAAAAGGAGACTGGCGTTTGTCGCGTTTTGGGAAGAAATGGAGAAAACATGACAGAATAACACGACGGATATCGCATTTTGCGCAAAATTAATAAATGACTTTTCAATACCGACCAGATACAATACTGATTTGGCGGAAACTCAATTTTTTGAAAATGGCGTTTATCGCGTTTTGGAACCAAACTCTTCATTTATTTATTCTTTTTTATTAAAAGGTTTTGAAGGTTTCTGAATAACAACACACTTGAATTAGCTGTGGCCTGCAATCAAAGATTTGTGCTTGAAAACATACTATATAAAGATGTCCAATAAGAATTGTTGCATTGCTTTTTGAAGGTGTTTATTGTACTAATGTGCTGTTTAAGTGAACAGTTTGGCAGTTTTTATTTCTGAAGTGAATATATGACTCACCTTAGTGGTGTACTTGGCGATGTCAGCGGCGACATCAGCAGAGGCAGGAGGGGTGAGGAAGTCTCCAGCCAGACTGGAAGTGGACGTACCTGACCCTGTGTTAACAGGTGAAGTGTCTTTCTGCTGAACAGCTGGTGAAACAAGAGAAAGGATTAATGCCGAATTAAACCAATGTTCTGGCTTCAAAACAAATTAAGTTGCATAAGGTTGATCACCACAGAATTTTTTTTTTTTTTTGCCTCATCCTTTAGTTGTTGTTGTTTTAAATGCAAAAATATTTTTTGGATAAATGTGAAGCTCATGCTTATTTGTGAAATCACTTTTCTTTTTCCATGAAAGATGATTATTTGACCTCTAAAAAAACGTCATTAGCCTCACAAGAATGGCCAGTTGATGAATCATGATGTCCAAATAAAGTTATATGATTTATTTTATATGGTGTGCTAATTATTTATGTCAAAGCAAAAATCTATTTTTTTAATACAGATTTTTTATATTTAAATCTGTTTTTAAATCTAAAAATACATTGAAATGGGAATAAATGGGTATAATAAAAGATCTTATGCAAATTCTAGTCATTAAATAAAAATAGATTATACATTTACATATTTTTTAAACATATTATTGCACATTTAAAAATAGATTTAAACAGATTATTTCAGTGTTTATTTTTTTGTGTTTATCTCACAAATTCTAGTTAATTAAATAAAAATATTATTATTAAAATATATATATATATATATATATATATATATATATATATATATATATATATGCTGGATATATAATTAATTACTCATCTAGGTAAAAAAGTAAATTAAATTTATTTTTAAATGACTATATATATATATAATTATTATTATTATTATTATTAATAATAATTATTATTCATCTAAGTCAGAAAAAAATTATATATATATATATATATATATATATATATTATATAAAATTATTCTTCTAAATTCTTTCTAAATCATCTAGGTCAGAAAAAATAAATAAAATTACAAAAAAATCTAAAATGTATTTTTAAATTATATATGCGTGTATATATTATTATTATTATTATTATTCATTATGAATGGATTATTTCCCTAGGTCAGAAAAAAAAAAAAAAAAAAAATCTAAAATAAATTCTAAAATATATATATATATATATATATATATATATATATATATATATATATATATATATATATATGGTAATAAAACTTCTGCACTGGGAATGTATTTACCTTTGACACACTGACTGGTTTGGTAGCGTGTGCTGGAGTCACTGGGAATCGATGTAATTACCTTTGACGGACTGTCTGGTTTGGTAGCGCGTGTTGGAGTTGTTGGCTGAGGTCTGGGGCTGCGCTTGGCTCTGTGCCGCTGTTTGAGGAACCATCTCTCCTTGTTGTTGTTGTCTCTGCACCTTCTGCATGTGCCACTTCTGAGACGAGGTCTGGAATTTACCACCAGCCTGGTTCCACGTCGCAGGCCTTTGGGCCGGCTGTGTGCTCTCCTTGGGCAGCAGAGGGCGCTGTTTTTTCACCACATTGGATGCGGCAGGGACGGTAGACACGGGGTGAATGGCCGAGGTGGAGGTGGCTTGAGTGGTAGATGCAGATGTGACGGTAGCTGGAGGCTTGATGGCTGATGAAGCTGCATCTTTTGGACCAGGATTGGAAGAAGATGAAGCGTTTTCTGTGGATGGAGAAGCTGATATGCTGGTAGATGCGGGAGCTTTACCTAAACAGAGGGAAGAATTAGATTAGATTCAGATTAAAAATGTTTTTTAGAGAAACAAAATCTGAAATGTTAGGTATCTACCATCTGTTTTAATGCCCGCCTGATCTTTAGGTGTAGAGACGGGGGCTGATGGAGTCTCTCGCTTGGCTTTCTTCTTTTCCCTTCCACCCGGTTCTTCACCGAGGTCTATAACCAGCTCCCGTTCAGAGTCCGAGTCCACATCCAGCTCTGGTCCAGCGGGCCGAACGTCCTGCCCAGGCTGCGACCGCTCCTTCTGGGTCGGCGCAAGGGGTTTGTTGTTCTCCTGAGAGTCTTTCTCCACGCCACCACTTATCTTCTCTTTGGTCTGGGGATCTGAGGATTTCTTGTCCCCACCTGTAGTTGCTCCAGCGGTTGATGGGGCAGCGTCTGGGTCTTGCCCTTGAGCAGATGGCGGTCTGGGTCTCTTTTTGGAGTCTTTATGGACACTGTTGTTGTGGTTAGTGTTCTTGGGCTTCTGTTCGTCGTCAGACATGTATTCGCTGTCACTGGAGTCAGATTTGTCCGAGTCGTCCGAATCACTGTGCTCAACACCACGGTACACATCATCTGAGATCTCATCGATTCCTGTGGACAGAGAGACATTTTTTTCTGTTATAATTTTTACAGACTGCATATCTGGGAACATAATGGAGCTCAAAAGTAGGGCTTTAGATGTACATGTTTAGATGTAGATTTTTTTAATGTTTTTGAAAGAAGTCTCTAATGTTCACCAAGGCTTCAATTATTTTATCAGAAATTTTCAGCATCATTACTCCAGTCTTCAGTGTCACATGATCCTTCAGAAATCATTCTGATATGATGATTTGCTGCTCAAGAAACATTTATTATCAATGTTGAAAACAGTTGTGCTGCTTTATTTTTGTGAAAACCATGATTTTTTTCCCCCAGGATTCTTTGAATAAAAACTTCAAAAGAACAGCATTTATAATTAAGATTATAAATGTTTGTACTGATTATAAATTAATCAGTACAAACTGATTAATTTAGATTATAAATGTTTATAATAAATGTTCGTAATGTTTGTACTGTCATTTTTGATTAATTGAATGCACCATTTTACAGAGGCATATATATATATATATATATATATATATATATATATATATATATATATATATATATATATATATATATATATACACACATACAGTACAGTCCAAAAGTTTGGATCCACTAAGATTTTTAATGTTTTTAAAAGAAGTTTCGTCTGCTCACCAAGGCTACATTTATTTAATTAAAAATACAGTAAAAAACAGTAATATTGTGAAATATTATTACAATTTAAAATAACTGTTTTCTATTTTTCTATATTTCACAAAGTAATTTATTCCTGTGATGCAAAGCTGAATTTTCAGCATCGTTACTCCAGTCTTCAATGTCACATGATCCTTCAGAAATCATTCTAATATGCTGATCTGCTGCTCAAGAAACATTTAATGTGTACAATTGTACAAAATATTTGTGTACAATATTTTTTTTTCAGGATTATTTGATGAATAGAAAGTTCAAAAGAACAGTGTTTATCTGAAATCTAATCTTTTGTAACATTATAAATGTCTTTACTGCCACTTTTGATTGATTTAATGCATCCTTGCTGAATAAAAGTATTCATTTCTTTAATTTCTTTTCAAAAAAATAAAAATAAAAATTCTTACTGACCCCAAACTTTTGAACGGTAGTGTATAATGCTACAGAAGCTTTGTATTTCAGATAAATGCTGTTCTTTTGAACTTTCTATTCATCAAGGAATCCTGAAAAAAAAAGTACACAACTGTTTTCAACATTGAAAATAATCATAAATGTTTATTGAGCAGCAAATCAGCATATTAGAATGATTTCTGAAGGATCATGTGACACTGAAGACTGGAGTAACGATGCTGAAAATTCAGCTTTGCATCACAGGAATAAATTACTTTGTCAAATATATTTAAATAGTACACAGTTATTTTAAATTGTAATAATATTTCACAATATTACTGTTTTTTACTGTATTTTTAATTAAATAAATGTAGCCTTGGTGAGCAGACGAAACTTCTTTTAAAAACATTAAAAATCTTAGTGGTTCCAAACTTTTGGACTGTACTGTATATATATTTTTTTGTCTTGTGGATTACATATAAACATCTTTTATGTAAAATACTCAGGACAGTACTAAACAAAAAATAACATGCATTTTGTATGATCTCTCTTATTTTGTTAAAATTATTCACATTTTCACAGATTCTGCAAGTGGTTCACATACTTTTTAATGCAAACTGTATGTATTATATATATAGGCTAGTTAAATTGCTATCTACCAACAAAATGTTAAAGGTGCAATAAGTAAAATTTGGGAGGATCTATTGACAGAAATGCAATATATGATACATAACTATGTTTTCAGTGGTGCATAAAGACCTGAATAATGAACCATTATGTTTTTATTACCTTAGAATGAGCCATTTCTATCTACATACACCGCAGGTCCCCTTACATGTCATGTTTCTACAGCAGCCCTAAACGGACAAACACTCTACAGAGCGCGTTTAGTCACTATGTTTGTTCATGTTTTTAGAGGCAGCTCGCATCATCACTACATTGAATACGCATGAAGAGGTAGCAGCAGAAGCAGTAGTAGTCGTCTGGTTTATTAGAAGCAGAGACCGTTCTTTGTTAGAAGAAAGAAGAAACCTCATTGCTTGACTGGCTAATGTACTCTCTGCTGTCTCAGATGATGACATCTTTCACTTGTGTCGGCCAGATGGCCACCGTAGCTTTTGCTTTGAAAGGGAGGGGTGAGCTGCTTTTGGTTGCAACCTCACCTCTAGATGCCGCTAAAATTTACACACCGCACCTTTAAATGAACACAGAATACTGTCGGGTTGAGCATAGAAACAGTAGTGCTGGATTCTGATAAGACAATGAAACTACACAAAACCCCACACTGATTAGATTATCATTTACAATACTTTAAGGGAGTTGTAAGTGGAGTTTATTGCCTCATAAAAAGATGTTAAGGTTAAGCAAAATTTAGAATGGGCTCCTTTTCAATTTGTATCTTGGAATTTGAACTGAACTGGTCACAACAGGAAGCTGAATTGGAATATGAAAAAGAATGGCAGGAAGAGAAATATGACTGAATTGCAATTCAAAGACATTTAAGTAATGGATATTTGGAAGAAATTTGTCAGTAATGGTATGAATGAAGATTTCTTTTACATTGCTCTATAAATCTGTAAGGCCTGTAAAAACGTTTAGATTTTTAAAAATGTTTTTTTTTTTTTACTTTCAAACAACACTCAAAAACTGCCTTGACAAATTTTCCTTTCTTAATTTCCCTTCTTGTTAAAAATTACTTTTAATTCTGGCTCCTTTTTGCTACATCAATTCAAATTGGGCATTTGAATTGGAATTGAAAAGACATTCTCAATTCAATTCTGTAACCCTGTATTAAATACAATATTTTTATTTTTGCTGCTTGAAATCAAATATTGTAATGTTGTGATTGATCTCAAAGCAGGTTGGTCTGATTCAAGAACGTTCTGATATTCATATGGAGGAAATAAATGTGAATACATTTTCGAAACCAAGGTTGCTGAAAAAGTGTTTTGTCATAGTTGAGGTCTGTCATCATCTCAGTGTGTCTGTGTGTTCATTACCCAGCTGGGCTTTGCAGCTCTCTATAGTTTTATCCAAACTCCTAGTAGGTTTTTTGGGAGAGGTGAGGAGAACTGACGTCCCTTGCTGCTGCTGCTGCTGCTGCTGTTGTACAGTCTCACTCAACTCCTTCAGGTCCATTTCAGCTTTAATGCGATCTGAGGGAACACATCCAACACA
This sequence comes from Megalobrama amblycephala, assembly GCF_018812025.1. Classification (NCBI taxonomy): domain Eukaryota; kingdom Metazoa; phylum Chordata; class Actinopteri; order Cypriniformes; family Xenocyprididae; genus Megalobrama; species Megalobrama amblycephala. The sequence continues at coordinate 31,373,559 of NC_063067.1, forward strand.
AATATTCAATAAACACAGAGATAAATGGTGTAGTGGACAGCGGCTTGATTTGATAACTCACCAAGATTGAGGTTGAGAATGCCTCCTGTGGCCGAGCTCCTTTCCTGTTTAACCGGCGTGGGTACGAGAGGCTTGGGGCTGCCGCTTGTCTTCAGAGACCCAGGGGATGCTGGGGGCCAGATTTTAAACTTTAATCACCCACTATTTTTTGTTAAACAAAATATTGGCCATTTGAAGTCTAGGTAATCACCTGTATAATCCATTGAGTCTTCACCGGCACTATAGTGACTCGACGACACTCTCGCCCCTCGCTCGTCCTGCTCCAGGTCTGACCCCGTGTGGACTGAGGAGTTGGTGCTCATTGGCGATCTGGGCATGTCCGTCACAGAGATCCGCCGTCCCGCCCCTCCTGACATCACCGTCTTCCCCAGGAGCATCTTGGGGGATGCGGTCATATCGAAGTTGAACTTGACCTTGTCCTGTTTCTCAGGCTTCACCATGCCTTTTTTAGGGTTACTAGGGTCCTGCAGCATTTGGAACTGGTTGTTGGGTGTGTAAGGCGTCCGGAACGGAGCGTAGTTGAACACACCGTACTTCTTGCGCACGTTTTCCACGTAGACCTCCATTTCTTGCATGGCGCTGTTGAAGATGCTTTTGGTCTTCTTCACAGAGAAGGGGATCTCCTTAGACATGAGGTAACAGTTGTTTATGGGCACCCAGGCTCTGAAAGGTAAAGTACATATTTTAATACAAATAAAAATGTGTATGGCAGTATAACTCCACTGTAAGATCCTTGTTGATGTACATTACCGCTCAAAAGTTATAAATAAAATGTTTTAAAGGTTCCGTTCTTCATGATCCCATGTTTCAAACTTTAGTTAGTGTGTAATGTTGTTGTTAGAGTATAAATAAAATCTGTAAAATTTTAAGCTCAGTTGCCAAGCGAGATATTTTATTTAACAGAAGTCGCCTATCGAACGGCCAGGGACTACATCCCTCACCCAGGCTCAGTTTTTTGACCTCCGCCCAAGGTACACAAGAGTTGCGTTTGTAAGCGTGTTTGTCGCCATGTCGTCAGCGCTGTTATTTACCGCAGTAACCGGGTCTATTCCGGCTCAAATAGGGTAAAATGTGTTTACAATATGAGCGCGGCATCTCCAGTATGGTAGGCGTGACCTTTCTGGGCAAGATCCACTGTCACAACACAGGAACCGCTGGCACAATCAGAACCTTGTATTTTGAAGGAGGGACTTCATAGAACAAGGAAGTACGTTTTTTATGACAGTGGAAACACGGTATACAGATAAGTAAATTATGTGAAAAATACTGTGTTTTTTTACACGCGAAACATGAAAAGTTATAAATAAAATCAAAGCTTCAAAAAACCACGAAAAACGGGACCTTTAATGTTTTGAAAGAAGTCACCTTGTCAAAATGCTCACCAAGGCTGCATTTATTTGATCGAAAATACAGTAAAAACAGTAATAACGTATCAGCATCATTCCTCCAGTCTTCAGTGTCACATGATCCTTCAGAAATCATTCTAATATGATGATTTGATGCTCAAGAAACATTTATGATTATTATAAATGTTTAATAAGAATTATTTGTTTGTTTAATTATGTTTGTTATACGTTTTTATGCCTAATACGTTTGAGGAAACCATGATACATTTATTTGCATTTATCAGCATTTACTTGAAATAGAAACATTTTGTAACATCCCTTTAAATGCAAATGAGGTGCTGCTCCCGCCCCCCTTTCCAGAAGAGGGCGGAGCTTTAACAGCTCAACAACAACAAAGCTGGAGAATCGCACGCAGCCAAAATGAGGATTGTCAGTAACGGTGTTCAGCCTTACATTGTTCAAACCGGAGTCGACACTGATGGAGAGACTTTTGTTGTGTGTTCCCGGGGGCGGGTTTATGTAAATTTTAGGGTTAGTGATGTCACCAACCCGGGAAGAAGCAAGTTGTAGTCCCTACCAGCCGTTTGTTGTAGTCCTTAAACAGTGATTTCTGTAAAAGAAAATATCTCCCTTTGCATTGAACTCTGAGTGTCGTAACTTTGCAGATGTTGTTTATGCTCAAACAGCAACATTACACACTAACTAAAGTTAAAAAAGTCAAATCATAATCAACCACCCCTTTAAATCTTACTGACCCCAAACTTTTGATTGGTAGCATATCACGGTTTCCACAAAAAAATATTCGCAGCACAACTGTTTTCAGCATTCATAATAATAAGAAATGTTTTTTGAGCAGCAAATCAGAAATAAAATAAAAAAAATAAAATTATGCAAGCTTCTATAAACACTGTAGTGAATTGGTTGCCAAATTGTTATAGTTGGAAAAAATTGATTCACAGAAATGAATCAAATTTCCTAAATGTATTTGCTAGTTAAAATCAGAGGTTAAGATTAAATCAGAAATGCTATTGAAATATGTTTTAACACCCTCAGGTCACAAAACTTTAGTAATGGTCTTTAGGAATGGGCCAAATATTATGTTCAAGCTTTGATTTAAGTGATGTTGCTTAATTTTTTATATCGGTAGCAAAATCATTGCAATAATATTGTAAAACTGGTAACACTTTACAATAAGGTTTATTAAAAGGTGCCGTAGAACGTCTTTTAAAAAAGATGTAATATAAGTTTAAGGTGTCCCCTGAATGTGTCTGTGAAGTTTCAGCTCAAAATACCCCATAGATTTTTTTTTAACTGCATATTTTGGGGCATCATTAAATATGAGCCGATTTAAGGCTGCGGCCCCTTTAATTCCTCACGCTCCCTGCCCCCGGAGCTCGCGCTTACCTTTAACAGCATAAACACAGTTCACACAGCTAATATAACCCTCAAAATGGATCTTTACAAAGTGTTTCGTCATGCAGCATGTCTAATCGCGTAAGTATAGTATTTATTTGGATGTTTACATTTGATTCTGAATGAGTTTGATAGTGCTCCGCGGCTAACAGCTAATGCTACACTGTTGGAGAGATTTATAAAGAATGAAGTTGTGTTTATGAATTATACAGACTGCAAGTGTTTAAAAATGAAAATAGCGACGGCTCTTGTCTCCGTGAATACAGTAAGAAACGATGGTAACTTTAACCACATTTAACAGTACATTAGCAACATGCTAACGAAACATTTAGAAAGACAATTTACAAATATCACTAAAAATATCATGATATCATGAATCATGTCAGTTATTATTGCTCCATCTGCCATTTTTCGCTGTTGTTCTTGCTTGCTTACCTAGTCTGATGATTCAGCTGTGCACAGATCCAGACGTTAATACTGGCTGCCCTTGTCTAATGCCTTGAACATGGGCTGGCATATGCAAATATTGGGGTCGTACATATTAATGATCCCGACTGTTACGTAACAGTCAATGTTATGTTGAGATTCGCCTGTTCTTCTGAGGTCTTTTAAACAAATGAGATTTATATAAGAAGGAGGAAACAATGGAGTTTGAGACTCACTGTATGTCATTTCCATGTACTGAACTCCTGTTATTTAACTATGCCAAGATAAATTCAATTTTTAATTCTAGGGCACCTTTAATGTTAATTTCAACATTTACTAATACATTATTAAAATCAAGAGTTGTATTTGTTAGTTAATGCACTGTGAAGTAACATGAACAAACAATGAACTGCTGTATTTTTATTAACTAACATTAACAAAGATTAACAAATACAGTATTGCTCAAGGTTAGTTCATGTTAGTTAATACATCAACTAATGTTAACAAATGAACCTTATTGTAAAGTGTTACCATAAATATTTAATATATTCAATATAAGTGAATGCCTAAGTAAATACAAGAGTAATAGGCTCACCGGTCATGCTGGCCAAAGAACCGTGCGTCCACCTGACCGTCCTTGTCTCTCAGGGCTTTAGCGGGCCAGAAGGGAAAACCTTTCAGTTTGGCCCACACCAGAGGGTGAGGCTGAGACTACAAGAAAACATAAACATGAGCATTTGAAATACAGCCCAGACATCATTGACAGACTGGTTTTTAAAAATACATGACATAATTCACAGGGTTAACTACAAACCACGAAGCAGCCAGCGTTCACATATGAACAGTACTATTATATCTTAAAAAAATCATCCTCTTACACAAGGTTCACAGAACCAGTTGTCCCTCTTCTGACAGGCGGACAGGTAGCACTCTGGACAAACCTCAATTTCATTCATCTGTGGATGATTAATAGATACTGTAATACTTCCCAAGACCACACAATACGTACAATTACACATACACTTCCTTTCAAAAGCTTTTTATTAACATGTATTGAAATTATATTAGACCACTCACTTCATGTTCACAGATCTTGACAATAACTTTAGCAGTTGCTGTTAGCTTGTGGTTCCCTGAAATAGAGCCGTTTAGACGTCATGAATGTACAGATGTGAGTAAAGAAACAAGCGCACTGATTTCACAATCCAGCACTAACCTCCATTATAAATGATACAGTTGTGCAGAATCCACTTCACGTCAGCCAAAAATGCTTCTGTGCAACCATACATTTTCTTCTTGATATTCTACAGACACATATATTTCTCAGTTACAGCATTTGTTTTTACCACATATAGTGCCTAAAAAGCAATTAATTAGGTTTTACATGATAAAACAATAGATATACTCTTCAAAATGAAGACAAAAACAATATCTGAACACTTGTAACACAGAAAACCTGATGTACCTTTTCTAGAGTACACAGGTCCATTGGGTGAAATATATATTCGGCATAATCGGGGTGCTGCTCCAGGGACACCGGCTTCTGAAACGGCTCCGTCTGCAAGATAAATCATTCATAAAGATATGCCGCAATGGTTGAATTAATGTACCCCAGTCACATGAAAACCAATAGCATCATAATGAAAATACGGAGTGATTAAATAAATTGTAATTGACTCACCCCTGGCTGTTTCATCTTCTGCAGCGCGAACTTCAGCAGGTACGACAGCTGCTCCAGGTTCAGCATGGTCATCGCTTTACTCTGAGTCTCTATGCATTCAGCCACCGTTATTTTCTGAAGCAGAGAGTGAAATGACTGTACTATATACATACATCACTCACCAACATTTGATAATCATTCATATGCACTCAAGCGTTCTCACACTTCCAGTTTCAAAAGGCAGAAGTTAATATCTGTCGATTCATAGTTACTGTCCATTTAGCCTGATGTTATTAAATGCCATCTGCTCCGAATTAGGAGTGTAAGAAAGTACTTGAAGCTATTTCAAGTTGTAAACATACAAATTATACCAGAATAAATTGATTTGTGACCAAATTTCAGATTTCGTGATGCATGAAAAAAAATTGCAAGCAAATAAATTGTCGTCAGAGGAAATATCTACACCTCTACAAAACAATTTCAACTCGTTTCACTATTTTATGAATGGTCTAGTTCATCCTAGTCCAAGAAAAAGTATAGAACACTCAGGAAAGGAGAAGAGTCCATCATATATAGTGTTCCAAAACCTAGTGAGCTTGCTGTCTACATAGGGAGCGTAGCATCCGCAACAGTCGGGTTCTGGAAGTAAAAATTCCATTCAATTTCTATATAGGGAAACTGATTTTTAACGATATCTTATCTGTGAGCTACGAGGTTGTTAATCGATAGTATTTGCTTCTGTGGAAGCTGTCAGCTCGCATTATTTCAGCTTAGTTTTAAAATAATCATGTTTAACAGCATAATTTGTGGTGAAAAACTACATTACCCATGATGCTGTATAGAAAATTCCACCAACCAGAGCCGAAACATGCAAAACACTCCAAAAGATCTTATTAGCTCCACCTGTAATCAAGTCTGTCTTACTAAATACTTGTGGAACCAACGGCACTGAAAAAGTGGGCGGGATCTAATGCACTCTATTAAGGAACCTCATAATTGACTGATACTGATACTGCATAATACATAGCACACATTTAAAGGGATAGTTCACACAAAAATGAAAATTCTGTCATTTACTCCAAACCTGTATAAATGTCTTTGTTCTGCTGAACACAAAGGAAGATATTTGGAAGAACGTCAGTAACCAAACAGATCTCGCCCCCCATTGATTAATATAGTATGTATTTTTCCTAAAATGTTAGTCAATGGGGGACGAGATCTGAACAAATACATTTATACAGGTTTGGAAGAACTTGAGTGTGAGTAAATGACAGAATTTTCATTTTTGTGTGAACTATCCCTTTAAAAATGTAATTATACTGCAGAACAATTTTTAACACTTTTCAGTACTGACTGACATATGTTTATTTATGATAAACAATTATTGTGACTCATCCGCTATTTTGGATATAAACATTCTCCGCAAAAGAATACTGCAATGTTGCCTTGGATTTCAGCCAAAATGTGTTTTTTTTTTTTTTAAAGGGATAGTTTACCCTTTGGAACACAAAAGAAGATATTTTGAAGAATGTTCGAAAAGGATTGTTGTTGGGAATATTGGAATAAGCGTTTTTTTCCCCACTGCTTTACATTGTATTGACATTTTTATATACACTGAACAAAATTATAAACGCGACACTTTTGCCCCCATTTTGCATGAGCTATGTACACAAAAGGCCTATTTCTCTCAAATATTGTTCACAAATCTGTCTAAATCTGTGTTAGTGAGCACTTCTCCTTTGCTGAGATAATCCATCCACCTCACAGGTGTGTCATGTCAAGAAGACAACATTCCAGCCCAATGACTTGCATTGTATGGACAAAAAAAACATAATATAAATATATAAATAGAATATTTAATATTTTTATTTTTTTTTAGTTTATGTGCTTTAGTCATTTTTGTGCGATTTGGCTTTTGGCTGTGCGATTAATCAGTATGCAATGTGAATGCAGTGCGCCTACATCTAGCACGAGAACAGAGCGGGTTTGGAAGAAAGCACTAAAACAGGGAAGATGAACATCCGTGGCTTTGGAGTATTTTGGACACAGGAGAGACGGTATATCATAGTGCCAGGTAATTTGCAAGAACTGTTAAACTCTCGTTGCGGCAAAACATTCACACAGAATGTGTTTCTGCGGTTGAAAACCAAGATGCAAGTCTATAGACATGTTATTTAAAGGAGCTCTATGTAGGGATGACACCCAGTGTTCAAAATAGGTACTGCAGTCCAAATTCAAAATATTGTTTGGCCCGCCCCCTCGTTCAAAGTCGCGGGTTGCCAGCTTTTACAGCATATGGTTGCCAGCAACAATAGGAAGCGCAATTGACAATGAAAGCTGAGGAGACTTAAACACTGTGAGCTGATGAGTTGATTTATCTGTTTTGATATGCTGTCGTTCATAGAGATATTTAGATAGATTCAGAGGCTTTTTAGTAGAGATGCACCAATTGCAGTTTTCTTGGTCGATTCCGATTTCCGATTTTTGTTAGTGTGATCGGCCGATACCGATTTTTGCCGATTCCGATTTTCTTTCTAAGAACTATAATTGACAACATATACAAAAAAAATCTACTTTTCTTCAATGCAGAGTTTTATTTTCATAAAAAAAAACAAGTAAAAGTAATAAAATATAAACAACTCAAATAAATGCAATAGAATAAAGAGAGCTATGAAACTAAGGCTGCGTCCGAAAACTGGAAAATGCTGCCTTCTGAGGACACATTTCAAGGTAGTAAGTCATCAAGGCATGTCCGAATCCAATGTTAGCTTCACTTCCTGTCTCATGAGATACCTTCCTCAGATCGATTTTTGAAGGAAGCATGGATGTATCCTTAGTTGCCTTTGATATCCCACAATCCTGTGCTTTCCATTCTGTGACAGTTGAGCTAGAAAAATAAAGATGGCGTCCGAAAGTTGCGTTTGCTGCTCAGTTTGTGTATAAATGTACGATTTTGACCAACATATTTCAATTTTGATATCATTTCTATCGAGAAATTACTACTGTAGTAATTAAATATTTGTTTAGTTCTCACCAAAGCTTGCACTATATTGCTGTAGATCATTAAACTGTTACGCTGCCTCAGAAGTCTGTCCGAAATCAGTTTCGTGAGGTGCCTTCATGCACAAACGCTGCCGTACAAGTCATTCTCTTATAAGACAGCGAGGCAGCAAGACAGCTACCTAGGTTTTCGGACACAGACTAAGTTTTTCGGGTTAACTGGGTTTTTATTCAGGTAAGAACATTCAGTGTTATTTTGCATTGGTTACCTTAATTTCTGTAGTCTTTATTGCAAATAATTCTTACCATTAAAGTTATGAAACGTCAGTCAAGAGCAGAAAGTGATTTTCTTTGTCTTTTGTTCTTTGATTAACATGACAGACAGCAGCAGGAATATTTGCCTGCTGTCCCTTTAAGAGTCTATTAACGGTGTTCAACGGACCAATACTGCTACACACAACATGGGTTCACTTTCTTAGCTATTTAACGATTCAAAACTGACTGTGTTCATCTGTGTACTCGCCAAGATTGCCTGCGCCGCTGGTTTTGACATACTTTTGTATGTATTTGACAGTTTAAGCACAGGAAGGTGCTTATTTTGGTACTTGTGAGTCTGTTTGAGACTGAGCGTGGCTTGTACGCTTCACTTATATAGATCAGTAGTGCGCGCGCTTTCGGTGTGAGCGCGAAACCTGCGGAAATGACTAAAATTATGTGCAATACTAACACTACTTAACCGGAGCGAATGAGACAGAGAGAGAGAGAGAGAGAGAGAGAGGAGGCGCCCGCGCGGGTGTGTGTCACTTCACCGTGACAGAGAAGAGAGCGAAAACACGCAGCTGACGTTATTGCCTGATTCTCTGACCCAGTTTGTTTGTTAGTTTCCATGGCTACAATACGCGGTGTTTTCCGCCAACTGGCAACCTGTGATGTCGAAATACTATTGGATAAACTGCAGCACATGGTTTCGCACAGACCAAAACAAAACAGACATTCCGACACGGAACGCACATTTTCAAAGTGGAATATCTGGCTGTAGCATTGTTTTTCTGAGAAACAAGTAGGTGAACTTAGCATGTTTCCGAAATATCTGCAAACATATTAGGGTATTTTTATGCTTTATTAAAGTAAAAATCTTACATAGAGCCCCTTTAAAAGTTGAACTTTTACCTTGAACGATGTGTACAAACGGCATGTCATGGATACATGCAAAAGATGCGAGAGCAACAGTTAAAGACATCCGTCTAGCATGTGTTTACATAGAAAAACAATGGCATATTCCGAACCAGGTGAACAAAAATAATAATACAGGCATTTGCAAACCAACATACAAAAAGAGTTCAAAAAAGCATAAAGAAATAACCGACGCCATTACATACAGTACAGTCCAAAAGTTTGGAACCACTAAGATTTTTAATGTTTTTAAAAGAAGTTTCGTCTGCTCACCAAGGCTACATTTATTTAATTAAAAATACAGTAAAAAACAGTAATATTGTGAAATATTATTACAATTTAAAATAACTGTTTTTTATTTGAATATATTTGACAAAGTAATTTATTCCTGTGATGCAAAGCTGAATTTTCACTATCATTACTCCAGTCTTCAGTGTCACATGATCCTTCAGAAATCATTCTAATATGCTGATCTGCTGCTCAAGAAACATTTAATGTGTACAATTGTACAAAATATTTGTGTACAATATTTTTTTTCAGGATTATTTGATGAATAGAAAGTTCAAAAGAACAGTGTTTATCTGAAATCTAATCTTTTGTAACATTATAAATGTCTTTACTGCCACTTTTGATTGATTTAATGCATCCTTGCTGAATAAAAGTATTCATTTCTTTAATTTCTTTTCAAAAAAATAAAAATAAAAATTCTTACTGACCCCAAACTTTTGAACGGTAGTGTATAATGCTACAGAAGCTTTGTATTTCAGATAAATGCTGTTCTTTTGAACTTTCTATTCATCAAGGAATCCTGAAAAAAAAAGTACACAACTGTTTTCAACATTGAAAATAATCATAAATGTTTATTGAGCAGCAAATCAGCATATTAGAATGATTTCTGAAGGATCATGTGACACTGAAGACTGGAGTAACGATGCTGAAAATTCAGCTTTGCATCACAGGAATAAATTACTTTGTCAAATATATTTAAATAGTACACAGTTATTTTAAATTGTAATAATATTTCACAATATTACTGTTTTTTACTGTATTTTTAATTAAATAAATGTAGCCTTGGTGAGCAGACGAAACTTCTTTTAAAAACATTAAAAATCTTAGTGGTTCCAAACTTTTGGACTGTACTGTATCATTTATGCAAAGATATGGTACCCGTAAATATCATTAATAAAGCCAGCTTCCAAAATATTATACAGGGAAATATTGTTTCAAAGCTGATTGAAAATTGAAATCGCAATATTCATCAAAAAATCGTGATAGTATTTTTTTGCCTTGGCAACAAACTGAAATAAAATAAGTGGAAAGTAAAAAAAAAAAAATTATCTAATATTTATATTTAATTTCAATTAACAAAAATGATTTTTAATAGTTTTAGCTAACAATAACACTTTTACGACATTAGGGTGAGTAAACGATGACAGAACGTTCATTTTTGGGTGAACTATCCAATGTTGTGAAACAACCTTCAAAAAGTGCCTGCGCCTCAAAATAAGCAGACAGCTCACTAGGTCTTGGAACAGATCTCAGGTTTCCATATGACCGGTTATGGACATGATTTATCGCTTTACAAGCAGCTTTTCATGTTCTGAACATATTTGAATGTGGAAACTAATCCAGACACAGTACAGTCATCAGTACCTCGCATTCTGGACAGAACCAGTCGCCCTCAGGCTCTGCGGCCAGTTTGAGGCACTTGGCGTGGTAGACGCGCGGGCAGAGCTCACAGCAGAGCACCTGGCCCTCGCGGTGACACACCCAGCAGTAGAAGTCATTCCGCCCGTCCTGCGGTACAACATCAACAGGGTCTGTGGTGAGTGCGGGCTGCTTGACATAGTAAAAGGGACCATGTCTAAGCTCACACTGAAATGCAGGCAAGAGAGACAGGGCAAAGGGGTCAAATCACAAGCCACAACACTCGCAGGGGAAACTTAGCAAGGCATTGCAATAAATCAAGCATGGACAGGTAAGCAGTCACATGACCACTGGGTCAAAAGCGGCACATTGGGAAGACACTATGTAGGATTTCAATTCACATTTCCATAAACACACTACATGACTACATTTTTCATAAGTGATCTGAGAACCATGTGGTGTCTGAGATCAAGTGTGTTTCACCAGGATTGGAATGAAATCCTAAATTACCATCAGATGCCAAATACAGATTAGCAGGATCAAGGGACAGATACTTTAGACTTTAAAGTTTTGATTCATGTGGTAACATCATAATAAATGACAGCTAATTATTAGTGTTCAATACCTGTAAGTTACTAATTAATTTAAATTTGCTTGATATTTTCACATAAAGCCAATAAGCAAATCCACATTTGGCATCTTTCTTTGTTCGTATGAACGGCAACACTCCACCACAAAGACACCACAGCATTCAATAAAATCAGAGCACTTGATTATTAGCTGTAATAAAGTGAACGCGCACCCAAAAAGAAGCATTCGGACACTTATGTAATATTTAAAAAAAAAAATAAAGTGTCGTATGCAAACAAATGAGTGGTAATGAAAGCTATTCTGAGAACTAACGTCCCTTTGAGCTATTTTTGCAATGACATTTAACCAGCTGGTAACCACAGGTGCGGTTCATCACATTAACCATGTACACTACTAGTTTGGGTTCAGTAAGATTTTTTTAAAAGGAAATTAAGATTATTAATCAAATAATCCTGAAAAAAAACTATCACTTTTCAACAAAAATATTAAATGGTTAGTTCACCCAAAAATGAAAACTCAGTCATTTATTACTCAACCTCATATAGTTCCACACCCATAAGACCTTCGTTCATCTTCAGAACACAAATTAAGATATTTTTGATGAAATACAAGTTTTTCTTATTCGTCATAGAAAGCAACATAATTACTCATTCAAGGTCCATAAAGGTAGTAAAGACATCATTAAAATAGTCAAAGTGACTACAGTGGTTCAAACTTAATGTTATGAAGCAACAAGAATAGTTTTTGTACGAAAATAACGACTTTATTCAACAAATTTGTCTCTCCCGTCATTCTCCTATGCTGTTTTCAGTGCAGCGCTTCCAGGTTCTACGTCAGAACGATGGCTCATTCAGGGTACCCCCAGGATCCTCCAAATGAAATTCAAGGCTTTTTAAGACCTTTTTAATACCATTTTAAATGAAATTCAATGCCAACTTCATACCCATTCTGACAGAAGTATGAGGGGAAAATGTCAAATCTGTATAAATTTTGAACCCTAGAAAATAATTAATTCGGCATATATTTTTATACCTACTATAAATATTTTATTTACCATAGGCCTACTAAATGTAAACAGCAGTGTCTCTCTCATTGTTACAGAGTGTAATATAATTATATAGGCTAATACTATGATGTAATTGATGTAATACTACTAATGTAATTGATGTAATACTACTAATATACTAATATAATACTACTAATATAATACTATTAATTGCAATAGTCTGGTGCAACTTCTCACATCCAACAAGGTGCATGGAATAAAAAAATTAGTAATTTAGGAACAAAACCAGCAACACTCATAGATGCCATGGAGGGGTCAGAAATAAACAAAAAACTGAAGCTATATATATCAACTTTATTTTGCCAAAAAATAAAAATCTCTCATTGTTATTAGTTTTTAACATTTAGTGGAAGTAGGCTGTTTTCCTTTACTTCATGCTAGCTTAAATAAAATTAAAATCTTGCACTGAACAACACTGTACAGAACAAATACAACCCTTGAATACATTTGTACACTCTTCTGTTTCTTGACATGGTAGCATCGGACGCGTTTCGGTGATTTAAAACGACGCTCGTGACTTAAAGTCGAGTGCTTTTACTGTAATTTAGGCAAGCGCGCTCATAATAGAAGCGACGCGGTTGAGAGCGCGGCTCATGGTTGCATAGCAACGACAGACGCCACGGGAGCGAAAGCGCATTGAAAAGAAGGAGAATGCCGGCGCGGCCGCGTATGTGACGCGTACTAGAGAATAATAATTATAATAATAATAATAATTTAGCGGGCCGGATTATGTTTTATTTTTGAGATCAGTTGCGGGCCGTAAATGGCCCGCGGGCCGGCAGTTTGAGACCACTGGACTAGACTATCACAGAACGCTGACACAATCAGCTACCCAATGATGATTTTCATTCAATCCGAGCACAGATATTGACTCGTATTACTCGTATAATACTCGTACTCGGCAGAAGTGCTTTATCCGTACCGGATACTCGTTTCAGCCGAGTATCCGGCTCATCTCTAGTAATTTACCTCACTTGCCTAGTAACCATAGTAACGGGTGCGCGAGCTTTCGCGCTTACTGCTATGACGTGGAGCGCGAGGTGTACTCAACATTACGCTGCATGAATTTTTAATTAGCCTACACTAGTAACAGTTCATTTTGTTACGGTATGAACTTAATCCTAGGAAAAGTTAAAAAATAAAAAAAATAAAAATAAGACCTTTGTAACGAAATCCAAGACTTTGTATACCAAATTCAAGGCTATTAAGGCCTTAATTTTAGATTATCAAATTTAAGACTTTTTCAATGCTTTTAAGACCCCGCGGGTACCCTGTCATTATTGGCCGACGCTGGTCACGTGAGCTGCACGATGTATGCGTGTGATGCTGACGCAGGAGCCGGCCAATAATGAGTCAGAACCAGGAAGCGCTGAGCTGCGTTCACTGCGTCAACTGCGTACAAGTCTGACAGGGAAGAGAAGAAATTGTTAAATTAAGTCGTTATTTTTGTTTTGTTTTTGCAGACAAAAAATATTCTCGTCGCTTCATAACATTAAGTTTGAACCACTGTAGTCACTTTGACTATTTTAATGATGTCTTTACTACTTTTCTGGACCTTGAATGACGGTAATTGCCCTGTTTTCTATGGGGGCTAAAAAAAAAAACCTCTCAGATTTTATCAAAAATATCTTAATTTGTGTTCTGAAGATGAACGAAGGTCATGAACGACATGAGGGTGAGTAATTAATGACAGAAATTTCATTTTTGGGTGAACTAACCCTTTAAGCAGTAAAACTGTTTTTAACATTGATAATAATCAGAAATGTTTTTTAAGCATTAAATCAGCATCTAAGAATGATTTCTGAAGGATCATGTGACACTGAAGTCTGGAGTAATGATGCTGAAAATTCAGCTTTGACATCACAGAAATAAATTACATTTTAAAATATAAAAAAAACTATTAGCTATTTTAAATTATAATATTATATTAAATTATAATATTATTTCACAATGCTACTGTTGTACTGTATTTTTGATCAAATTAACGCTTGCTGAGCATAAGAGACTTTCAAAAACATAAAACTTTTTTTTTTTGAATAGTAGTGTGATAACCAGAAAGCATCAATAAATTTTGCCTTCATAATAAACCGTATATTTATTATTTTATCATTTAAAACAGGATGTTCTTTAATTGAGCCCAAATTGGTTTGATATTTTATTCTCTGTCTAATGCAATGATAAATCCATCAAAGGAATTATTCAACAAAAAATGAAAATCATTATTTATTCACCCTTATGTCATTCCAAAACCCCTATGACTTTCTTTCTTCTGTGCAACACAAAAGAATATATTTTGCAAAAGGGTTTTTTGTCCATATTTTGTGCAATGATGTTTGACTTTCACTGTATAGGCAGCTGAAACATTCTTCAAAATATCATCTTTTGTGTTCCAAAGAAAGAAGGTAATATTTGGAACCACATGAGGATAAGTAAATGACAGTATTTTCATTTTTGGGTGAACTATCCCTTTAAGTATATGCCTGTAGTGTCCAAATGCTTTTTGAGGCCACCCTATGGCTTACAGGACGGAAATCCCCACAAGGGGTCGACTTTGTTCATGCAAATCAGTTAAAGCATTCGGCCCCTTTCAAATGGCCAGCGTTTTATCATTAAAAACTGCACAGTGAATGAAATTAAAATCAGTCACACAGATTTACAAGCCACAATCAATCCTGATTAATTCATTTGGCCATTCAAATAGAAAAAAAATGTAAAAGTACATCTTACAAATGTTTTTTTAAAATTAAGCATTTGAACAAAAATGATCTGCTCAACCCAATTAAAATCAGACAAAAGGACGTCAGGATGAAAGGGAAGCTAGTGAGGGAACATACTTGGTCTTTATTGTTGTTGATTAATCCTGGTTTCTTCTTCTTCTTTGTGGGACTGGGTGACGTGTCAGAGGGAGAGTGTCCGTTTGAGGAATGTGGAGGACTGGGTGCTTTCCTCTTCTGCGCAGTCAGCGCCTGCTCTGCTGATCCTAGATCAGGGACAGCTGGCAAGAGAACCACAGCTGATTCATTATGCAAAGCCCACACTGATAATACAACACCTCACCCAGCTGGGCCTGTGATTGTGACCTTTCAAAGCATCAACGACACAAACCGCCATCGACCTTCATGCACAAAGAGACTTGCACATCTTCAAGATTAAAACAAAAGATGTTGCATTAAACATCCGACTTAGCCATTATGAAAGAGGAAATTAGGTTGCATGTCATGTTTGATGTGGTTCAGATTAAAAGTGTGCTTGCTTGCTTTTTATTCAAGATTCTCTCAAAATCTATATTTGGGGTATATTATGTAAGATTAAAGCACTAAATCAATTTATACAACAAAGTAATCTAAAAATTTGAATATAAAAAAAAAATACCTTTGGGTGGCACGGACACCTCCATCCCATCAACAGCATCGGACTCCGTCTTTATTTCCTCCACAGCCAAACTAAATGAAGTAAAGAGAGGGAGAGCAAAAGAAAATGCTGGAATAAGACACTGAAACCTCATGTGGTCTACCCCTGAGATAAAAGACTTGGATGATGTAATCTAATCTCCAGAGTTATGTTGTTGTTGTTCATAGCAATCGTCCTCCATTCCACATCTGAACCACTTTTACTTGGGCAAGGAGACCCTTGCATGAGTATTGCTTTGTCTGAACTGTGCTGTAACCTATTATCGGCCTGCAGAGTGAATTTACAACAGGATATTAACCTTACGTCTGATCGAGACGGTGCGAGGCATAAACTCTCTCTCCGTATCTAGTAATAGACCAGCACCTCCCTCAGATGAACCAAACATGTTCATGGGGAATACCGCCGTGAATAGGTCCACTCACTGGGGAATACGGCGGCGACGTCTGCTGAGCACCGGAGAATGTCTTTAATTCAGACTTGGTAGTCTGAGAGGATTTGGCCTCGTCCAAGTTCAGGCATAATCGGTACTAAAATACCATCAGCTACTGACTTGGTAAAATTAAAATGTGCCCAATAATGCATCAGTATTTACATCATGTTCAGACGTTGTATAAAATGTAAACTGGCTGTCAAGCTGACATTAATTTCTTGGCAGTATGTTTGCATCATAAAATTAAGCAAAAACGAATTAAATTATACAACTAATAAGGCTTATATTAACAACAAGATGCTAAAAAGAAACATTGCTAAACATATTTTCACATATTTTTTAATATTTGGTGTTTTTTTAGAAAAAAAAAAAATAGATGTAGGTCTCAAAACTGACACAGCCTGCCCTTATCAATCACTAAGCAATAAAGTGGCATGCAATAAAAGGTTACAAAATGACTGGGCATCGTAAATGGTTAAAGAGATGCAATAAAAAAAACTGACTTTTCTCGCTTTATTTTCAAGTTCTGGTAAGGCTGTACTATATATTGCTTCAGCATCGGCATCGCAATGTGAGCATAGTCACGTCGCAGGACGTGCGATGTCAAATCACATGTGATTTGAAGATTAATTTAAAATGTTTAACCATCATAGAGTGAATGTTTATCATTAAGTCCTGACAGTTTAAACATTCAAGTGAGTTTAAAGCATGCAACGTGAAAGAGAACTCAATTCGTGCCGTGCAGACAGCATGCGAACATTGAATTCAGTTCTCAGTGCTTCCCACACATAGACTTTACTTGGGCGGGCCGCCCACATATAATAACGGCCGCCCAAGTATATTCGGAGACACGTTTTTGCTTTTATTATTTTTATCCTCTTATACTTTTATATCCACGCAAGATAATGAAACCATCCGCGATCGATTAACTAGTCGTTTCATACCTGCTCGTTACGTGTGCGTCAGAACTGTTTACTCCCGCTAACATTCAAACGGGCGCTGCATTTTGCAAAGTCATAAGGGGGCGCTGTTGTGCCTTCTACAAGCTCGCGCAACAGCGCTTCAGTCTGCTTCAAAGTGATTCTCAATCAATGAAAAGTGCAGATTTATGCCAAGCGATTGCTAATGAACTCAAGTTGATGAATTATTACAATGTCTACTTTATGGCCTTTATATAAAATGTTTTAGACGATTGTAAGAATCTGAAGGATCAGCCTGCAATAGTACATACATTTCAAAATAAGAGTCCCGGTGTATTTCGGGCTTGTTTATAATTAAAGGTCACACGCTAAGTTTTTTCTTTTTCTTTTGGGCATTATTGGTATTTTGGTTACACTATAAATTGTATTTAATTTGATTTCCATTTAATTCATAGTAAATTATTGTAGTCTCCCCCACAGGAAGAAAACACTAAGAACATTATTTGACACATATAGTATTCATTTTATAAATTTTACTAGTAAAATCTGTGTCCCATTCACTGAGAGAGACACTATATGACAGCAAGGAGAACATAGGAAAATGTGAACCATTTAAATGCTGTAATTTTGCATAATTTACAATGCATAATAATGCATAATATTAGTATGTAATTAAATGTAATATTTTATTTAATTAAAATTAATTTCAATAAATAAAAATACTGTTAAAAATCACACATTGTTTGTTTGTCACATGTAGTAGACAATTTTTGTGCCGTGGGTAATAGGAGGATTTTTCGCCCGGCTACCAACGCAAGTATATTTCAAACCTGTGGGAAGCACTGTCTTTCACATCTTTTTATGCTTGAACGAACACATGCACACAAAATTGTCAAAATGTCCGTCTCGTAGATAACCAGTGCAGCAATGCAGCGACTTCTAACAGAAGCACAGAAAGCAATTTGCCACGTGATACTGTTGAATACTTCTGCAGAGTTGGAACGTCTACTAGAAACCAAAGCTCAGAGACTCAAAAAACTCCAGCGATTTAATCGCAGTCAGTGTAAATGACTACAACGAGCAACAGCACATTTTTTGCTACATTCACACTGTCAGTCCAAATCCGATTTTTGACTGTCCACATGGTGTATCGCAACTGTTAAGATCCAAATTGTGTGTCCATGCTGGTGTTTCGTTTTCCGGAATATCTGCATTGGTTTCTATGACAGTGGCATTGCGTTGGTAGGTATACGGCAAAAAACAACAACAGCAACTGCAACATGGACGGGTTTGCAATAGAGATGTTGTCTTATTTACAGTCTGACGTTTACGTTTTAAGCCCTGAACACACCAAGCTGATGGTCGGCTGTCAGGCAGTTTTTGTTCGACGGCTGACTTAGTTTTCTCAGAAGTTGGTCCTCGTCAGCTTTTTTTCGGCCGATTCGACATGTTGAATTAGCATTGGAGCTTGTCAGTCAGTCGGGCCATCTGATCATTCTAATTGGCTGTTCAGCTACTGCCACCTGCTGGTACGGAAAGGCATTTCATCTTCTGCAGGCGCAGAACGGACGTGCAACTTGGCCGTCGGGTGTCGAGCTTTAGTTTGGTGTGTCAGGGCAACTTTGGACACAAACGCTGCCGACGTGAGTCAACCCCGCAGTCTGCTTTTGACGCCACTAGTTCGTCGCCGTCGGCTTGGTGTGTTCCGGGCTTTATGTGACGTGAGAAAGTCATGCAAAATCCATTTAGAGCGGTCAGACTGAAACGGATTTCCAGAAATGCAATTTGAATAGAATTTAAAACCACACATGTAGCTTGAAACGGATTTGTAAATTGCATTTGCATTAGGTCACACTTGCTAAATCTGATCGGATTTCAATCGGATATGACAGACAGACTGACAGTATGAACATAGCCTTTGTTGGTCACCTGGGTCCCCGCCCACAATAAAATCTCATCAGAAAGAGGAAAATTTGTGTTTCACATTGCGATGTTGCGTTGCTCATGGCATGTGAAGGCCTTTAGTAGCAGCAACTTAATTAACGTTTAATGGCCAGAACACACCAAGCCGACGCCGACGAACTAGTGGCGACGAAAGCAGACTTGGCTCATGTCGGCAGCGTCTGTGTCCAAAGTTGCCCTGACACACCAAACCGACACTAAACAGCCAACGGCCAAGTAGCACGTCAGTTCTGCGCCTGCGTGAGATGAAATGCCTTTCCGAACCAGCAGGTGGCAGTAGCTGAACAGCCAATCAGAATGATCAGATGGCCCGACGAGCTCTGATGCCGATTCAACATATCGAATCGGCCGAAAAAAGCCGACGCGGACCAACTTCAGCTTGGTGTGTTCCTGCCTTAATACAGCAAACAATTTCATGAATTTCAAGGGATTTTTGGCTTCACTGACAATTCAGAAGGTTGTGTCTCCTACAAAATCAATGTGAAAAAAATATTTGCATAAATCATTCTGCTCAAGTTTCTTAAATATGGCCCAATACTTGTAAATAAAGATCTATTGTACTGAACTTAAAATTTGATCATGCAATACTCATTTATATTATATGACCAAAATGTAACATATAAGAACAAACTGAGGTAACAAATGGAAGTTATACATCCAGCGATAATGCAATCTGTTCAGACACATCTAACAATTAACAACAGTTAATGAAAATAAACTGAGAAGCTTAAGAAATAAACAACAGCAATAACAAAAAGAGGTGAATACTTCACTTAACACTCAAGCACACGTGTCTTGACCACAATGAGGCCTTATTCAAGGGGAAACCCACGAAAGTCAATCAATCAAAAACCCTCCTCAACCACAAGGGAAGGATGGAAATGACGGGTACCAAACAGATCCATGCAAATGACAGGTGAAAGAGAAGAGGCGGACCAAGGCCAACGGCACAAACACAATCCTACAACGACGAGGCCTTGATCCTGGTCTTTGTGCAGAAGAAAAGACCAGAAAAGATTAGAAGCTGGCAACGGTTCTCCATTACATGAGGTCAGGATTAGGATCAATGTTGAGAACGAGCACGAATGAGAGGATTGATCATCAGGCCACGATGAGGCCTTAGTCTTTCACTAATTCTCACTGACGGGGAAAATAAATCCATGAGATATTCAGAGATTTCCATCATCAGGACAATAAAAAGGGAAATTCATCAAATAAATCCAAAGTGGAAAATAATCTTCCATAGTGATGAATAAAACTCACCTTTCTCACAAGAAAATATTCCAGGTTGTGTGGAAAAATCATAAGTATGTCAGAAGCAAGAGTAATGACATTAGTCTGGAGAACGAACATCCGTTTCAGCGAACCTGAATTAGACATGAGATGTCTAAAAAGGGAAATGTCTAAGCATTTAGCTATAGGCCTGAAGGCTCTCCATTTGTGACTTTAATGTGAGGAGCCGCATGGATGTTGTTATTTCACATTAGGGCCACGTCACGTCAGAAACTCCCATCCACCAGGCCTCTCTTTTCCTGCTCGCTTCAGAAAGGTCAAGCCAACTTTGTGGCTGAAAATCCAGATCTCTACACTGAAATCAAAGAAACAGGAAGTCCTGATCGAACGAAGAGAAAGAAAACCACCGCACTGCAACCAAACCGGCCTCCAAAACTGGATCTTCCTGAACGATCTGAGCAGAGACACAATCAGAGGTCCTCGCAAACAGACCAAATAAAGAGAAAGGCAGCTGTGAATGTGGAGATAACTGGTCAGAGAGTGAGCCGAGGTCTTTTTTTCTCTCTTCGCAGGAAATGAGAGTGCCTCCCTTCCCCCACCGCTCTGCTCGAGCTCCCCTTCCCCCCTCCCTCTAGGCCAGAGACGCGGGCTCTGGCACGTCCATGGCACGGGAGCTTACAGTAAACAGGGAGAACGAGAGAAACCCCAGCATATAGGTCAGTCTCAAGAGCCACAGCTGAGAAAAACAAGTCAAGCGGCAATGCACCTGAGTATCAACATGCAAACAAACGTTTCAGACAAGGCAAACCTTCCTCCCAGATTGTGCTCTTGAGCCGCTACTTTGTGGTTCATGGCTGCTTTGCAAATCATTTCAAGGGCAAGCAGTGACTTTACAAGAGCACAGTTGTTTCCTGTCACAGATGTCGATGTTGATACGATTTGACTTTTTCTGTTGCCTTTTGCTGATATAGCACAGGCAAAATACCCACTTCCTCCGAACGGCACCAAAATCCTTTTCCTTGACAAGAATCCCAATTGCAGTAGCATAATCTCCCTGGGAACGCACAAAACTTGAGTTTGTAAAACACTCCAGCCGTTTTACCATAAAGAGAAGCTAGGATAACAATATAGGTGAATGCAATTAAATTAATTGCTTATAATTACAACAACTAGCTCATGAACCATTTGTTGTTTTATAAACAGGTGAAATATGATATGTATTGGAAGGTGGGGGTTTTGAAACGCAGCCATAAATATCATTAGAAAGGCCAAGGATCCGTTGGGAATGCGGCAGGAGGCTTTTAGTCCCGTGTGGTTTGCACTCGCTTGTTTTGTCTTTGGCAGCAGCTGTGTGTGTATGAGGTGGTGCTATTTTATTGTTAACTTCACCATAAATCTCTAAAGAAACTCAAAGGAGATGAATAATATGCAAATATCATCTAAACGATCTTCTTAAAAGTGCTGTTTTGCGTCACAACCTTCTCTGTGACAAGAATCAGTTTCGTTTTTACACAATTTAACTTTAAAAATTCAAATTGTCATAATGTAATGATAGTGCATTTGCAATAGAGCAATGCAAAAAAAACGTCTGCTCAAAAAAGAAGCAGAATATAATTCTGATTTTTTTGCCATTGTGTCTGCCTGCACAAAAAACATGCATTTTAATCAATGGCCTAAGGAACAAAATGGCTTTTTTTTGCATGATTTGCATGACGCTGATGAATTCCTTTTGCATGAATAATCAATGCTTGAAAAATCTCATGACAAAATGGTGTCTCTTTTTAAACTCATTCTAGCGCTCACAATGGGACTGACAGTAAACAATGACAGCAAAAATCATGCAAATGTCGACACTGACCTATTATTTTCTTAAGGACGTGTTCAAAAACAGCACAGAAAATAGCTGTGAGCAGTCAAAACGACATGGGACCGAAACTAAAAATATAAAACAAACACGAATGCGAGATGCCCTCATTGGTAGATCACGTCCTGAATTACCCATCCTGCCCCTGTGTAAAATGACCACAGCTGGGGCTCTCAGCTCTCTAGTAGGGCCCTAACAGATGCCTCCATTTTCTGTGGCGTGGCTTGTGACACAAACAGACAATGGGACAGGCAATCAGCTTACAAAAGTACATCACCCCAAGCACCCCACCCCCCTGATCCTCCACCCCCTACATGGGGCAGATCAGCATATACAGAAATGACTGTCACTGAGCTGTTTGCCAGTTCAGCAATGAGTGATAGCTGACTTCGTTTGCCATGTAACCATGTGACCGAGCAGCACACAGGCCAAAGCTCAGCAGAGGGAGAGGGAGAACGCCTGACCCCCCTTTTCTGGCCCTCTCCCCCACCTCCTTCCTCCTCTGCCCTGTTTTTCTGAGACTCAGGCCTTTGCTAGGCCTCCCCAGTCACTGGAGAATCAAATCTGCAATTCACAGTGTTAGCAGTGGATGAAAACAGTACAATGACAAGAAAGGACAGACGTAATAAAACCTCAGGCTTACCTCTGTGGATGCATGGCTGAAACAGTGTAATGTCAATACTTATAAAACATGGAGGACAGCCTCAGCCTTTAGACAAGGGAGGGCTCTCCTCTCCACACTCAGAGCTCAGGCCTGTCTGATCAGAGCAGGGCCGTGACTGGCTGCCCTCCCACTAGCAGGATGTAAGGCCTCGTCTGATTGGCCGAAGCGCTTCCTGAGTAATTATCTTTGTTCGGCACTGGCAGGATCAGCAGTGAGTGCGGGAAAGAGCACAGAGGAGAGGGAGAGAGAGAACTAGGCCTCACTCACTCCAAAAACACGCTTGTTTGCGCAGACCCACTGCGAAACGGCAGCTAAATATCCGTCAGCTGTGGACGTGGAGCAAATTTTGTGGGATTTCGCATTAAAGCTCTTTTGTTTGTCTCGGGTCTGTGTGGAGCCGTAGGCCTTTGTTTAATCCCTCCCCCCACCGGAGCCGGTTGAGAAACAGGAGACACTCCTTTAGTGAAAATGAGCCCTCAGCAAAAAATAGTGCAGCCACCATAACTTCCTGTGCTTGAACTGCAGACGATTCATGAGCAGATATGTAAAGCAGATATAATATGCACTCTAAAATGAGAAATGCAAAGTAATAATCAGTGCAAAAACAAATGCAATACTCTTGGATGTTAAATAATGAGTCATGTAACAAATCAGATTAGATTAACTAAAACCTGAAGCACTTAATTACATTCAATGAAACTAGTTTGCAAAAAAAAAAAAAAAAAGAATAATATATTTTTACATTCACAAAAGCAGAGGAGCTAGCTAAATGACTTAGATTCACCTCAATATTCTGAGTGTTAAAACTAAATTCTCTGAATCGGTACTGCATTAAGACACTGGTGCATTTTAAGATGACTATATTTGATGAATTAGTAGGAATGTGTTTAGGCCCTCACTGCAAAATCTTCCACTAGGCCGCAAACAACAGCGCCGCCTGCTCTCCGATACTTACACGACACTGACATCCACTGGAGAGACAGGGAACTGACTCCCATCAGGACTGAAATGACACAACAATGATCGATAATATTAGGGGGTATGATTAAAAAAATTGTTTGAATACTAGGGTATAGGTAGAAACAATATATAGAGTAGGTTCTATACAGTCAACCCCTGAATATTGATTTTATTTAAAATTATTTTAACTAACCATATTCATTAATATTCATTTAGAATATAGACAAGCTTTAAATTACTGTAATTGTCTAGATTGGCAGAATGTTTAATCTGCCCCATTCCTTTTTTATTTTCTATTTACAAAAATAGCACATGAATCTACCTATTTGCCACTTTCTATACTTCAAAGTGACATCAAAAACCACAAATCCCTTTACTCTAAGGCTATAAATGTCACAATCAGTTGCTCATTATTTAGTAGGATGAAATAACATGATGTTTCTCTGTCATTCACTCTAGTCTAAGCAGTTTAAAGGGTTAGTTCACCCAAAAATGAAAATAATGTCATTCATTACTCACCCTCATGTCGTTTCATACTCGTAAGACCTTCATTAATCTTTGGAACACAAATTAAGATATTTTTGATTAAATCAAACGGCTCAGTGAGGCCTCCATAGGGAGCAATGACATTTCCTCTCTCAAGATCCATTAATGTACTAAAAACATATTTAAATCAGTTCATGTGAGTACAGTGGTTCAATATTAATATTATAAAGCGACAAGAATATTTTTGGTGCGCCAAACAAAAAAACAAAATAACTCTGTTGATGGCCGATTTCAAAACACTGATTCATGAAGTTTCGGAGCGTTATGAATCTTTTGTGTCGAATCATGATTCGGATCGCGTGTCAAACTGCTGAAATCACGTGACTTTGGCACGCCGAACAGCTGATTCGATACACTGATTCATAACGCTCCGAAGCTTCCTGAAGCAGTGTTTTGAAATCGGCCATCACTATATAAGTCGTTATTTTGGGTTTTTTTTTGGCGCACCAAAAATATTCTCGCCGCTTTATAATATTAATATTGAACCACTGTACTCACATGAACTGATTTAAATATGTTTTTAGTACATTAATGGATCTTGAGAAAGGAAATGTCATTGCTGGCTATGTAGGCCTCACTGAGCCATCGGATTTCATCAAAAATATCTTAATTTGTGTTCTGAAGATTAACGAAGGACTTACAGGTGTGGAACGACATGAGGGAGAGTAATTAATGACAGAATTTTCATTTTTGGGTGAACTAACCTTTAAAATGATTGCATTGACTTGTGCCACTGCACTGTAAAAATTTTCATGATTTGTTTTCTAAACTTTTCACAAATCTTTTATCAAATCAGCTTCACAAATGTTGTTCAGATAACAGTATTTTGAGTTTATACATCTCTTTCTTTGTATCAACTCAAATTTTTAGTTTAAATAAACTCAAAATCTTAAGGCAACCAGTAAGCTGCTTACTTTAAAGGGTTAGTTCACCCAAAAAATTACATTTCTGTCATTAAATACTCACCCTCATGTCGTTCCACACCCGTAAAACCTCCTCTTCTGAACACAAATTAAGATATTTTTGATGAAATCTGTAAGCTTTTTGGCCTCTGATTGACTGCAATGTTATTACCACTTTCAAGGTCTAAAAAGGTAGTAAAAACATCATCAAAATAGTTCATGTGACTACAGTGGTTCAACCTTAATGTTATGAAGCGATGAGAATACTTTTTGTACGCAAAAACAAAACAAAAATAACGACTTTATTCAACAATTACTTCTCTTCCCTGTCAGTCTCCTACACTGTTTACGCTGTAGACAGCTTCCAGGTTCTGTGTCAGAACGGCGGCTCAGTATTGACCGACGCTGTTCACATGAGCAACACGACGTATGCATGTGAAGCTGATGCAGGAGCCGGCCAATAATGAGCCGGCGTTCCTACGTAGAACACGGAAGCACTGCACTTAATTCACTACGTCAGCAGCATAGGAGAATGACAGGGAAGAGAAGAAACTGTTTCAAATCGCTTCATAGCATTAAAGTCAGCATGTCTTTTGTTCTCTACTGTGACGTCTATCCGAGAGAAACAGCATCTGAAATGAGAGGGTGGGACTTGATTTTGTCCTTTGGGAATTGATTGGATTGTAGGAAGTTGGGCATTGCTAACAAAATGGAGGACAATCTGAATGATCGTTTGCAGTCAGCTGTGGGGGTGTTCTCTCCAATATTTCCTCTTTTTAAGAAGAGTGGACAACTAAATCATCCTCACTGCTTGAAGACTCCATTTTGTATTGTTTTGCGAGTTTTTTCGCAACGGATTCATTAATACGCATCAGACTCAGTGTACAAGGTCTCTATGCGTGACAAATTTTTAGGATCACGAATATGAAAAAACGCATACGGAATTTTCGGACTCAGTGTGCAAAGACCTTTACACTTACGCATAATAATAATAATAATAATAATAATACATTTTATTTAAAGGCGCCTTTCAAAACACTCAAGGACACCGTACAGTAAAATAATAGTCATAAAACAAATCGAGACACAATACAACAAAGCAACAGCTAACATACAATATTTAAAACTGGCGCAAGTTAAGCATGACACTCAACTTCCTTAAGAATAAATTTAAAAACGCTTGTGTCGCTTGCTCTGCTCCGCTCCAGTGGACACGCAGCCCGCGTGTCCTCCATCAGGTTACATCATTCATGAAAAAAAATTGTTTGCCATCTCCAGAGTAATGTTTTTGTGATATCCTTTCAAAAGGGTACTGTACACCCCGAAGACTGGCAACAGCTGTGGTTAATGCATTGATTTCTATAGTCAAGTCAAGTCAAATTTATTTATATAGCGCTTTTACAATTGGCAATTGTTTCAAAGCAGCTTTACATATTAGAAGCACAGAAAAAAAGGGAAGTGGTTAAAAATAAGCTGTACAAACAAGCGTGGTAATATGTAACATATACAAGATGGTGCTACATTAAGCCAATGTCGGCTGACTCCCAGGGGTGGAAAAAACCCCCTAGGAGAAAACCCAGCGTGGGAAAAAAGTCCTAGGAGGGAAAAAACCCCTTGGAAGATATATATAATATATGTAAATGGATATGGAGATCAAAATCTGAATTATACATTTTTATTATAGAGATTAAAAATAGATTATATATATATATTTGTAAGCGGATACGGGGATTTAAAAATCTATAATAAAATCTATAAAGTGAAGCACCAGCTTCCTTACGTCACTGGATCGGCCTCGAGTCATAGCATGTGACAGGAAGAGACGATGAGTCGTTTTGAGGAGGAGGGGAGATTAATGTTTTTGATTAAAGGCAATAAACTATAATATTCTATAAAAAAAAAAATAAGAACTGTCAATTTTGATTTCATGGAGACTTTAAGGTTGAACCACTGTAGTCACGTGGACTATTTTAACGATGTCTTTACTACCTTTCTGGGCCTTGAAAGTACTAACTGGGGGGTCAGAAAGCTCTCAGATTTCATCAAAAATATCTTAATTTGTGTTCTGAAGATGAATTAAGGTCTTACGGGTGTGGAACGACATGAGGGTGAGTAATTAATGACAGAATTTAATTTTAGAGTGAACTAACCCTTTAAATTAACAAACCATTTCTACAGCGTGATTGTGTCTTTAATAATTTATGTGCTTGATGTTATTAGCCACATCCACAACAACAGCCTACGTTTTTTTTTTTCCACGCAAAAAAAAAAAAAAAAATAAATAAATCAAATTATTTTTTTTTAAGTATGTCTTCACGTTCCGTTTTCGCTGGAGGAAAACAGCTGTAGTGTAATGAACGCAGCGAAACCTTACAGTGGATGGAAACCGACTTCTGTTGCTCCCGCATCACATTATGTAAACTGCATTTATGACAATGAACTGCAGAAGCAGATGTCATAACAATCTATCGATAAATGCACACACCTTGTCCTGACGCTGCGCTGCGGAGTCTCTCTGGACTGAATACTCTGACCGGAGCCGTTAAATATGTGTTTCCAACGGCTCTGACTGACTAAAAGACGGGGAGGAGCCGAAGCTTGCCGCCGTTTTCATTTAAGTTTTGATCTGGTGTTGTTTGATCATTTTAGCAAGAAAAAAAAGTTTTAAAATTTTAAAAATCGCTACTTCTTCAGAATGGTACGAAATAGTGATGCGAGGTCCAATTTATTTCCGCGAACCGGTTCTTTTCGGACAGTTCGGCTCAATGAACCGATTCAGAAAGCCGATTCAGAAAGTTCATCATGCTATGCATTTCTTTTCTAACAACTCAATGTCATGTTATATCAATAAAAAGTTTAAATAAATTCATTTGTGTCAACGCATATGGAAACATTCAAATAAAAATGGTTTGTGGTCACAGTTTCATTGGATCGCGGATCCTTTATGTCGGACATCTTGGAAAGATTCGCAACTACTACAACACATATTTATGCACAAACGCAGATATGTTCTACATGTCTAAAGTTTAAACTATTGATTTCACTTTCAACTTATAATCTGCATGTGTAATAAACCATAGTAACATTTATTTACATCTCTCGACAAAAAGTTTTTTTGCAGGTTTTAATAAAATAATCAAAATAAGCATATTTCCATCGTCAACTCACTCATCAGACTCCTCGGTAATCCTCGGCAAACTTCGACAGTTGGTTGAACCGGCTCGGACGTGCTACTTCGGCTTGTGCGTCTTGCGTCATCAACCCGGAACTAAAGTTCGATTCAGGTCGATTAGTGAACCGGCTCAAAAGAACGATTCGTTCCAGAACCGAACATCACTAGTACGAAACTCGAAGACTTTTACGGCAGTTAATGACCACAAAAAAAAAAAAAAAAAATCTTAGCTTGATTTCGAAAAAGCAATGGTCGTAAAAAATAGTCTCACTTGTATTGTTTGCGGTCAGAAATGCTAGCCATTGGAAATGAATGGGAAATACGCAAAAACACAATTGGTGACTGTAACATAAAGCAAGTTTTGCCAATGCCAAAATCAAATCAATAATTCAGCCACAATGCAGTAAAAACACAGACACCAAGAAGGTCTTACACATCGAGAGTTCAAAACAGACACACAAAAATGACTAGTGTGGTGTGGCTTTAACAATATGGCAAAATTGAGCCAGAAGACTCAAATTAGAGGTTGAACTCAGGTTGATTAATCTCTGATAAAGCATTCCTGTTCATTTTTGTTGAATTTTGATGTTATGTGTAACAAAATGTCTGTGTTCAGGTTTGACTGTAGTAAAATTAATGCAAAAACTGACACTTCAAACCAACATTTAAAAAAAAAAAAAACTTAAACTTGACAAAAAAGTCTTTGAGAATGTCTAAATATATATCCAAATCCACAACGTTATAAAAATAAGTATTTATGTCTAAAAACAACTCAAGAATTTATAAGCCTTTTATATAGATCTATACAGGAATCTAGTGGTTACACCATGGCATTACAGATCATTTTCTTTTACTCACAGCAGATAACACTGATCTGCCTTCAAAAACTGGATTTTAAAGGCACTGTGTCTATTTTAACAAGAAATACTGCTTTAATTGAAGAGCCCCGCACATGACATGCAAGAAAAAAAAAATTAAATCGTGCACATGATTTACTAATTCGTTCCCTCAATTTACTAAATCATGTGCACGTTTTAGTAAATCGAGGAAACGAATTAGTAAATCGTAGCCTACTATTTTTTTCCTGCATGTCATGTGCGGGGCTCCATAGAAAAGTAATAACATTTTTATTATTTTTTTAAATGTATTATTTTCAATGGGAAAAAAACTGGATCATAAATAGTATCATGAAATTCTCTCAAAATACAAAAGAAAAAAAATTATTGAACAAAAATATATTACATTGGTTTTACTGAAAATTTAAAAAAAAGGTACATTTCAGGTGTTCAGTCACTTTTGACCACGAACAACACAAGTGTGACCCCCAAATGAACAATACTAGAACAATACTGCATAGCCAGCAATGACATTTCCTCTCTCAAGATCCATTAATGTACTAAAACATATCTAAATCAGGTCATGTGAGTACAGTGGTTCAATATTAATATTATAAAGCGACGAGAATATTTTTGGTGCGCCAAAAAAACAAAATAACGACTTATATAGTGATGGCCGATTTCAAAACACTGCTTCATGAAGCTTCGGAGCGTACTAAAATCACTATATAAAAATGCTATTGCAGTTTTCTAAAATGGCATCCACACAATTTCTCAAACTGGCTCCTTTTCTCTAAACTCTCCACACAAAAACACAAAACATGCAAAACACCATACAAACACTTAATTTAAAACTATTTTGACACTTCTAAAAAATTAGTTTTTAAATAGTAACTGTTGACACAAACCATCAAATTATTTGTCATATACACACCAAACTACACACGGATGTGACAAATATAAAACACTACGATCTTGTGTCTTTTTCTTGTTCAGTGCACAGTAGAGTTTGTCATAGTTCTCACACATATGTGCACAAATACACTGTCTATGTATGTATGTACAACTGATGAACTGTACAGCTCTGAACTGAATCAACACTGACCTGACTTCAGCTGTATAATGACACTGCTAGAGCTGCTTACAGCAAAATCTGAATTTTGTGAAGCTGATCTGAGACAGTAAGCACTATAACAGAAAAAATACAAATAAAACAGAAATGCAAAGGTGAAAATTGTATTTGTTCCTCAAAACATTGAGTTTTGAGCCTAAGTGTTTCACACGTGATCATTGTCTGGCTGTAGGTATATAGGCATTTAAAGGGTTTCTCAAATGATCATTGCCTGATGTATTGAACTGTGTTTAGCATTTTGCAAAATCACAGTAAAGCAGATAATGTGCTTGTGATGGTCAATCTGTGTTGAGGTATGATCGTTCAACACTTTTGGTCATTCATTTAACTTTGTGGATCGCCAAAACATCCCCGGTGGCCATAGTTTCACCCTTTCCAAACACCTGATGATTTCCGTATACTGCTGGAGTTATATTGTCACTCTGCCCCTTTTAAAAAGAAGTGCTACAAAGGACAAAGAATGAGAGGAATGCACACGAGGACCGGAGAAACTACTATTCGCTTCTACAGAGGTGTTTCTCGCAGGTGTATCCTGATCAGCCTGTTGTTAAAATCACAGAGAAGGAGTGAACGGACAGAACTGAAACTCAGTTCTTTGACCTCATCCTGCACTTCTGAATGTGAGGTCAGTGGGACATAAAACGTTTATACTTCATGATTTTATTGCATCACAAAATTTGTATTTTCTGATTTTAACTGAGACCCGGTGGATACCTGTTTACTTTCTGAACTGTTGCCGTGTTTTAAACACTCCCAGATCCAGGTGGGGGTGTGGCCATTCTTTAACCCTCTATGGGACAAGAAAAATACTTTTGAAATACAATAATAACGTTAAATAATAATAATAATATCATATGATATCCCCTTCAGCCAATAATATTAAAATGTATTTGCCATTGACGTTTTTGGCAACAAGGAAGTGAAGGATACATTATTAGATGTCACTTACACTAGAAAATATATATAAATTCCATGTACATCCAAATGTACTTTCTTAAGATTTTGGTCATTAATGCACAATACCTCAGAGACCAAAAAATCTGTGCGTCATGCATAACAAAGTCCTTTTTAGGGGATACTTATTTTCTGTGTAGCTGGCACTATTGTTCATTACTGGCAAGCGGTATATATATAATAGTTTTAGACTGATGTTAGTAAGTCTTAATAGAAGACAGAGAGGAAAAGCTGTAACTTTTCCAGAAAGTGTTGCTGATAGTGATGGCAGTGCATCAGGAAATGAGGTCGTAGTAAGAAAGGAAGAAGTTGAGGATCAAGGAGGATAGAAACAGTGAGGGTGATGGTAGAGATGAAGAAAGTTATAGATTGTTGTGGAAGTCAGGCATTTTGGTACATATGCCAGTTTGGAAAATGTGATCCATACTATAGTATATATATAATATATAGAACCAAAGGTCAGATGCCATATTGGCCTCACTACACTGACAAGTAGGGATGCTCCAAAATGATGACTAAACCGGTCAAATTCGAGTTATTAGAAATTACAAGAAAGAAACAATGGTAAAGATTTTGTAATCCTTTTTGAAACACTAATGCTGCATCCAAAATCAAATATTTTCCTATTGTATGCGAAACACAGTATGCCAAAAGTGTAGTATGTCCGAATACATGTGTCACAGTGCGTTGCAGGGAGGCAGATGAAGATTATAGGTCCAACACGAAAGTTTAATGAATATAAACCAAATGATAGGTGAATAGATAGCAACATACACTCTTTACATAAACGTGACAGAGAATGAATGTGAGGGTACAACTTAAATAGAAAGAAATGAGGATGATTAATTAAACAGTTCTGTTTAGTTTCATGATAATGAAACTAAACAGAACAGACTAGTGACAGAACGCCCCCCTGGTGGACCGCAGGAGCCAAGAGACATTTTTGGTGAAGGAGACCCAGGTGAAGTCTCGACGACGAGCATCACAGGCGGAGCCAGAGAATCTGAGGATAGAGGCAACGCTGGTGAGACCGAGGACAGAGGCGACCCAGAAGGGAGGAAGGAGACTGCTGCAGCCGTAGGGGAGAAGGGACAGAGCACTGCGGACGACCTGGATGTCCATGGCGTAGGCAGAGCGACACCAAGGCGGAGCCTGTGGGGCGAGGGATCCCGGTGGAGTCACTTGGACAAGGGTTGCCGAAGGTGGGAAGAGCCAGGGCAGAACCGACAGGTTGATGCGCCGAGATGGAACTAGTGCGTTCGAGGCTGGAGGCAGAGCTGCAGGAACCTCGATTAAAGAAACTGCTGATGGTTGCTTGATCTGTGGCTCAATGTCCTGGCAGGGCATGCAAACTTCAAGCAGCGGTGGGGCTGGAGGACTGGCTGAGCTCTGGGATGATGGAGGGGACAGTAGACTGGACATAATGATGGTGAGTAGGGTAATTTACACACACATCACAGAAGCGAGCACATCACAGTCCATTTTGCTCATTTTGCGGTCTTTAAACAGCGATGAAGGTTCAAATACTGGGTGGGTTTGGGTGGGAGGCGTTCCTTCCTCACTGACGTCCAGCAGCCAGTCCTCGGTTCCCGATCCCTCGTCCGCTGATGTCACGGGCTCACACCCCTGGTCAGACTCACTCGGGGGCTCTTCGGTGAACTCTGTCCTTTGGTCCTCAGTTGTCGCAGTGGATGGTCCCTCAACTTCTGTGGGGGGCTCTTGTGCATTTTCCACGGTCGGAGGTGGAAACCTAGGCTCAGGGTCTGGCTGGGTTCTGGATCAGGGCCACATGCTCTCCAAACACATCAGCACGTCCTCTCTCCAGTTCAGTCTGGTGGTGTCTGGGAGGGTTACGGGGTTGTGATAATTAACCCCAATCCAGAACAGGGTCTTAAGGGTCTCATTGTTGAGCAGGCAGTGGACGGCGAGACGTAAAAACCCATTAGTGAAGGTGAGAAAATCGCTGCTTTCTTGTGCCACCCTTGTGGTCCGGTCATATGTCATGGTGGGGTGCAGGGAGGCAGACGAAGATTATAGTTCCAACAGGAAGGTTTAATGAATATAAACCAAATGATAGGTGAATAGATAGCAACATACGCTCTTTACATAAACGTGACAGAGAATGAATGTGAGGGTACAACTTAAATAGAAAGCACAAACGAGGATGATTAATCAAACACAGCTGACACATGAAGACAAATGAGCGGGAAAACTGAACAAAGGAGCAAATTATGTGAATGAAAACAAACTAAAAGTCCATGATAATGAAACTAAACTGACTAATGACAACATAGGATTGAAAAACTGTAGGTGAAAAGTTCTCGGATGACTTACTATTTGTGCCGAGATTCTGAAGTGCGCATTCAGTGGAGACTTTACTATCCCATGAGGCCACAAGAGAGGATTTATGAATGGCAGTGAAGCAATGCCACGTAGGCCATGTGACCGTTATACATTTACGTCTGAATTTCATTAATACTACCCATATTCATACTATATTCAACATACTTTTTAATGGTCACAAAGTAAATTCAAATGCAGCACCTACTCAGACAGTACACAGCAAAATCTCCAGAGTTAAATTAACTCTGCTCAGAGAACATATGGTCCCTCTCTACATAAAGTTAAAATAACACTGAAGCAGAGTTAAAGTTAATGACATAATGTGCTGTTTGTGGAGTTGTTTAATCAGATTTTGAGAGATTTAATGTCTTTTATCTTCAGTTGATTTCATCTAAGGCTGTGGCTGGAAGTCATTTGTAGTTATTGTATTTCTCTTCAGTGATTCTGCTTGTTAACAGCAGGTGTTCATCACTAATGTTCAATCATAACTTAAATCACTTAATCACTAATTATCTCATTAACTTAAACTCTGCTTCAGTGTTACTTTAACACTATATAGAGAGGGACCATATGTAATCTGAGCAGAGTTAATTTAACTCTGGGGATTTTGCTGTGTACATGATTTCGGACGCACCGTCTGTCTGAAGATTAGATATAAGAGTGAATGGTTTCAATGAGTGGGCCACTTTTAGTGTCTAAACTGTAACACTAATAGAAAAAATTACAAAAGCACATTACAAAATTACTCAAATTTAAAAATAAAAACTTATTCAAAATATTAGTAAATAGCCTAATATAATAGTATAGAAATAATGCTAAAACAATACAGTTATGCAAGTCCTACTAATCTGATAATTCATAATTGTTTATTTTTTTGTTTTTAAATTTAGTTTTACTTTTAACTGTTTGTACATATCTGTGTGTAAACTATAATGCAAACAGGAATTATGAGCTGCTGTTTGGCCAGATTTCAGAAATATAATCACACTTTCAGTCTCTCTCTCTCTCTTTAAAAAAGGGGCAAGGCATTTCACGTGATATGGAGAACCACAAGAAAGAGACCTGATAAGAAAAATAGAAAGCAGGACATGTTGAACATCGCCATCTGGAAGCTCATTGTACTCATGGAGAGAGGTAAGGTCATTAATTTTTTTGTCTTTTACTTCACAGACATTTATATCCTTTTCCGAGAAACTTTTTATTTAGTGGAAATGTAGCTAAATCAAGTGCATTGGGAATTAAATGTGTGCAAAAATTTCTGAAAAGTTTCTAAATGATTTCTGTAGTGAATGAAGAGACATGTTCTGTTCTTTCAATGAAGAGTATTAATGAAACCATATGTTTTTTTTTCTTGTAGAGAGGAATTAAAAGCAAATCATGCCCCCATCAGCTAGCACAAACCTGGGCTACACCCCTCCCGATGGAGGCTGGGGGTGGGCCGTGGTGTTCGGATCTTTCATCTCCATCGGCTTCTCTTATGCCTTTCCCAAGTCTCTCACCATCTACTTCAAAGAAATCCAGGAGTATTTCTCCATCTCCTACAGTGAGATAGCCTGGGTCTCCTCCATCATGCTGGCTACCATGTATGCAGGAGGTTAGAAAGCATATTACTCAAATTTGCATATTGATTTGATAGCACATGATATGTACGTGTATCACTTTTGGAAACGATGACATTGCTTGGCATTTAATGTACTTCCACAAATGGGCATAGCAGTTCAATGTGTGCTAGAACTAACCAAATAACAGGAGGCACCCAAATCAAAGATTACTTTGTCCCCATGGTTGCACAATAAGCCAGAGCTATTTTTAGCCTTATTTTGTGTAGGTTATATTTAGAGGTCAAGGTTTTAGTACTACTTTTGAGTTCATGACACCTAATATGAGTATTGCATCATCTTTTTTTCTCACCTTGCAGGACCTGTGAGCAGCATTTTGGTCAATCGCTATGGTAGCCGCCCAGTGGTGATTGCTGGTGGGCTAATGGTTGGGCTTGCTATGGTAACGGCTTCTTTTGGCACTACCATTTTGCATTTGTATTTATGCGTGGGAGTTATTGGAGGTACGTATTTTAAAGATTATCACAGCAATAGCCAAATCCTTAGAAATTAGGCCATAATGCATATAGACATAGTATATAGATTGTAATTCAGATGGATTATAATTCACTCCCCTTCTTGTGACATTGTTCTTCTGCTAGTAAAAACATGCTTCATTCTGATTGGTCAGTGTCAGTGCAGTAGGGTTCCTCCCCTGCATGTGAATGTGTGTGATCAAAGATTAAAAAATCAAGGTCAAAGCTTTCTGTTCGGTCTCTATGTTTAAATGAATATTGCGGTTTAAATTCAATCTCTATATGGAAGCTCTGACTTTTTTACTTCACTACAATTCAGAAAAAACATGTCATTCCTTGTTATTTTGAAGTGGAGATACTGAAACCTGATCTGAGACCCAATAGCAATGTACGATTTGTGAGCGAATCATTCTAATGAATTGATTATTTTCAATGAAACGTATTCAACTGTTTAACAGATCACATTCTGTAATTCATTAGTGAATTTGACCATTCCAATTGCAGCAGTTAAAAACTTACTGATCCAATGATGCATTCAAATTGAGTCTTAAAGGGTTAGTTAAAAAATGAAAATTCTGTAATTAATTAAAATTAATTACTCACCTTCATGTCGTTCCAAACTTGTAAGACCTTCGTTCATCTTCAGGACACAAATTAAGATATTTTGATGAAATCTGAGAGCTTTCTGATGTCCCATAGACAGCAATTTAATTACCATTTTCTAGACCCAGAAAAGTACTAAAGACATTGTTAAAACAGTTCATGTGACTACAGTGGTTCAACCTTAATGTTATGAAGACTTTATTCATCAGTTTCTTCTCTTCCATGTCAGTTTCCAATGCTGTTCACATTGTAAACACAGTGCAGCGCTTCCGGGTTCGACGTCAGAATGACGACTCAGTATTGACCAGCTCCTTCGTCAGCATCACGCATGTGTCGTGGTGCTCACGTGAACAGCGTCGGAGAAATAAATTGTTGAATAAAATATCAAATTTCTGGGCCTTGAAAGTGATAATTAAATTGCCGTCTATGAGGGGTCAGAAAGCTCTCGGATTTCATCAAAAATATCTTAATCTGTGTTCTGAAGATGAATGAAGGTCTTACGGGTGTGGAACGACATGAGGGTGAGTAATTAATGAGAGAAATTTAATTTTTTGGGAATGAACTAACCCTTTAACGAATCAGTGTAC
This sequence comes from Megalobrama amblycephala, assembly GCF_018812025.1. Classification (NCBI taxonomy): domain Eukaryota; kingdom Metazoa; phylum Chordata; class Actinopteri; order Cypriniformes; family Xenocyprididae; genus Megalobrama; species Megalobrama amblycephala. The sequence goes on from NC_063067.1 coordinate 31,410,534, forward strand.
AGTATCTCACAGGAGTGAGTACACCCCTCACATTTTTGTAAATATTTTATTATATCTTTTCATGTGACAACACTGAATAAATGACACTTTGCTAAAATGTAAAGTAGTGAGTGTGCAGCTTGTATAACAGTGTAAATTTGCTGTCCCTTCAAAATAACTCAACATACAGCCATTAATGTCTAAACCGCTGGCCACAAAAGTGAGTACACCCCTAAGTGTAAATGTCCAAATTGGGCGCAATTAGCCATTTTCTCTCCCCGGTGTCATGTGACTCGTTAGTGTTACAAGGTCTCAGGTGTGAATCGGGAGCAGGTGTGTTAAATTTGGTGTTATCGCTCTCACTCTTGTATACTGGTCACTGGAAGTTCAACATGGCACCTCATGGCAAAGAACCCTCTGAGGATCTGAAAAAGAGAGTTGTTGCTCTACATAAAGATGGCGTAGGCTATAAGAAGATTGCCAAGAGCCTGAAACTGAGCTGCAGCACGGTGGCCAAGACCATACAGCGGTTTAACAGGACAGGTTCCACTCAGAACAGGCCTTGCCATGGTCGACCAAAGAAGTTGAGTGCACGTGCTCAGCATCATATCCAGAGGTTGTGTTTGGGAAGTAGACGTATGAGTGCTGCCAGCATTGCTGAACAGGTTAAAGGGGTCAGCCTGTCAGTGCTCAGACCATATGCCGCACACTGCATCAAATTGATCTGCATTGCTGTCATCCCAGAAGGAAGCCTCTTCTAAAGATGATGCTCAAGAAAGCCCGCAAACAGTTTCCTGAAGACAAGCAGACTAAGAGCATGGATTACTGGAACCATGTCCTGTGGTCTGATGAGACCAAGATAAACTTATTTGGTTCAGATGGTGTCAAGTATGTGTGGTGGCAACCAGGTGAGGAGTACAAAGATAAGTCAAGTATGGTGGTGGCAGTGTCATGGTCTGGGGCTGCATGAGTGCTGCCGGCACTGGGGAGCTACAGTTCATTGAGGAGCCATGAATGCCAACATGTACTGTGACATACTGAAGCAGAGCATGATCCAACATATTGGATTCCAACATGATAACGACCCCAAACACATCTCCAGGACGACCACTGCCTTGCTAAAGAAGCTGAGGGTGAAGGTGATGGACTGGCCAAGCATGTCTCCAGACCTAAACCCTATTGAGCATCTGTGGGGCATCCTCAAACTGAAGGTGGAAGAGCGCAAGGTCTCTAACATCCACCAGCTCCGTGATGTCCTCATGGAGGAGTGGAAGAGGACTCCAGTGGCAACCTGTGAAGCTCTGGTGAACTCCATGCCCAAGAGGGTTAAGGCAGTGCTGGAAAATAATGCAGGCCACACAAAATATTGACACATTTTGGGCCCAATTTGGACATTTACACTTAGGGCTGTACTCACTTTTGTGGCCAGCGATTTAGACATTAATAACTGTGTGTTGAGTTATTTTGAGGGGGCAGCAAATTTACACTGTTATACAAGCTGCACACTCACTACTTTACATTGTAGCAAAGTGTCATTTCTTCAGTGTTGTCACATGAAAAGATATAATAAATTAGTTACAAAAATGTGAGGGTGTACTCACTTCTGTGAGATACTGTATCTGTCTTGTCTGACTCAAAATGAGCCAAAAACTAGCAGTAATATGATTCTCAAAGCTCCAGTGTGCTGACTCCTAATAATAATTCATAATAATGTTAGATTGGACACTTAACTATTTAGTATCATATCTACCATTCAAAGGTTTGGGGTTGTGATGATTTTTTAAAATGTTTCTTATGCTCACTAAGGCTGCATTTATTTAATAAAAAATACAGTAAAGAATTAAGTAATATTGTGAAATATTTTCAGCATCATTACTCCAGTCTTCAGTGTCACATGATCCTTCAGAAATCGATCTAATATGATGATTTGCTGCTCAAGAAACATTTCTTATTATCATCAATGTTGAAAACAATTGTGCTGCTTAATATTTTTGTGCAAACCGTGATATTTCATTTATTTGGAACAGAAATCTTATATAACATTATAAATGTCTTTACTGTCACTTTCAATCAATTTAATGCCGCCTTTCTGAATAAAACTACACATTCAGAGCATTATGGAATATGTCAAATCCTTTCAGTGCATGATACTTAAGTAAATACTTAACAGAAGTAAGTACTTCTACTCAAGTAGATTACTTTTATTGGAGTAATATGTCTTCAGGTTATATACTTTGTTAAATGTTAACTCATTGACAATGCACATAAAAAAAGCTTTTGTTTTACAGGCTTTGGCTTAGCTTTTAACCTTCAACCAGCTCTTACGATAATCGGCAAATACTTCCTTGTGAAAAGGCCAATAGCAAATGGCTTGGCAATGGCGGGGAGTCCAGTCTTCCTTTCCACCCTGGCACCCCTCAACCAATTTCTCTTTGATCATTTTGGATGGCGAGGAAGCTTCCTCATCCTCGGAGGAGTGCTGCTCAACTGCTGCGTAGCTGGAGCACTTATGCGACCCATCAAGATAAAAATAAAACCGCCAGTGAGCCAAACCACTGATGACAAAGACACAGCGGAGCTGGACGTCAACCCTCAGATAGCTGGACAAGACAAGTCCATGCAGTCAGGCTGTGCCGCAAAGGTCAACCAGTTCATTGATGTATCCCTCTTCAAGCACAGAGGCTTCCTGATCTATCTGGTGGGAAATGTGCTCATGTTTTTTGGATTTTTTGCCCCAGTGGTCTTCCTGGCTCCATATGCCAAGCATCAGGGGATAGACGAGTACTCCGCAGCATTCCTGCTCTCCATATTTGCTCTAGTGGACATGTTCGCACGTCCAGGAACGGGTCTGGTAGCCAACACCAGATGGATCAGGCCCAAGATCCAGTATTTCTTCAGCTTCGCTGTGATATATAATGGCCTGTGCCATCTGATGTGTCCGCTCTTACCAGGTTACATAGGCCTGGTGGTGTACGCTGTGTTTTTTGGCCTGGCTTTTGGGATGGTGTGTGCTCTTCTTTTCGAGGTACTCATGGATCTGGTGGGAGCTCAACGGTTCTCCAGTGCGGTTGGGCTCGCTACCATTATCGAGTGTGGGCCTGTCCTGTTGGGACCACCCCTCTCTGGTAAGTGTTCACTATTATATCTCTCCATGTTATATTATATATTAACAGGTTTCTTCCTCAGGTTTACTGGTTGACATCTTCATGGACTATAAATACATGTACTTTGCTTGTGGTGTGATGATGCTGGCTGGAGGTATCTTCCTCCTCATCATGAACTATTACAACTACAGATGGTTGGAAAAGGAAAAGAAACAGAGAAAGGTAGAAGAGCTACAGATTGGCTCAGCCAAAGAGCTTGCTGCCATGGAGGAGGCCAAAGACGATGAGGAAGAGGTCAAACTCAGCACAGAGGAGAAAACCGCGGACTCAACCTGCTAAGAGCCCTGAATACTTTTGTTAGAATGAAACTCTAACCTGCTTGTCTGTCTCTCTATCTATCTATATATCTATTAGGGGTGTAACGATACCCTCATGTCACGATTCGATACATATCATTCGATACAACTCACAATGCAATGTTATTGCGATACTCCAAGACATATGGTAAAAGGATAACAAAAAATGTACTGTTGATTAAAATACTAAATTTGGTATTACATTGGGAGTGAAAATGAATAGGCTTGGACTTGGTGCTGGTAACCCAATGCAGAGGATGACGGTGACACCAGAATAAAAATAATAATGATTCTAACGCTGAAATGCTTTAGATGAATATGTTTGCACTCTGTCACTGACTATTTACTGGTATCACAAGACATTTGGCATTATCAGGACCCACAAATATTTCCTCCATTGCATTATTTTACATTTTATTCAACATTATATACAGTAGTTCAATGTAGTACTGATACTAAAACTCTGTAAACTTGGATTTTTTCTCACTCATAATTTTCATTTTGGGTGAGCTAAATATAATACATGTTGCATTTTTGTATTGCAATATATTGTTACACCCCTACTATCTATCTATCTATCTATCTATCTATCTATCTATCTATCTATCTATCTATCTATCTATCTAATGTCGCTATCAACCACACAGGATCAAGCATTTCTCAAAGTTGCATTATTATAAACAAGTTTTTGTTAATGTTTTTGTAATTTATGATCTTTTGTTTTATTTTTAAAGTTTTCTTTCTATATTATTACATCAATAAATTATAAAACAGGTAGGGCTGTGCCTAAACCTGTGTCTGCTCATATACTGTATTGTGTTATTTTAATATTATCTAGATAGTATTATTAATATATAGTTAATTTATAGATAAATTAATAATATATAGTTAATTTTTAATTAACTTTTAATTTATATTTTGTTTTCATCTTAATTTTAGTTTAAATCTTTTGTGTGCTTTTTGTTTCATTTTTTTTAAATATTTCATTTTTTTTTTTTTTTTTTTTGTTGAAAAAGTTTGGTTTTAGTAATTTTAGTATTTTAACTTTATTTCAGTTAGTTGCTAAGGCAACATTTTACATTTTTCATCAAAAATATTTTTTTATACTTTACATTTTTAAAGGGTTAGTTCACCCAAAAATGAAATTTCTGCCATTAATTACTCACGAAGAGAATACGTTTTGTTATTTTTGTTTTGTTTTTGCATGCAAAAAGTATTCTCGTCGCTTCATAATGTTAAGGTTGAACCACTGTAGTCACATGAACTATTTTTAATATGTTTTTAGTAGCTTTCTGGACCTTGAATGTGGTAATTACATAGCTTTCTATGGGGGATAAAAAACCTCTCGGATTTCATCAAAAATATCTTAATTTGTGTTTGAAGATGAACGAAAGTCTTACGGGTGAGTAATTAATGACAGAAGTGTCATTTTTTGGGTGAACTAACCCTTTAACAATAACAACAATGAAACTCAAGACCTTAATTTTGGTCTGAAAATATGCAGATGGACAAACAGATGATGAGTGTACATTATTATAACTGACATTCACCTTGACAAATTTATATAGTGAAATGTCCCAAGAAATGAAAACATTTATTTATCTACAGTATATGGCATCACAAACACATAGCACAGTTAATTTTTTACATGTTGATTACCAAAACAAATGGCTTGTTTAGCATCTCTACTCAGAACACACTAACATCTAGCACCAGTATTACTCAAGAAACTGAACTGATCAGTCATGGTCATCATAGTTTTTTAGTCTCCGATACAGAAGCACTACAGCGCTTATTTAAGAGTGGAATGTATGTACCAGACATTTAAACATATTTCACAGATTTAAATGCATCTGCTATGCAAGCTGTGCTGTTCACATATGTGACCCTGGACCACAAAACCAGTCATAAGTTGCACGGTATATTTGCAGCAATAGCCAAAAATACATTTTATGGGTCAAAATTTTCTTTCATGCCAAAGTCATTAGGATATTAAGTAAAGATCATGTTCCATGAAGATATTTTGTAAATTTCCTGCTGTAAATATATCAAAAATGTTATTTTTGTGAGTGGATATGCGTTGCTAAGGACTTCATTTGGACAACTTTAATATTTTTATATTTTTGCACTCTCAGATTCTCAAATAGTTGTATCTCGGCCAAATATTGCCCTATCCTAACAAACCACACATCAATGGAAAGCCTATTTATTCAAAAAATTGCCCCCTGTGACTGGTTTTGTGGTCCAGGGTCACATATGTTACACACCTAGCCATCCTTATTTAAAGAGACAATACACACACACAAAAATGACATTCTTTCATCATTTATTTATGTATGAAAGAACGTCATACAGGTTTGGAACAGCATAAGAATGAATAAATGATGACCGAATTGTAATTTTTGCGTGAAATATTCATTTAAGCCCCATTTGGAAAAATGAAAGCATGACCTTTTCATTCGGCATACAGAAAACATGCATGAACATGGACAGAAAATCTTATGGTGACCTAGTGCACAATAGAGTGTCAAGTATAAGAAGCCAGAAAGGCTCAGAGTTTTAGCCAGGGATGTTTGAGGCACTGAGCTGCGGTGGCCCTCCGCTCTGGCAGGAAGTTCAACATTTGCAAAAGGAAATCAGAGAAAAGTGACGCCTCTCTGAGGAGAAAGTGGTATTTCTCCACCAGCACTTCATACAGCCCCCATGGACGGAGGACAGCAATTCGCAGCAGGTCACCTGTGCAATAACGAACACAAGTGAACAGTTCGGTAATAAACATACAAATCACTCTTGCATTAAACTGATGAATTTGACAAATCCCACTAAGATAACTTGGGAAAGACTAATCTAGTGTTCTACTCACCCTTGCGGTTGAAATACTCATAGGAATATTTCCCAGACAGAGCCACTGACACTGGGATCTTTCCCAGGAGCTCAATAATATGAGCCAGGTGGTCTACAAACAATAGAAACGATCAACACCAAAAATCTACACTCTTCTAATAAAAATATTGAGGGTGGCGTTTAAATGGCTTACCTTCCTCTAAGGAGAAATTCTGCCCTGCTTTGGGTTCAAATAAGGAATCACCGGTGGCAAGCTCAAATGCCTGGTGCAAAATAATATTAATAAATACAAAATAAGTGATTAATCATAGAGTTATAATATTAAAATTTAAAATATAGTATTTTTTATATTTTATCATTCTAATGCAGCAAAACTGCAGCACTTTTTTTAATGTAATCAACACAATTTTCATTAAATATGGCATAAAACTACAAAAGACAATAATATTAATAATAAACATGATCAATACATGATGACAGCTTTTGGATGATATTTAGCAATGTTTAAAGTGATACGCACTTTTCCACATCAAAGTCCATTTTTTGTAAATATGAACGTTGATGTAGATTTTAGCATACGCGTACTCTATCAAATCTCAGCATAAGCACGTTTGATAAATGAGGCCCTGACCCTTTCGATTGTGATTTGGGCCACTTCCATATGTGTGGTCAGGTGTTTTGCTATGCGACCTCAGTCACCCACTGTCATATCAGAATTCATGCGACTTTTACCTCACTGTAGATCAACTTTTCTCACTATTTTGTGCTAATGAGAGTCATTCCAAAGATTTTTAAAGGGTTAGTTCAATACCGATAGTTGTTTGGTCACTGAGTGAATATGGCAGTCGCAGCAAAGTTATGCCACCTTCACGTGTTATCAGAATATTTCCTACGTCCCACTTTTGAAGTCATGATTATGAGCTTGTTGCATTTGTTGTCGGAAAGGACGGGAATCATTGAGGCCACCAGGTTTATTCATGCCGAAAGTCAAAATGATATTTAGCGTCCCATTCATTGACAACCACATTAACATTCACCCCACTATATAGATTCAGCTTGCTGCCAATTATGGAATTTCAGTCAAATACAGACTATTTTCACTGTGTATAAAACATACAATATGCTTCAAATGATTATTCTTATACACCGATCAGGCATAACATTATGAGCACCTTCCTAATATTGTGTTGTTTCCCCCTTTTTCTGCCAAAACAGCCCTGACCCGTCGAGGCATGGACTCCTCTAGACCCCTGAAGGTGTGCTGTGGTATCTGCACCAAGATGTTAGCAGAAGATCCTTTAAGTCCTGTAAGTTGTGAGGTGGATCCTCCATGGATTGGACTTGTTTGTTCAGCACATCCCACAGATGCTCGATTAGATTGAGATCTGGGGAATTTGGAGGCCAAGTCAACACCTCAAACTCGTTGTTGTGCTCCTCAAACCACTCCTGAACCATTTTTGCTTTGTGTCAGGAGCATTATCCTGCTGAAAGAGGCCACAGCCCCCCGGGAATACCGTTTCCATGAAAGGGTGTACATGGTCTGCAACAATGCTTAGGTACGTGTCAAAGTAACATCCACATGGATGGCAGGACCCAAGGTTTCCCAGCAGAACATTGCCCAAAGCATCACACTGCCTCCGCCGGCTTGCCTTCTTCCCATAGTGCATCCTGGTGCCATGTGTTCCCCAGGTAAGAGATGCACACGGACCCGGCCATCCATGTGATGTAAAAGAAAACATGATTCATCAGACCAGGCCACCTTTTTCCATTGCTCCGTGGTCCAGTTCTGATGCTCACGTGTCACTGTTGGCTCTTTCGGCGGTGGACAGGGGTCAGCATGGGCACCCTGACTGGTCTGCAGCTATGCAGCTCCATACGCAACAAACTGTGATGCACTGTGTATTCTGACACCTTTCTATCAGAACCAGCATTAACTTCTTGAGCAATATGAGCTACAGTAGCTCATCTGTTGGATCGGACCACACGGGCCAGCCTTCGCTCCCCACCTTGGTCGCCCATGACCCTGTCGCCGGTTCACCACTGTTCCTTCCTTGGAGCACTTTTGATAGATACTGACCACTGCAGACCGGGAACACCCCACAAGAGCTGCAGTTTTGGAGATGCTCTGACCCAGTCGTCTAGCCATCACAATTTGGTCCTTTTCAAACTCGCTCAAATCCTTACGCTTGCCCATTTTTCTACTTCTAACACATAAACTTTGAGGACAAAATTATCTAATATAGCTCACCCACTAACAGGTGCCGTGATGAAGAGATAATCAGTGTCACCTGTCAGTGCTCATAATGTTATGCCTGATCGTGTATATAAATATACTCTGCTTTAACGGCAAGACAAGGTGATGTAGCCGTTGTAGAAAAAGCTAATAAAGAATAGCAGTGACAACAGCAATCGCTCTCCCTTCCACCATGTTGGCCCGTCCATCTCGGGAACTTAAGTATCAAAATGATCCCCGAGCCTCCCAGTGGTAAACATGACTTGAAAAGGGCGCTCATGTCCGATCTTTAATTAGGAAACTCATATTTACGATTATTCCGATAGCACATGAAGGCAGATTTATTCTGATTCCGATATCATGTGAAATCAACATTTAAAAAAATAATGGGAACATGCAAACAAACAACAAAACAATTTGGATCTGAGCATTAAATCAGAGTCTTGCAGTTTGAACATAGCCAGATTTTCTTCAAGAAGGAATTTTCTTCTAGAAATTTCTGTCTCCAGCTAGACTCACCAAGCAGGCCACGCTCCAGATGTCAGCTGGAGGACCATATTCAGAGCCTAGAAGAACCTCCAGAGAGCGATACTGTCTGGTCTGGATCTCTTGACAGAAGTGTTTGTACTAAAATAACAACAAAAGAGGTTAGGTAATCTAATCAGGTAATCAGTATCAAGTTATTTGCTCTAATTAATTGATTCAGTGCATCAAGAATATCCTTTCACAAGATTCAGTCTGCATAGCTTTAGAAAAGCATTATATGAATTCACTGAATGTGTCGCACCACCCAACATGAGCTGCCGAGGTCTGCAATCTTCACCGTTATATTATCCATGTTTCCAGGTTTTCCAGCTGCTCCTACATGAAAGAAGAAGAGGATGTCAGCCTTCTCACTAAACTAACTACATGTTACATTCATTACAGTGATGGATTTACTTTACATATATGTTTAATGATTCTTTACCAGGATCCTGGAGTATTGTGGTTTTAAGTATTGCTGAAGTGTGCATTTGTAGTGCGCCCCCTTGAGGATGAGGCGGGGACTGCGGCGTGAGACACAGCAGTATGTTCTCAGGCTTGATGTCTGTGTGAATGATCTTACAGTGGTGGTGAAGATATTCCAGACCTTCAAGCACCTGCGACAGATACAGTTTTCAGGTCTTATGCTGATTTATTTATGGTCTTTATATAGAATTAAATTCTACACATAACTGTCTCACCTGAGTGATGACGTGTTTAACACAGGTGAGAGAGAGACCTGGACTACCAAAACACACCTGCCAACAGCGCAAGTCCGGCCCCAGCAGCTCCAACACCAAACAAATATCTACATAGTGGTCAAGAATCAACTAATAACGCTCGTTATGTATTGCTGTATTATATAAAGATGAAGTATACCCAACTTTCCCACAAAACTAAATTTATACAACCCTACAAGAATGGGTCGCTCTCAGGAGCTCAGTGAATTCAAGAGTGGTACTGTGATAGGTTGCCACCTGTGCAATATGTCAATTTGTGAAATTTCCTCACTACTAAGGAAATTTAGTGGTATCATAACAAAGTGGAAGTAATTTGGAAAAACAGCAACTTAGGCATGAAGTGGTAGGCCATGAAAATCACAGAGCGGGGTCAGGCACACAGTGCGCAGAAGTCTCCAACTTTCTGCAGAGTCAATAGTTACAGACCTCCAAACTTGGTGTGGCCTTCAGATTATCTGAAGAACAGTGCGTAGAGAGCTTCATGGAATGGGTTTCCATGGCCGAGGAGCTGCATCCAAGCCTTACATCACCAAGTGCAATGCAAAGCGTCGGATGCAGTGAAGTAAAGCACGCCGTCACTGGACTCTAGAGCAGTGGAGACGCAGTGGAGACGTGTTTTCTGGAGTGACCAATCACGCTTCTCTGTCTGGGAATCCGATGGACGAGTCTGGGTTTGGTGGTTGCCAGGAGAACGGTACTTGCCTGACTGCATTGTGCCAAGTTTGGTGGAGGGGGATTATGGTGTGGGGTTGTTTTTCAGGGGTTGGGCTTGAACCCTTAGTTCCAGTGAAAGGAACTCTTAATGTTTCAGCATACCAAGACATTTTGGACAATTTCATGCTCCCAACTTTGTGGGAACAGTTTGGGGATGGCTCCTTCCTGTTCAAACATGACTGCGCACCAGTGCACAAAGCAAGGTCCATAAAGACACGGATGAGTGAGTTTGGTGTGGAGGAACTTGACTGGCCTGCACAGAGTCCTGACCTCAACCCGACAGAACACCTTTGGGATGAATTAGAGCGGAGACTGTGAGCCAGACCTTCTCGCCAACATCACTGCCTGACCTCACAAATGCGCTTCTAGAAGAATGGTCAAAAATTCCCATAAACACACTCCTAAACCTTGTGGAAAGCCTTCCCAGAAGAATTGAGGCTGTTATAGGCTGCAAAGGGTGGGCCAACTCCATATTAAACCCTACGGATTAAGAATGGGATGTCATTAAAGTTGACGTGCACGTAAAGGCAGGCGTCCCAAAACTTTTGGCAATATAGTGTAACTACAAGCATTTGTAGTCATATACTCTGAGGATGGCTTGAGGGTGACTAAATCATGGAATAATTTTCATTTTGGGGTGAATTAACACTTTAATGATTCATTCAAATCATTTACTTACTCAACTGATTTGTTCAAACATACTGATTCATTTAGGAACGAAACAACACTGCGTGTTCCTCTGACACACCCAGTGGTTTACTCAGAGCGGAAATAGACAAAGTGGCAAAATTGTGTCTAAAATGTAGGAAAAGGAGAAATTATGTGATGAATAGTGTTTAATGTCCGGTATTTATTTTTAGACATTCCGAGGACATTCAAATGTAGTTTCATTCCCATAATGTTTACAAAATCAGCAAGCTGGAATGTTCCATTCAAGTTTGCATAACAAAACAAAACAAAAAAATATATACTGTATATATATTTTAACACAGCTAGGAACTTTTCTGAACTAGGACCTTCAAACTCAGGTCAATATTAAATCTTGAGGGGCTCTTTCGAATCAAAATAGGCCCGAGTCGATAGGGTTGGGGTCGGTCACGTTTGGACAGGCTCCTCGAGACCTATAAATAACCAGAGTTTGACCTCAGAGGGGTGGAAATCAGACTCAATCTGTGTTTTTTTACTTAATCGTTTTGTTTTTTGAGTCAGAATAGAGCCAGAATTTGAATGGCTATAACTTCATTAAGAGAATATTCAGAAACTTAATGAGAACATTAGCGAAACGTTCTTAGAACATTTTAAGTTAGATGGGGTGATGCTTCATTTCACATACATCATTTTAAGAAAGGATACGGATCCCGTTCACACCAGCTATTTTAAACTCATCCAGTAATTGCACTATACGTCTTTTAAGAGGGTTACGGGCTGTGGGACCACTGGCCTGGAGAGAGGGAAGAGGTGTACACACACACAGTGAAAGAAAAAAAGACAACCAGAGAGAGAAAGAGCGAGAGACACTCACACATCGCAGTAATGTCAGTTCATCTTGGCCAGCCTGAGTGAATCCCGCTCCGCTCTTTAACACCTTCACTGCCACATGCCTGCCTGACCTGCAAAACCACGAACATGAACACTTAAGAAACACATGGACATATGCTTCAGTACACTGAAACACATAGATACTGTGGTGCGAACACAACGTTTCAGTACCTGAGGTCAATGCAGAGCCATACAGTAGAGAAATAACCCCAACCCAGCTTTGACAGAACCTTGTATCTCTTATTAAACACAACTCCCACCTCAACTGGGTGATACCCACCTATAGAGAGATGACTTATCATTACTGTCAATCATCTAACACATAATAGTGTTCATGGTGTTATGGATTAATCTCATTTCACATGTGTACTTGCATAACTTGTCTAATAATAATGACATTTTATTATGGAATTAAAGAGGCTCACCGTAGCAGTAATCTCTTGGATCTTCATGTTCCTCCATGTAATTCGGTTCAAGATGTTCGTAATTTCTTAGAGTTTTCAGATTATAGTCCATAACAACTTGAGACCTGCATTACAACCCAACACACATATATTATCATCTTAAAGTGACATCTGACTATTCATACATGCATAATCACAAATATATGATGCCAAAAGTAGTGAGAGCCATAAATCTTGGCAAATGTGTTTGAAAACATATTGAGTTTCCTGTGAGTCTAAATAATTTAGTGGTTGATGATGTAATGGAGCATATACAAAAGACTAAACCTGTGGTGTATTCTTAGATAACCATAAATGTCCAGTATCCTGACACATTTGGCTCTCCAAGGGTCAGATAAGCCAGCACCGCATTTAGATCTCAACACCCGCTGCTGTGGGAGTTTACAGCAGGATCTGAACCCTGACCTGAAAATACATCATGCCACTTTCTGTCTGTCACTCATGTCACACAAGATTATGGAGGGCAATGTGAGGGACACATTCCCACAGTCAAACAAACGGTTCAATTTTAGCTTGACTGATAGTGAAAGAAACTTCACCGACACATGCAAAGGAGTAACCTGGTAATATCACTGCATGAATATGGTTCTCATGGTAATACCTTCAGTACTTTTTTCCCATTAAAAATCTTTTACAAGTTGTACAACAGATAGTTCCCTCAAGTGTAGACTAATAAAAATATAAACATTTTATTAAATTGATGTTTTTATTTGTTCCATATTTTATTTATAATTTCTGATTTTAAGCAGGACAGATAATGCAACCAGCCTGATAGCGGAAAAAATAATTTAAGTCTACACAGCACTTTTCCAAATGACAATATGTACTCATTTTTATAATATAATTTAATATATATTTATTTTTATGACATATGTTGTTTACAAAAATACAAAATATTTACAAAATATGCATATAACACATACAACAACTTTCATTCATTCATTCATTCATTTAAATATAAATATAGCTGCAAGCAGCAATTATGGGGCCAAGCACAAAGAAGGCACACAAGTCATGCCAACATGGCTCTGACCATCAGTACAACTGCAACGGGGAGGAATTAAAGACCTATTAAGATCATTTTAGGCAAAATAGCTGAAAAATCATAAATACAGTCAATAATAAATATTTACTGGTTTATTACTTTCGACAATGGTACACCAATGCATTTATAAAATATAGCATTTTTATCATAATCCTGTATTGGAGTTAATTGCAATTTCGTGTTTTGTTCCATTATAGCGCCACCAAGAGGCACAATCCCACCAATTTGTTTATGTGTCCTCAGAGTGACCCCATACATGTGTGTCAAATTTAGTGAAAATATCTTATTTTGTTTTGGAGTTATAGACATTTATATGTATGAGATCATAAAAATGACCCATGGATGACTTTGTTTTGATTTCTTTACAATTTCCTATCAAAATTTTGATATTTGGGTCTTAAATTTTGAATTAATTTTAATTAATTTTTCGTAAATTTCGGTTTCGTCTCGATCGGACTAACAGTTTCGAATATATTCGCAAAAGTTTTTTAAGCGCTAAATCACCATGTTGCACAAACCATAAGGCGAAACCTTGCAACTTTGGTATCGTTGGAGTAGGCAAGGATTCAGGAGTCTAACAATATCCCTGCGTTCCAATGTCCATACTATCCATCCTAAATAGTATGTGAGTTTAAAATAAGTGTGTCCCAAAGCATAGTATGTTGAAAAGAGTATGCCAAAAGTCCCCGGATGGTCTACTATTTCCGGTAGATTTTCGAAGTGTGGATCCGTGCACACTATAAAGGCTAATATTGCCCACAACCCATTGCGCGTTGGACGAGGATTCAGTTCAGAACTACAAACACGAGTGAAAAGTGTTAAAAAACTACAAAACATGGCGGATACGCGCGATCGACGCTGAGAGATTTGAGTGACTAATAATCAGTTTAACCTGATAGAAAATATATATTGTTGTTATACATGTTATCCGTGTTATTTTTCATCTGCAAATACCAATGTGGACTTTTATAAAGATCCGAATGGCCATTAACTTTTAAATGCATCATTATGCATTAATATGAGGAGAGTTCTCCACATGAAAGACTCGCAACTGCATATCAACATGCTGCATTTCTCTCCGATACGGTAGGAAATTAAGTAAATGAAATGTGGAGGATGTAAGATGATTGACAGGCCAGTTTACGGTGACAGGATGCGACAGAGAGAAAAGACGCGATTGTATGACGTGTTAGTATGTCCCAAAGCTTGTCTACTCTTTTGCTACACACTCAAAAGTAAGTACTTTTTGTTCACAGAAAGAGTACATACTTTTAGGGCGTAGTATAAGTAGGCGAATTGGGACGCAGCATAAGACTCCTGTGAAAATAAGTCAATCACATCCAAAGTTATAAGCATATAAATAATTTTTTTCTCCACTAGGTGGCGCTGGTCCTGAAACTTCTCAGACTCCTTCAGGGTATTGTGCTGATGACCCAAACCAAGTTTTGTAATGACACGCTAATGCATTCATAAAGATACAGCATTTTTGTACAAAATTCAAAATGGCCGTTGGCCATTTGGCCAAAATTGGATATCATTTGTCTCGGTATGATGCCCCAAATCTAACGAGACTACATTTATGATTTTTGGACAAAAAATATAAAATAAGCAAAAATAGCCATTTTTTGTATCTCCGGACCAGTAGGTGGCACTGTGTCGAAATGCTGCATATAACCTCAGGTCATGCATGTGATGACATGTACCAAGTTTGGTCTGAATATGATAAAGTATTGTGGAGATACAGCCTTATGTCTATTTTCACAAGTGTAAGGTAAAAACACAAGGTAAAATTTGTTCATGCATTTTTGAAAACATTTCAAGAAATCGTCTTGAATTCCATAACTTTTTGACAGAAGATGATCTGGTTCAATTTTCATGAAAATTGGAGTAACGGCCTAGGAGGAGCTCAAAAAAGTAGGTTTTTCATTTTTGTAGGTTTTGTTTCTAGCCCTTACAGTTCAAATGTTAATAGCATAAACGTGAGTGAAAATTTGGACAGGTGGTGGCACTAGAGGGATTGAGTTAGAGACTCCAAATTTGCTATAGTGACAGTTTAGACTGTCCTCTAACTGTGTGCCAAATTTCATAACTTTCCCACAAGCGGTTCTATGGGCTGCCATAGACATCCAGAGTGGAAACGGAAGAATAATATTAAGAACGCCAACGGATACAATAGGTGCCTTCGCACCCTCGATGCTTGCAACCTAATTATTGTGATGTATGGGTTTAATCAGTGGAAGGGGAAAGTAGCATAATTTACCTCAACTTCAGAAATCTTGTTATTAATCTAAATGTGTCATTATGTCAAGTGCTTAAATCACTCAAAATAGAGTCAATTAGGATTGATGTTCTCAAATGATCAAAGTACATGATCTGCAGTCTGAGAACCACTGCTATAGACCAAATAACATTGAAACTATCATATGAAACTCTCAGCTAATATAAAGCACATACTATATAAAACTACATAACTCTCATCTAAATATAAAGCAGACATTTTCGTTATATAAGGATTCATTTCTGCCAGCACCACTTGGCCAGTACAGTATCCATGTCCTGAAGACCAGGGTTCACACTCATAAACTGCAGTCAAACTCTCTCATTAAACTTTGTTATTTTTTTTTTTTTTAAATAGAAGAATTGGATGAGATTTACTATATGGCTACCACAGGCCACAGACTGAAACTCTGACCCAAAAACAACAACCCAAAAGTAGGAGCTCATATTTTTGTGAATGTTTTTTCACTAAAATATATCCAGAAGCATGCTGAGTACTCACGATTTGGTGCAGATCGTATCGGTTGTGTTTGTTTGCATGATTTCATCAGAGGTCTGAAGCTGCTTATAGATGCTCCTCTGGTTTTTGAATGGGGGGATTTCCTCTAAACTCTCCAAAACCCTCTCTCTTTCTACACCTCTCTCTCTCTCTCTCTCTCTCTCTCTCTCTCTCTCAGAGTTGAGAGATATTCTGAGGAGACAGGTGTCTGTGTTACTCATTTAACTAAAGCATAAGCAAAACAAACTTTTAGACACTGCAGAAAACACTGAAGCAGCAAAAACACACAGACTAAATTACATTAACAAGGAACTGCTCATGGATCATCCAACTTAAGTGAGCTGCACAATGCCACAAGAAACATCATTTCAAACAATAGCATTACATTACACTGTGACTGTATAGTAGCAATAATTCAAAATGAAAGTGTTTGTAACACATTTAGAGCCGTAAATATTATGCCGTATTTGGAAAGGAATGTAAAAAATATTATACTCACACATGACATCACCCCCTCTATAAAAAGACACAAAAACACGGGCATGTCTGCAGCCAGATCCCATTGGAGCAGTTTGGAGCACAAGTTGCTGTGGTTTCTGTGCATTGTCTTGCATTAAGGGCTGAAAATACCCACCAGTCAGCTGGAGAACACAGAGAGAGAGAGAGAGAGACGGTAGCTGTCTACGGTTAATATGAGCCAGGTGGAACAATTAGGAATGAGGAATGAGAGACAGCAAGTAGCAATGCATCTAAATATTAGTTGTAAACAAAATTAAGCAATACACACCAAAACAAACAAACAAACAAACAAACAAAAAAGTACATTATTTATATTTGAACGAATGTAAAGTAATGAGAGATGGCAAATACCAAAGCTTCTATATATTTGTTTTGAACAAAATGAAACAATACAAACTAAAACAAACAAACAATCAAACAAAAATACAATCTTTACATTTGCACAATTGTAGAGTAAGAACAGATAGATAGCAAATAGCAATACATCTAAATAGTGGCTGTGAACAAAATGAAACAATACAAACCAAAACAAACAAACAAACAAAAAAAAAACATTATTTACATTTGAACGAATGTAAAGTAATGAAAGCAAATACCAAAGCATGCAAATATTAATTGTGAACAAAGAGAAACAATACAAACTAAAACAAACAAACAAGCAAGCAAGCAAGCAAACAAACAAACAAGCAAACAAACAAACAAACAGAAAAGCATTATTTACATCTGAACGAATGTAAAGTAATGATAGCAAATACCAAAGCATGTAAACATTAATTGTGAACAAAGAGAAACAATACAAACTAAAACAAACAAACAAGCAAGCAAGCAAGCAAGCAAGCAAGCAAACAAACAAACAAACAAACAAACAGAAAAGCATTATTTACATCTGAACGAATGTAAAGTAATGATAGCAAATACCAAAGCATGTAAACATTAATTGTGAACAAAGAGAAACAATACAAACTAAAACAAACAAGCAAGCAAGCAAGCAAGCAAGCAAGCAAACAAACAAACAAACAAACAAACAAACAAACAAACAGAAAAGCATTATTTACATCTGAACGAATGTAAAGTAATGATAGCAAATACCAAAGCATGTAAATATTAATTGTGAACAAAGAGAAACAATACAAACTAAAACAAGCAAACAAACAAGCAAGCAAACAAACAAACAAACAAACAAACAAACAAACAAACAGAAAAGCATTATTTACATCTGAACGAATGTAAAGTAACAAACTGAACAAAATGAAACAATACAAACTAAAACAAACAAACAAACAAACAACAAATAGAAAAGCATTATTTTACATCTGAACGAATGTAATGATAGCAAATACCATAGCATGTAAACATTAATTGTGAACAAAGAGAAACAATACAAACTAAAACAAACAAGCAAGCAAGCAAGCAAGCAAGCAAGCAAGCAAGCAAACAAACAAACAAACAAACAAACAAACAAACAGAAAAGCATTATTTACATCTGAACGAATGTAAAGTAACAAACTGAACAAAATGAAACAATACAAACTAAAACAAACAAACAAACAAACAAACAAATAGAAAAGCATTATTTACATCTGAACGAATGTAATGATAGCAAATACCATAGCATGTAAACATTAATTGTGAACAAAGAGAAACAATACAAACTAAAACAAACAAGCAAGCAAACAAACAAACAAACAAACAAACAAACAAACAAACAAACAAACAAACAAACAAACGAAAAGCATTATTTACATCTGAACGAATGTAATGATAGCAAATACCAAAGCATGTAAATATTAATTGTGAACAAAGAGAAACAATACAAACTAAAACAAACAAACAAACAAGCAAGCAAGCAAGCAAGCAAGCAAGCAAACAAACAAACAAACAAACAAACAAACAAACAAACAGAAAAGCATTATTTACATCTGAATTAATGTAAAGTAATGATAGCAAATACCAAAGCATGTAAATATTCGTTGTGAACAAAATGAAACAATACAAACTAAAACAAACAAACAAGCAAGCAAGCAAGCAAGCAAGCAAGCAAACAAACAAAAACAGAAAAGCATCATTTACATTTGAATGAACGTAGTGATAGCAAATACCAAAGCATGTAAATATTAATTGTGAACAAAGAGAAACAATACAAACTAAATCAAACAAGCAAGCAAGCAAGCAAACAAACAAACAAACAAACAAACAAACAAACAAACAGAAAAGCATTATTTACATCTGAACGAATGTAAAGTAATGAAAGCAAATACCAAAACATGTAAATATTAATTGTGAACAAGGAGAAACAATACAAACTAAAACAAACAAACAAGCAAGCAAGCAAGCAAGCAAACAAACAAAAACAGAAAAGCATTATTTACATCTGAACGAATGTAAAGTAATGATAGCAAATACCAAAGCATGTAAATATTCGTTGTGAACAAAATTAAACAATACAAACTAAAACAAACAAACAAGCAAGCAAGCAAGCAAGCAAACAAACAAAAACAGAAAAGCATTATTTACATCTGAACGAATGTAAAGTAATGATAGCGAATACCAAAGCATGTAAATATTCGTTGTGAACAAAATGAAACAATACAAACTAAAACAAACAAACAAGCAAGCAAGCAAGCAAGCAAACAAACAAATAGAAAACCATTATTTACATCTGAACGAATGTAAAGTAATGATAGCAAATACCAAAGCATGTAAATATTAATTGTGAACAAAGAGAAACAATACAAACTAAAACAAACAAGCAAGCAAGCAAGCAAGCAAGCAAACAAACAAACAAACAAACAAATAGAAAAGCATTATTTACATCTGAACGAATGTAAAGTAATGATAGCAAATACCAAAGCATGTAAATATTAATTGTGAACAAAGAGAAACAATACAAACTAAAACAAACAAGCAAGCAAACAAACAAACAAACAAACAAACAAACAAACAAACAAACAAACAGAAAAGCATTATTTACATCTGAACGAATGTAAAGTAATGAGAGAGCAAATACCAAAGCATCTAAATATTAATTGTGAACAAAGAGAAACAATACAAACTAAAACAGACAAAAAAGCAAGCAAGCAAGCAAGCAAACCAGCAAGCGAACAAACAAACAAACAAACAAACAGAAAAGTATTATTTACATCTGAACGAATGTATGTAATGATAGCAAATACCAAAACATCTAAATATTCGTTGTGAACAAAATTAAACAATACAAACTAAAACAAACAAACAAACAAACAAACAAAAATACAATCTTTACATTTACACAATTGTAGAGTAATAACAAATAGATAGCAAATAGCAATACATCTAAATAGTGGCTGTGAACAAAATTAAACAATACAAACTAAAACAACAACAACAAAAAAAAAACCATTATTTACATTTGATTAAATGTAAAGTAATGAGAGAGCAAATACCAAAGCATCTAAATATTCATTGTGAACAAAATGAAACAATACAGTCAAACAAAATGGTAACCTTTACATTTACACAATTGTAGAGGAATAACTGATAGCAATAGCAATACATCTAAATAGTGGCTGTGAACAAAATTAAACAATACAAACCAAAACAAACAAACAAAAAAAACCATTATTTACATTTGAACGAATATAAAGTAATGATAGCAAATACCAAAGCATCTAAACATTCATTGTGAACAAAGAGAAACAATACAAACTAAAACAAGCAAGCAAGCAAGCAAACAAACAGAAAAGTATTATTTACATCTGAACGAATGTAAAGTAATGATAGCAAATACCAAAACATCTAAATATTCGTTGTGAACAAAATTAAACAATGCAAACTAAAACAAACAAACAAACAAACAAACAAACAAACAAACAAACAAAAATACAATCTTTACATTTACACAATTGTAGGGTAATAACAAATAGATAGCAAATAGCAATACATCTAAATATTCGTTGTGAACAAAATTAAACAATGCAAACTAAAACAAACAAACAAACAAACAAACAAACAAACAAACAAAAATACAATCTTTACATTTACACAATTGTAGAGTAATAACAAATAGATAGCAAATAGCATACATCTAAATAGTGGCTGTGAACAAAATTAAACAATACAAACTAAAACAACAACAACAACAAAAAAAACATTATTTACATTTGATTAAATGTAAAGTAATGAGAGAGCAAATACCAAAGCATCTAAATATTCATTGTGAACAAAATGAAACAATACAGTCAAACAAAATGGTAACCTTTACATTTACACAATTGTAGAGGAATAACTGATAGCAATAGCAATACATCTAAATAGTGGCTGTGAACAAAATTAAACAATACAAACCAAAACAAACAAACAAACAAAAAACATTATTTACATTTGAACGAATATAAAGTAATGATAGCAAATACCAAAGCATCTAAACATTCATTGTGAACAAAGAGAAACAATACAAACTAAAACAAACAAACAAGCAAGCAAACAAACAGAAAAGTATTATTTACATCTGAACGAATGTAAAGTAATGATAGCAAATACCAAAACATCTAAATATTCGTTGTGAACAAAATTAAACAATGCAAACTAAAACAAACAAACAAACAAACAAACAAACAAAAATACAATCTTTACATTTACACAATTGTAGGGTAATAACAAATAGATAGCAAATAGCAATACATCTAAATAGTGGCTGTGAACAAAATTAAACAATACAAACTAAAACAACAACAACAACAAAAAAAAACATTATTTACATTTGAACGAATATAAAGTAATGATAGCAAATACCAAAGCATCTAAACATTCATTGTGAACAAAGAGAAACAATACAAACTAAAACAAACAAACAAGCAAGCAAACAAACAGAAAAGTATTATTTACATCTGAACGAATGTAAAGTAATGATAGCAAATACCAAAACATCTAAATATTCGTGTGAACAAAATTAAACAATGCAAACTAAAACAAACAAACAAACAAACAAACAAACAAAAAACAAACAAACAAACAAACAAACAAACAAACAAACAAAATACAATCTTTACATTTACACAATTGTAGGGTAATAACAAATAGATAGCAAATAGCAATACATCTAAATAGTGGCTGTGAACAAAATTAAACAATACAAACTAAAACAACAACAACAACAACAAAAAAAACATTATTTACATTTGAACGAATATAAAGTAATGATAGCAAATACCAAAGCATCTAAACATTCATTGTGAACAAAGAGAAACAATACAAACTAAAACAAACAAACAAGCAAGCAAACAAACAGAAAAGTATTATTTACATCTGAACGAATGTAAAGTAATGATAGCAAATACCAAAACATCTAAATATTCGTTGTGAACAAAATTAAACAATGCAAACTAAACAAACAAACAAACAAACAAACAAACAAACAAACAAAATACAATCTTTACATTTACACAATTGTAGGGTAATAACAAATAGATAGCAAATAGCAATACATCTAAATAGTGGCTGTGAACAAAATTAAACAATACAAACTAAAACAACAACAACAACAACAAAAAAAACATTATTTACATTTGAACGAATATAAAGTAATGATAGCAAATACCAAAGCATCTAAAACATTCATTGTGAACAAAGAGAAACAATACAAACTAAAACAAACAAACAAGCAAGCAAACAAACAGAAAAGTATTATTTACATCTGAACGAATGTAAAGTAATGATAGCAAATACCAAAACATCTAAATATTCGTTGTGAACAAAATTAAACAATGCAAACTAAAACAAACAAACAAACAAACAAACAAACAAACAAAAATACAATCTTTACATTTACACAATTGTAGGGTAATAACAAATAGATAGCAAATAGCAATACATCTAAATAGTGGCTGTGAACAAAATTAAACAATACAAACCAAAACAAACAAACAAAAAAAAACATTATTTACATTTGAACGAATATAAAGTAATGATAGCAAATACCAAAGCATCTAAACATTCATTGTGAACAAAGAGAAACAATACAAACTAAAACAAACAAACAAGCAAGCAAACAAACAGAAAAGTATTATTTACATCTGAACGAATGTAAAGTAATGATAGCAAATACCAAAACATCTAAATATTCGTTGTGAACAAAATTAAACAATGCAAACTAAAACAAACAAACAAACAAACAAACAAACAAACAAAAATACAATCTTTACATTTACACAATTGTAGGGTAATAACAAATAGATAGCAAATAGCAATACATCTAAATAGTGGCTGTGAACAAAATTAAACAATACAAACCAAAACAAATAAATAAAAAACATTTTTTTTTTTTTACTACTAAACAAATTTAGAGGAATGAGAAACAGCAAATGTATCCTATTTTGGAAGTAAAATGTCTTGTGAATACTGTTCCAAGTTAATTTTAAATGTCTTATTAAATGCATTTCATTAAAAGCATTTTATAGAAGCCACTATGCTGTTTCAATCTGATGATTAATAAACCCTGATGATGAATGAAATCTGTGTCTTGAGAGCTTTAATGAACGTAGGTCATGTGTGTCTACATGGATTCTCTTCCTTCTTTCCTCGAGCATTCTCCCCTGGGCTTCACACTCTAAATGGGACATGCCTCAAAATGGCATCACGGGTCATTAATAGATCCCTGCTATTCTCATACTGCCAACTGCCAAACTGACTGTAACACAAATCAAAAGCAATTATCTGGAGGAGAAAGCAGCTGAGGCATTTATCAGAAGGTACAAGATAAATGAATGAAGAGTTCATTAGCAATGAGAAGGATTCAGTAGGCCTTGAGAAGCTTGGAGTGAATGAGCTTATATGGGCTTGAGCTGAGAGTGTTTATCTTCAATTAAAAGTGTATTGAGCTTTCCCTTGACCTCAATAACATCAGCTGTTGATGCTTTGCTACTGTTCTCTGCTAAAACTGCCACCAGCATAGCACTGTAAGAGTAAGTGTCTACAATAGTCTTGTCTTAATGGATTTCTAGTTATTTTTAAGCAAAATGAAATGTTTTGACTCTAAAATACAGTCAACTCCAGAATTATTGGTAAATATGAGCAAAGGCAGCTGTGAAAATAAATCTGCATTGTTTATCATTTTGATCTTTCATTAAAAAAATTCACAAAAATCTAACCTTTATTTGAAGGAAAATAACTGAAAAATGGGGGGAAAATCACATTATGAAATAAATGTTTTTCTCCAATACATGTTGGCTACAATTATTGACACCCCTAGAATTTTTTATGAGTAAAATATCTCTGAAGTATATTCCCATTCATATTTACATTTTTTAGCACACCAGGGTGATCATGAACATGAAATTGTCCAGCCATGACTTCCTGTTCCACAGGAGTATAAACATGAGGAAACACAAAGGCCAAATTCCCTTAATCATTCATCACAATGAGAAAAACCAAAAAATATAGTTCTGATGTGCAGCAAATGATTGTTGAGCTTCACAAAATAGAAAGAAAATAGCTAAAACATTGAAAATCCCCATTTCCACCATCAGGGCAATAATTAAGAAGTTCCAATCAACTAAAGATGTTACAAATCTGCCTGGAAGAGGACGAGTGTCTAAATCATCCTAATGCGCGGTGAGGAGGAAAGTTTGAGTGGACAAAGACTCTCCAAGGATCACAGCTGGAGAATTGCAGAGATTAGTTGAGTCTTGAGTCTCAGAAAGCCTATAAAATGATCAAACAGCACCTACATCCCCACAAGATGTTCAGGAGGGTTTCAAGAAAAATCCTCTGCTCTCATCAAACAATCTCCAGCATATTCAGTTGTCAGTCAAGACTGGACCTTCAAACAGGACCAGCTTCTGTGGTCAGATGAAACTAAAAAAAGAGCTTTTTGGCAGCAAACCCACCAGATGGGTGTGGTGCACACATGGATAAAAAGTGCCCCATGCCCATGGTTAAATATACTAAATATACTTAATATATCTTTAATGTTGTGGCTTTTTTTTTTTTTTTTTTTTTTACACAATGTAGCATTTGTTAGGATCACCACATTTCTTGATCATATTAACCCTATAAAGCCTATACTGTATCATATTTGATATATGCAAATTTGTAAGGCCTCTAAACTATTTACATGATCAAAACATGGCAGAAAAGCTGTTGTTACCAATCTACTGCATGGCTTCTGCCCTGTGATAAATACCTTATACTTTTTAGCAAGAAAAAGGTTTTTTAGCAAATTGTAAAAATGCCCCTTTAGGTCTTTTTGCTGTGAAAACTTTACTGACTGTTAAACAGTAAATATGAAAACTTTATATTGCTAATGTTTCATGATTAACTTTTATTGGACTGAAGCATCTTATATATGAAGACTTCAGATGCAAAAGCCTCTAAGTCTGTCTGATGTTTTTCTTTATAATTAGCATTTTTATCAGGCTCCTATGTATAGGTTTCTACCTAATTACCTGTAATTCTGAATGTATACTATGTGTGGAGAGCATTCACTCTGTATCGTTATGTAATTTTTGACTGAGGTGGCTTTTAGAGGCTTTTGCAATGGAAGTATTCATACACCGATCAGGCATAACATTATGAGCACCTTCCTAATATTGTGTTCTTCCCCCTTTTGCTGCCAAAACAGCCCTGACCCGTCGAGGCATGGACTCCTCTAGACCCCTGAAGGTGTGCTGTGGTATCTGCACCAAGATGTTAGCAGAAGATACTTTAAGTCCTGTAAGATGTGAGGTGGATCCTCCATGGATCGGACTTGTTTGTTCAGCACATCCCACAGATGCGTGATTGGATTGAGATCTGGGGAATTTGGAGGCCAAGTCAACACCTCAAACTCGTTGTTGTGCTCCTCAAACCATTCCTGAACCATTTTCTGCTTTGTGGTCAGGAGCATTATCCTGCTGAAAGAGGCCACAGCCACCAGGGAATACCGTTTCCATGAAAGGCTGTACATGGTCTGCAACAATGCTTAGGTAGGTGGTACGTGTCAAAGTAACATCCACATGGATGGCAGGACCCAAGGTTTCCCAGCAGAACATTGCCCAAAGCATCACACTGTCTCCGTCGGCTTGCCTTCTTCCCATAGTGCATCCTGGTGCCATGTGTTCCCCAGGTAAGAGACGCACACGCACCCGGCCATCCACGTGATGTAAAAGAAAACGTGATTCATCAGACCAGACCACCTTCTTCCATTGCTCCGTGGTCCAGTTCTGATGCTCACGTGTCACTGTTGGCTCTTTCGGCGGTGGACAGGGGTCAGCATTGGCACCCTGACTGGTCTGCAGCTATGCAGCTCCATACACAACAAACTGTGATGCACTGTGTATTCTGACACCTTTCTATCAGAACCAGCATTAACTTCTTGAGCAATTTGAGCTACAGGAGCTCGTCTGTTGGATCGGACCACACGGGCCAGCCTTTAATGAGCCTCGGCTGCCCATGACCCTGTCGCCGGTTCACCACTGTTCCTTCCTTGGAGCACTTTTGATAGATACTGACCACTGCAGACCACCAACAAGAGCTGCAGTTTTGGAGATGCTCTGACCCAGTCGTCTAGCCATCACAATTTGGTCCTTATCAAACTCGCTCAAATCCTCACGCTTGCCCATTTTTCCTGCTTCTAACACATCAACTTTGAGGACAAAATGTTCACTTGCTTCCTGATATATCCACCCACTAACAGGTGCCGTGATGAAGAGATCATCAGTATTATTCACTTCACCAAACTTTTTAAAACTGTTTTGTGTAAAGGTTCATTAAACTGATCCATTTAAAAAAAAAAATGTTTTCCCCCCCTGACCATTATTTCATATGGCTTTTGTGGACAATGCAATTAAAACAATTTGATGTTTAGATTATAGATGGTTTATAATGAATAATCATTTAGATTATAGCTATTCACTTTCACACAGGCAGCAGAAATCTTGATGTTTTTCACCTAGAGACACTCTCGAGGTCTTTTCTCTGACAGGGATTGAAGATACGAGGATAAATATACACGTCTCTCTGGTGCTGGTTTTAGAACAGGCAGATGGGCAGATGCACATTTCCTGGCTAGAGTGAATCCTGAGTGACAGCACCTCACATTGTGACACCGGCACACATAGGAAGCCCTTGTAAGGTAAACCTCCTTTACTGTCTGTACTGCAGGGTGTGATGTCGAAATCTGTTTTCCAGCAATCTAAGAATTTCATTCAAGCATTACTTATTTATAATAACTGAATGGTACCATTTTTGAATCAGTTGCAATTAAGATCCTTAATACATTAATTCTGTCAACAATCATAACCAGGGTGAGTAAATGATGACAGAATTTGTTGATGCAACCTGACTTAAAGTAATTTTCTGAACAGTTTATTACAGAACAGCTGACAACTTCTGAAACATTTAATGAGTTATAGCAACATTTTATTTACAATAGAAATGCACAGGTAAAAGAACAAACAGATGGTAGAAAGAATTTACAATCGCTTCAAACAGGCCAACGCATCCTGTGCAAGACTTACAAAATAATCTATAGTGTATCACAGCCACACATACGTATAAAACACCGAGCACAACAGTGAACTACAGCAAAAAATAAGACCAGTATATCTGCATGAAGAGATCTGAACAAACACTGACAATTGCAGTCAGTTCGCTGTAGATTACAAGATTAGAAAAAAGTTAATTTTTAATTTGGGGGTGGATCATAATTATGAAACTTGGTCTGTACATCGATCGAACACAAAATAAATAAATAAATACATAAAAATCAATAAGAACGTAAAAAGTGCGCGCAATACACTGTACGACAGTTATCGCAGCAGCTGAATTTAGTTCACCTTAAAATGTGCATTCAGTGTTCAGATGTAAAATAAAAAATGTTAGTCATGATCTGATCGCCAAAACAAATCAAGCATTAAGAGTGTGGCAATTTATTTTGCAATTCTGACTTTTTTTTCTAGCAATTGTGAGACATACACTCAAAACTGCAAGTTATAAAGTACCAATTGTGAGATATAAAGCCGCAATTCTGAGAAATATTCAAAATTCTGAGAAATAAAGTTAGAATTGTGAGATATAAACTTGCAATTGCAAGAAAAAGTCAGAGTTGTGAGTTTATATCTCATAATTCCCACTTTATTTTTCAGATGTACATTTCCAATTGCAAGTTATAAAGTCTGAATTGTGAGATAAAAAGTCAAAATTTTGATGAATAAAGTTGCAATTAACTTTGATATTTTATTTTTATATTTTATATAAGTTAAGTTTCCATTGAAAATAGTTAAAACGTTTGAAAGGATGGCCATGATTGCACAAAAAAAAAAAAAAGAAAGAAAGCATAAATTAAATACTTCCGTCGTAAATACTTCAGCCAGGTGTGCAGGGATGTACCGCAGATATACACATTTGGGACAGGCACACAAGCTTTTTTTTTTTTTTTTTTTTTTACTGAAAGCCAACCTAAAACATCGAAAAGCACACATCAACACTGAAGAAACAAACCTTAATGACTATGAACAAATGTACAACTGAGCATTGTGAACGTTACATGAAACCTATTTACCTAAATCAATTGTGTTAATTGGGTTAAACTGCCATTACATAAGCATAATCGACAATAAAATGCACACGCGACATGCATGTGCCAACCTAAAATCTCAGAATTCACGGTGAGTATCCATGCATGTTAATGTATATAATACTGTAGTCTATGCCACATGAAAACATGGCTCTGTTTAAGTGAGGTCCCTTAAACCAGTGTTTTTTCATGTAAAAAAAAAAAAAAATCCGGACAAACAAAAGGTCTATGGGAGTATTGGAGAAAAAAAAAAAAAATCATTTAGTTGTCCTTAGAAGCCATCCTTTGCTTTTAAGACATGGGTTGCAACATAAAGCACATCACACCAAATGCATGAGTTAGTAGTTTCCCAAGAACTCGCCAAACAGTAAGACTTCTTTTTTAAATACAGGAAAGGTGGCGCTCAAGCATGTTCGACACGCGTTCTGAGCTTGGGGCCGCACATGGCAATGCAAAAATCCCGCATCAGATAAAGGACTTCTGAGAAATGCTCCGGCAACAACAGTAGTTTCACAGGCACTGTAGCGTGTTGGCGAGTGACGGCTGTGCAGATGTAACAAAGACTCCTAGTGTAAGCAGAGAGGCAGACAGCAGCTCTATAGACCAGCAATAGTGTACGTGTAACTCTCTAGGAGAAATTCACACTTCTTGAATCTGGGAATGCCGTCTTTATTCATAACGATCCATCTCAAATATCCTCTGTTCTCCTTAGTGCTCTGGAGGCTTCAGGAAGTAAGAGTTCATGCCTTTTGGCAAGGTCTCTGGTCTCTCTGTGTCATTGGCTTTGTCTCTTTTACAGTCTTTGCAAGTGTCTGTCCGAGGTTACAGGTCAAAGGTCAGTGACTTTATTCTCCACAGCTGCAGCGATCTGTTGGAGCCTGTATCCCAGCTGCATCTTTTGAGCCGTGGAGTCCTCCTCTAAAGCTGTGATGATCTGAAGAGACAAAACAATGAAGAGGATGGGGGTGATGTCTGAATCGTCACGCTAGCTCTAAGTTGTCCGTTTAGTTTCAGACAATGTAAATAGGTATACATTTTTTCACTGTTGTTATTTCCATTTCTAATGTTAATTAAGCTTAATGTTGAGATCTGCAGAGCGGTAGGTGCTACACTGAAAAAAACAAGTGGTGTAGGATTTAGCTAGGAAACAATTTTCACTCAAACTGCTTGTAAATTTCCCAAATTTTGAAGTAGAAAGACTGAAATAGTATTTTTTTGTAAAACATACTTCATATCCATCTGTTTGACATCTTAACGTTGTAATGTGACTGTGTTCATAGTACACACTCTTTAGCCTCAAAAGGTCAAGAATAACTTTGATTGCTGATGATAAATTTTATGCCTACAGGCAAATATTACTCTGCTTGTAAACATGTGGAGCAGTAAGGCAGGAGATGTTTACAACAAGTCTATTTTTGTCATCTTTAATACTGTGCATCATTGTTTTTGTTACTAGGTTGCTTTGCTACTGCTAAAAACATGTGCCAAAGCATGACAAGAGCGTGCTGTGAAGGCCCTCATCACTATTCACACCAGAGAATACAAATATCAATGACACATCTGAAGGATAAAAGCACCCAAAGCAGAGACAAGAGAACAGCTACCCTTAAAATATGATTTCAGTTTAATAATCAAATATTTTAATACACAATTTATACAAATTTTAATGCAAAATTGTTTTTATATAAAATAAAATGACATAACACTATATGTATATGGATAGAGGAATAGAATGAAAGTCTCACCTGATCATAGTATTTGTTGATATACTTGTACAACTCATGCAATGCCACTAGATGATTAACTTCATTAGAGTAGTTCTGCAAGGGAAGCATAGCAGATAGTCATCTATTATTCATAATGCCCTTTTTACAAGATGTAATCTAAGTCTCTGGTGTCTCCAGAATGTGTGTGTGAAGTTTCAGCTCAAAATACCCTACAGATCATTTATTATAACTTGTCAAACACGCCGTTTTTGTGTGTGTCCCTTTAAATGCAAATGAGCTGCTGCTCCCCGCCCCCTTTCCAGAAGAGGGCGGAGCTTTAACAGCTCAAAAACAACAAAGCTGGAGAATCTCACGCAGCCAAAATGAGGATTGTCAGTAACGGTGTTCAGCCTTACATTGTTCAAACCGGAGTCGACACTGATGGAGAGACTCAGGAAGAAGTTACAACTTTTAGACGTTTCTGAATGGTTAGTGGATAAATTGATGTAGTTGCTGTGGAGTTGATTCAACTCATCCACTAGCATGTGCCGTCATGTTCATCTTTTGTGTTGAATTGACCCTCGTTTGTGAAGCAGTCCGGCGTAAAATGACGGCATGACAACAACACTCTACTACAACAACTCTTCCTCTTCTCTAAAGCAGCCCAACATGGCCCCGCCCCCTTTGTTGTGTGTTCTCGGGGGCGGAGTTTATGTAAATTTTGGGGTTTGTGATGTCACTAACCCAGGAAGAAGCTCGTTGTAGTCCCTACCAGCCGTTTGTTGTAGTCCTTAAAAAGTGATTTTTGTAAAAGAAAATATCTCCCTTTGCACTGAACTTTGAACGTCGTAACTTTGCAGATGATGTTTATGATCAAACAGCAACATTACACACTAACTAAAGTTAAAAAAGTCAAATCATAATCAAGGACCACTTTAACACCATTATCAAGTTCCTGTCAAGATGTTTTTCAAGTGTCGTTAAATTTGAACTTTGCATTCAGCAGATATCAATCCACTAGTTAAAATTGTAACTTTTTTAGATAATTCAAAATGGCAGACACATTTTACACAGAAATTAAATCGGAAATATATATATTTTTAGTGTTTGACTTAAGAATTCATACATACACAATCTTAAAGGGGTCCTATTATGCTTTTTTACATGTCCAACTCTCTTTAGTGTGTAATGTTGTGGTTTGAGCATGAAAAAGGTCTGCAAAGCTACAAAAACACAAATTCTTCTCTATATCAGTGTCGGTGTTTCTGAACTCCCTGAAACGCCTCCACTGTAGTCTTGAGTTCTTCTTTTTCGTCACAATATTCCTCATTTAAATAATTCCCGCCCAAGACATATGCAAGATAAAGGAGGAGAGGTCTGGTTGAGTTACGTTAATAGTGTGTTGAAACTCGCAGTTACGGCAATGTGTGTGACATTTCCAAAACATGCTCAGAGTTGTTGACCAATCACAACACACTGCTCCAGCTGACCAATCAGAGCACATTACGCTTTTCGGAAGGAGGGGCTTCAAAGATACAGGAACTGAACAGAGCGTTACTGACAGACTGGGAAAAGAGGTGCTGCAACAATGTCAAATGTGTTTTTTTACCAATTAAGCATGAAAACCTATTCTAGCACACCAAAAACAAAATCAAAACTTTGAAAAAGGACATCTTTTCAGATCACAACACTCACAAATGGCAAATATAATAACCTGAGTGTCACAAATATCGCACAACTCACCCTAGAGAGTTCAGCTAGAGAAGAGTTCATCTCCTGGTCACTGACAGAGATGGTCTGTCTTATGTCTGAATAATATCTAATGAAACAATCAAAGTAGCATGAGTACATTTATGCAAAGTAATGCCACTATACATGAATTTATTATGCATTAAACTGCACAAATGAAACACTCACCTCTCCACCATTTGTTTGTATCGTGGGATGTCTCGAGCGTACAGGAGCTTGTTGATTGGGGAATCCTGTATGTACAAGACAGAACCAAAGTCATTAGCAGCTGGCTTCTTCCCACAATCCATCTTGTCCCATTCATTTTGATTGGCTTACCCTGCCCAGTTTGTGATCGGCTATAGTGCAGGAGTCCATGAAGGTCTGAGCGATGACTGACAGCACTGCATCGACATTGTCAGAGGCCTGAACATCGAAGATGAACTGAGGGTTCTTCAGGATGTTGATCCAGAATCTCAGCGGCAAGCTAAAAAAACAAAACATAATACAAGATGTGACCCATAATTCTTTGCTCATCCTAAAATATAACAAGGAATCTTTACAAACCTGTTTGTTTTCCATATGTGGATTGTCTCTGGGTCTGTAATGTTGTGCTGTGTGGCCTGGTCATCCAGCAGATCAAAGAAATATTTCACGGCCAGAGGAACCGGCCGACTGGTGCTCAGAATCACAGTGAACAGATCGTCCACGAACTTCTGCAGCGTCCCCTAAAACACACAGTACAAGTGATGCAGTGCTCCATCTGCCCTATTGCCAGTGCACGTGGCGTCTGTATGTGGTACCTTCACAGACAGCAGGCGTGTGAGGTAGATCTCTGGGATGGCCTTGGCTCTCTCACGCTCTTTGTCTCTCAGACTGCCCCGTCTGTGCTTGGGTAGCTCCGACTCCTCGTTGGCCTTCACCAGATGCCACTGCTTCACACCTCCTTCATCTCCATCCTCCAACATCGGGGTCTCTGAGAGAGGAAAGAAAGGGAGGGTGGGATTTTCTTTTCCAATTTTCTGCTTTTCAAATCTGCAACTAAACGCCACATTGTGCTGAAAAACAAGGAAACTCACTCTCTCCCGGTATGTAGTCATGGCTGTCGTGGTGGATTTGCTTGGATTGTCGTGACACCAGTGTTACTGTGGCACCATCTGGGACCTGCGGGAGACACTTACAAATCAACAGTGGCTCACAAAAAAACAGCATGTGAAATTTCACTCCAGAAAATGAAGTCATTAGATTGAGGAGCAACTTGAGAGACCTTGTAGTGCTGTAAAGTGTTGAGGCGTTTCCAGGACCCCTGAACCACTGACGTCAAGTCCTGATCCGACAAGATCAGGTGACCAGCCACTCCCGCCCTCCACTCTATAAAACACAGGATTACAGGAATTGTAGGGTTACATTATATTATTTAGAAATTAAGTATATATACACTAACATTTTTAATGTCTCTTCTGCTCATTAAAGCTGCATTTATTTCATAATAAATACAGAAAAAACAGTAATATTGTGAAATATTATTTCAATTCAAAATTATGGTTTTCTATTTTAATATACTTTAAAATATAATATATTTCTGTGATCAAAGCTGAATTTTCAGCATCATTACTCCAGTCTTCAGTGTCACATGATCCTTCAGAAATCATTCTAAATCATTCAGTTGTGCTGCTTAATATTATTTTAGAACCTGTGATACTTTTTCAGGATTCTTTTATGAATAAAAAGTTAAAAAATATCATTATTTATTTAAAATAGAACTCTTTTGTAACAATATACACTACCGTTCAAAAGTTTGGGGTCAGTCATTTTTTCTCTTTTTTTTTTGAAAGAAATTAATACTTTTATTCAGCACGGATGTGTTAAATTGATAAAAAGTGATAGTAAAGATTTATATTATTAGAAAAGATTTATATTTTGAATAAATGCTGTTCTTTTTTTAACCTTTTATTCATCAAAGAATCCTGAAAAAAGTATCTCAGTTCACAGTTCACAGTTCACTATGATCACAGGAATAAATTATATTTTAAAGTATATTAAAATAGAAAACCATAATTTTAAATTGTAATAATATTTCACAATATTACTGTTTTTTTCTGTATTTATTATGAAATAAATGCAGCCTTAATGAGCATAAGAGACTTCGTTCAAAAACACTGAAAATAGTAAACTTCCAACTTCCAAACTTTTGACTGGTAGTGTGTATTATTAATTTTTTTTTAATTCATTTTTAAAGGGTTAGTTCACCCCAAAATGAAATTTCTGTCATTAATTACTCACTTTCATGTCGTTCCAAACCTGTAAGACCTTCATTCATCTTCAGAACACAAATTAAGATATTTTTGATGAAATCTGAGAGCTTTCTGTCCCTCCATTGATGCCACACAACTGAAACTTTGACGCTTCAAAAAGTTCATGAAGAGATCGTAAAACTAATCCATATGAATTGAGTGATTTAGTCCAGATTTTCTAAGAGACTCGATCGCATATAAACATTGATCAGCGAACATAAACAGAAGCTCAACCGAACCTGAATGAGGCGCGAGAACAAACCTCTTCCAAAAGCTCAAACGTGCTGCATAATACGAGAAAGAACCTCATTGGTTGTCGCACGTCAAGCAAACTTGCCTGAGCTTCAGTTTACCACAACTGATGTGAGCTGATGAATGTTTATATGTGAAAAAAAGACTAAATTAAAGGGGCAATATGTATTTTTTCATCCGCTAGAGGTCGCCTATTCAAAACAAAGGCATAGCTTGATGACGGCAAGTTTGAACGCGGAATCATGGGACATATGGTCTTCACCTCAACAGCGGTGGAAAAAAATTTGGATAGGACTCGGGAAGAAATCATGTTCATGGATGCGATTATTAACGTTACTGTAGTATGAAGCAGAGCAGGAGCGAGTGTTGTGGAGCTGAACGAGGAGCTGGAGCGATTGATCAACACACGCCTCACAAGCAGCGGGACTTTTATTATGACACAGTCGCTGGTGCCGGCGCTTTTCCGGTCATGAGTATGAGTATCATATTAGATACATTTGAAAATGATGTTATAACGTTACTCTGAGCGTTCGCTCGGCGGCTGCTGTGAGACACTGTTAAACACTGCAGTAAGATAGATCGATTTTACAATATCATATTAAATGCTGGATGATTGTGTTGATAAATGGCATGCAATTAATTTTAAAACATATTGAATGATGGAGAAAATGCTGTATTACTGTTACTAAAAATAAAGCTGCATCTGATTATGCTATGTTAGCTACTTCACAAAATAGAGTTTTTCTCTGAGGCATGGTAAAGCATGGTACTCGCAAAAAATCAAGACAATTAGATTTAAACAATAAGACTAAACGTGTTGAGCTATATAACAATAATTAGTTTTCTGTCTATAAATATATCAAAACAGTTGTTCCCTTGTCTATTAAAACATGTAAATATTAAAGCGTCTTTGGTGTTTCCATGGTTTCTACAAAATAAAACCGGAAACCGAGGGTAACGCGGGTATGACGCATTGACAGGCGACTCCTCACACGTCCCGCAGCCTTGGGTAAAATTGCAATTTTGTCACGATTTACAAATAGTTGCAAACATTTGGGATATTGTAAGTACTCAAGTGAACAAAATATATAACTCTGGCCTAGTGGTTTTGGATATTTTACTGCAAAATTCTTACATATTGTAAATCTGTTCATCATATAAAGCGATTGAGTGAGAAAATTTTGACTAAACCACTCAATTCATATGAATTTTACAATCTCTTTATGAACATTTTGAAGCATCAAACGACATGTGGAACGACATGAGGGTGAATTTTCATTTTCAGGTGAACTAACCCTTTAAGTATTTTATTTAAGTAATACATTTAGTAATTTATTTTAATGATTGGCCTTTCTTTGAAACATTATCAGCTCAACGCGCTCTTACCCAGATGCACAGAGTCTGCGGAGGGTCTTTGGGACCATGACATGCCCTTACATGTCTGCTCCAGGATCTTCTCCTTCACTTGTGTGATGGTGTCACAATCCAGAACCTTGGTGGGGACCGTCTGAGACTCACCAGCACCTCCGCTGGTCACCAGAACATTCAGAGTCTGTGAAACAACAGGTTTAAAAGCAGCTGCTTTAAAGTTTCACATATTACTGCTCATGAAAAATGTCCTAATCTTTTTTAGGATTGCGTCACATTATACATCATGTTTGAATGTACCATTGAGCAAAAACATGAATAAAGAAACTATAAAATATTGAACCTTTTTCATAAAAGCTTAGATAATGCATGACACTTTCAAATTAAGTTCATTTCTGTCTCAAACTCTATGTAGAGAGTGTGTGTTTGTCTCACCAGAGTGCGGTACTCCACGTCTTCCCGCAGCAGTCGGTTGTCGTTGAGTGTGTATTTGGCTTTGCCTGTAACAGCGTCCACTGGGCCTTTATCCACCTGGTGCTTTATAGCTCTGAACAGCATGTAGAACGACTCACCTGCTGTATCCTGCCACAGGACAAACAAGCATGATACTTACTCAATGGATGTAAAACATAAAATTAATTTTCAGTTTATTTTATTTTACCAAACTGAGCAAAAATATGCAATCTTGTGCAAAAGGTAAGATGAAATTCTGGTAATAGCAGACTGCTTACATAAAATGCATATACATCTCAGTTGTCATTCTACATCTCCCAATAATATGTCTTAGAAAGATGACATTTAAATGCTTAGTTTTATGATCAAAGCTCTGTGGTTTTACTTGTGAGGGGCAGAATGTATAATGCAATGCAATACAATGATGACAAATTATATTTGATACTCACATTTTAACATGATGTTTCTAAAAAGGTATTTATGGATATTCAAGTAAATCTAAGTTGCTTCAATGCACTAAATGTTCATCTTGAAATATTACTAACAATATAAAAGTTATTTTTACATTTACTTTATGAAATTCAGCAAGGATTTCACAGTTAAATGACATGTGAACCACAACCTGAAAGTAGATGTGGTAACACTTTACTTGAAGGGGTGTGCATAAGACTGACATGACACCTTCATAATCATGACATGACACGTGTCATGAATATGAAGGAGGTTTTATGAATGTTTATGACAACTGTCATTAAGTGTCATTCGCTCAATTATGTCATTTTTAATGCAAAGATGACATTGTTTGAGATGTCCGAGTTATGACAACTTGACATAAACCAATACATCATAACCTGTCAGTGTCTTTGTCATGACAACTTGACATCATTTAGCTTTATGGGTTAACATTACATTAAACTGTCATGTGGTTGGTTTTGACATGAGGCCATTATAATAGTGTCATGAATATGTATCTTGAGCTCAAGTACAGTGGTACAAATTGAACTTGTCATTAAAATGTCATTAAGTGACAATACTCTGACAAATAATTTTATAACAGCGTCATGACTATTTTCATTTCATGTTTTTTTTTTTTTTTTTTTTTTTTTTTTTTTTAAGTTTCCTCCAACAGAAGGTCAGATAATAGACAATTTCAAATTTCATAAAAAAGATGACACTGTTATAAAATAATGGTAACACTTTATTTTAGGGTCTTTTAACTAGTTGCTTATTACTATTAGCATTCATATGGCTAAAATATTGGCTATTTATTAGTACTTATAAAGCACATATTAATGCCTTATTCTGCATGATCTTATTCTACATTCTTAATCCTACCCAATACCTAAACCTAACAATTAACTATAATAAGCAGTAAATTAAGAGTTTATTGAGGGAAAAGTCATAGTTAATCGTTTATATATGTGTTCCCTATACTGAAGTGTTACCAAAATAATGTAATGTAATGTTAACCCATAAAGCTAAGTAGTTTTTTTAAGTTTGATAATTAATCTGCTATGTCATGTTTATGACAGGTTATGATGTTTTGCTAATGTCAAGTTGTCATGACAAAGACACTGACAGGTTATGATGTGTTGGTTTATGTCAAGTTGTCGTAACAAAGACATCTCAAACAATGTCATCTTTGCATTAAAAATGACATAATTGAGCGAATGACACTTAATGACAGTTGTCATAAACATTCATAAAACCTCCTTCATATTCATGACACGTGTCATGTCAGTCTTATGCACACCCCTTCAAGTAAAGTGTTACCAAAGATGTTTTTAGAATTATACTTTTGCTTGCTGAAAAAGTACAACTATTAATCAGATACAACATGCCTTAGAAATGCATGTATCAAATATGATACAGTAGGGTTGAAAATGACTGTTCAAAAACCTATTCAAAACACTGTAACATTTTAAAAAATATATATATTGTTAATTTATTAATCTTAAATTCAAGTTACTTTTTCTATGAACTAGTTACATATTTAAAGAGTTAGTTCACCCAAAAATGAAAACTCAGTCATTAATTACTCATGTCGTTCCACACCCGTAAAGACCTTCGTTCATCTTCAGAACACAAATTAAGATATTTTTGATGAAATCTGAGAGTTTTCTGTCTCTCCAGAAATGCAACTACCACTTTCAAGGTCCAGAAAGGTAGGAAAGACATCATTAAAGTACTCCATGTGACTACAGTGGCTTAACCTCAATTTTATGGAGTACTTTAATGATGTCTTTCCTACCTTTCTGGACCTTGAAAGTGGTAGTTGCATTTCTGGAGAGACAGAAAACTCTCAGATTTCATCAAAAATATCTTAATTTGTGTTCTGAAGATGAATGAAGGTCTTATGAATGTGGAACGACATGAGGGTGAGTAATAAATGACTGAATTTTTGGGTGAACTAACCCTTTTACGTCTTCCTCTATTTTATATTCTCTCTCCTCCAGCTCTTTGTATTTCTTACTGGGCCCTTGTGACCCAAACCCGAAGCAAAACAAGCCCCACTCACCCTGAGGAAGGTGTAAAGGCAAATGGACATCCAGTTAGTCAACAGCTTCTCCACCACAGACTCGGTCCTACAACAGATGAGAGATGGTGCCATAATCATCAGTTTAAAAGATTCACATCCTGTTCACGTGATTCAGTGACGGGACACTCATCACTACTGACCTGCGTAGCATGAGTTTGGGGTTTTTAGTGGTGTACTGCTCCACCAGGTGACTAAGCAGAGTTTTTAGGATGTCTGTGAAATACTCCAGCTTGCCGTGCAGCGCCACCGTGAGGAGGGAGGCCACATATGCCCTGTCCCTTGGAGAGAAGGTTCGCTGGGCTTCCAGTGTGTGAATGAACTGTAGGGAAATGTATGACGTATATGAGATGGGGACACTCTCAACCTAATCCGGTTTGGTTGTTTACATAATTCTTCCTCACAGGTTTATGGAAAGCTCACCTTGGTGAGGAACAGTTTGCTGTTGAGCAGGTTCGAGAGCTGAACCAGGCCCTGCTCCACCGTGGCCCGGCGACAGGCGGGTACGTCAAGGTCCCGTCTCAGCGGAGACTCGCGGTGACCCGGGAAGAAAATCCTCTCCGAGTATTTACGATAATCCAGGAATGGAATCCCAGAGCCCATGAGATCACTGGACACATCCATCATCTCTGTCATCAGATCTGCACATAATACACACACAGTTTATTATCATGGGGGATTTCCAGCATGTAGGCAGTGTGGCTGATGTTTGTGTGGGAGCGTCTGACCTGTGAATTCCTTTTTACAGCGATCTCGGACACTCGTCTCCAAATTCTCCAGTTGGATCTGGACTTTTTTATAGTCTCTTAGTGCTTGCTTGCTTTTCCTCCTGTTAAACACACAGATACATATTAAGTACATATTTTATATATATTTATAAAATGGTTAGTTCCTGTCCTTGATTCTGATTGGTCAATAGCTGTTTCATTCACGATAAAACACGACTGCTTCACCCAACGGTTCTGTGTATCACTACACAACACCCTTAGCAACCACTCTTAGCAACTGTTTGTTCTCAGCTGATATTGTTCACTGAAGAGATCGAGTGAGCGACTTTATTACTTGCATTCAGATTTAGCATTTTCCTTCAAGGTCAGTCCTATGTTCATAATAAAAAATCTGTTTAAATGATGGATTATCTTGTCCTTTTAACAGTTAAGGGGTTTTCCCGTGACTGACAGCGCTAGTCAAAGCATTTGTCAGCTGCGTCTTGTTCCGCGTTCACAACAATTCAGTCTTTTCAATGTAAAAGTCTTCACTACTGACTGACACACTCATAAAGACAGTCTTTGTCGCCATCTAATGGCGTAATAATGTAACTTCTGTTGCTGTTCATGGTCAGGGACTATTTTTGTCCAGCGGAAGTAAGGCTTTTAGTGAAACTTTACTACATGAAAGTTGCATTGATACATATTTTTGGCTTTAATATTTGTATTGTGTGGTAACCGTTTTATAAAAGCAATAAGGTACGAGAGGCTAGTGCTGTATCGTGAATAATAATAATCGTGTTGTGCTTAACAAAGCCCTTCAGCCATGACTTATTCACGATACAGCATAGCTATTATACTTATATATTATATATATATATACAATCATGCTGGATAATATGATCAGAGTTCATGTAGCTAAAATATAATTATATAAAATATATAATAATATAAAACAATTAATTAATTATATTGCAAGTATATTAATTATATTAACTAGTTGATTAATTATTAATTATAATCAATTATATATATATTACTCTTTCATTGTAAAGAAAAAAAAATCTAGGTAGGT
Organism: Megalobrama amblycephala; assembly: GCF_018812025.1. NCBI lineage: Eukaryota > Metazoa > Chordata > Actinopteri > Cypriniformes > Xenocyprididae > Megalobrama > Megalobrama amblycephala. The sequence continues at coordinate 31,451,018 of NC_063067.1, forward strand.
ATTACATTTAGATTAATATAATATAATATAATATAATATAATACAATATATTAATATAATATAATATAATATAATATAATATAACATATATATATATATATAATATAATATAATATAATATAATATAATATAATATAATATAATATATATATAATATAATATAATATAATATAATATAATATAATATAATATAATATAGTGATGTCCGGAGGCGATATTTGTTTTTAATGACAAAAAAGTTAAACAAGACCATCAAAATATGAGGAAAATATTTTATTTTTAATATGAGGGAAGAACAAAACAATAAACTTGGTAAAGGTATTTATCTGACAATATTTTTAGTTTTTTGCAAAAAAGGCAAATTACAGCTACAATTTTTATTTTACTGTGCAAAAATAAAATAAATAAATAAAAGATTTTTGTTTTTCTATGCTATTTCTATAAATGAAATAGTGTAGAAAAATGAAATGCACACATTGACTACAACATAATCAGTTATTAATATTTCATCGGTTCTCTCATATTTGCATGTGTTTATAATTTATTTGTATGACAGCCTGGCCAAAAATTATGTCCGTGTTATCACAAATAAAACAATTGACTCCAAGTACAACTATGCAATACGCTTACAAAATCTTTTAACATTTTTTTTTTTATATAATATTTGAATTTAGGGTGAAGATGTCAATATTCCTAGGCCATACACAACTTTTTGGCCACTACTGTATGTCTAACTTTAGTAAATGGTACATGATACCTGTATATGAGTACGATAACCAGCACGATAAGAGCCACGATGGAGGCTCCCACCCCGACTCCCACCTGGGCCTCTAGAGGGAAGGCAGCCGGGCCCTGAGAATCATACTGCACCCGGCCCAGAGAAAAGTTCAGATTGCCCATCCTCACCTGCACAAACACACAATATGAAAAGCTGTTCTCACTAGGAAACATGCCAAAACCATAACTGGTTCAGATATAAGCTGGCGTACAGTGAACTCTGGAAGCGTGTCGGTGGCCTCTCGTTTCTTGGACGCTGCCACTGATGGCTGCTGTGCCGGAGGCTCACAGTACAGGTGGTTTCTGGTTAGAGTCTTCACAGCACATTCTCCTTCACCAATCACAGCAACCACCTCCTCCTTAGACATAGCCAGGTCCAGATTCTCCCCCTAGAATGCAAATTCAGACAAAGCGCTTGCCATTTGTGTGCACTACATGGGCCATTCAAATAACAATAAATGTAAAATGTAAATGTAAATGTAAATGTGTAAATAACAAAATAACAATCTGCTGTGCATTAATACAAGGTGAGACGTGACTCCATTCAAGAGTTACAGCATGTTTTTATAGCACAACGCAATCCTTTTTTTCCAAAATAAATTATTTAATTAGCCTTAATTTAAATTTATTTAATACAGGACTGTATGTAGGCATGGTTTTAATCAAATAAAATAAAATTTGAGTTATAAAAATATTTAAAATATTTAATAAATATTAAATATTTATTTAATATAAATATTTAATAAATATTTGAGTGGTTTTTCATAGCAAATGGTAATTATTAATTGTAATAAAGTAACTTTTTTGTTACTAAAGCAATAAACCAAGGTAAGCATTATGGTTTACATTGGCAAAAATATTATATCCTAAAAAATATAATATAATATAATATAATATAATATAATATAATATAATATAATATAATATAATATAATATAATATAATATAAAAAAGTTGAGTTATATACACTTTTCATAGCACATGGTAATAATTGTAAAAAAAAATTAATTTGTATTAAATTTACTTTTTTGTAACTAAAGAACGAAATCAAGGTAAGTATTATGGTTTTACTGTAATATAATATAATATAATATAATATAATATAATATAATATAATATAATATAATATAATATAATATAATATAATAGTTTTGTTTTAGAAACACTGTTTTTTTAATTGCACATGGTAATAATTAATTGTAATACATTTTTAATTGTATTAAATTACCCAAGTATTTTGGTTTTCCTGTAATTAATATAATATAATATAAAATAAAATAATATAATATATAATATAATATAATAATATAATATAATATAATATAATATAATATAATATAATATAATATAATATAATATACTTGTGCTGGTGAGGAACGTTTTGGAACTTTTTCATAGCACATGGTAATAATTGTAATAATTTAATTGTATTAAATGAACTTTTTTGTAACTAAAGAAAAATCAGGGTAAGTATTATGGGTTTACTGTAATAATATAATATAACAACTTTTCATATAACATGGTAATAATTAATGGTAATTAATTTTATTTCATTTCATTAAATACAAAAATGTTATTTTATTAAATTAATATAATATAATATAACATAACATGGCTTTGAAAACGATAAGAAGAGACTGACCTCCACAGAGATGATGCTGCCGGGTTTGTGGCGGAAGGGTTTGCTGGGGTCGTGTTGATTGAGGGTGTGAAGGACAGGATTGGGCTCATAACTGAAGGGGCTGCCGCTGACCGCCTCAAACTCAAAGTGGAGGTTATCCAGGAGGAAATGCACACTGACGGCAGCACGCAGGGCCTCGGGCCCCACCTCCGGAGTGGGACACAGGATCAGAATTGAGCTGTTCACTGTGCAGCGCTCCTCCACCTGATCAAGAACAGGGCATGAAGAAACAAGGTGGAAAAATATTTTAATAACCGACATGTGAATACCGGTCATTTTGTTTATATAAGGCACAAGCGCAGACTCACTTGTGTGAACTCTACCTGTTTGACGACACAGAGACTATCTTCAGGACAGTTGGGCTCTGGGACGATCCTCCGCTCCCTTCTGAGAAGACTGTGATTCGCACTCCTCCTCTTCTTCTTCCTCCTCCTCTTCTGAGAGTGTGGCTCCAGAGGGGTCAGGGTCACACGGATACGGGGCTCCTGAACCACGTCCAGATGCTGGCCAGACACTCGAATGATACGGCCCCCGCTTTCACAAACACACATGATTAATGAGTTGGGTATTATGTATGCCGACTAATAATAATAATTTATTTCCAAATCACTGATGGAAAAAATAACATTCATTTTTCAGTAGGTGTGCGTGTCTAAAATAACCAACAACTCTTCTGTAAATTACAATAAAGGGTTTTTAATATGAGAAATTATATTTTTCTTGAGCTTTTGAAATAAAAAGTACTGTTTAAAGTTATGCAAGTTACTAAATTTGAAAACACCCCAGTCCAAAAAAATTTATAGAAATTTGACAGATAAATATATAATCACATGACAGCTTACTTAAATGACATAAATAGGCCCTACTTACCAAGTCTTAATTTCTTATTTAACTTTATAAATAAAAAATAAAAATAATAAAATAAATAAAATAAAAAAATAAAATAAAATAAAAAAAAATAAAAAAATAAAATAAATAAAATAAAATAAAATAAAATAAAATAAAATAAAATAAAATAAAATAAAAAGCATAGGTATTTTAGAGTTATCTAAATATCACATTCCTTAAAAGGGAAGCTTTTTAAACATTTTTATTTAAATAAGATGATCAATTAGCGTCGCACACCTGTGGGTCATTGATAGGTGCGTAGGAAAGAAGACTAGTGTAGTCAAATTATGAAAAAAACACAAGGAAAATCCCACACACTATCAACTTGCAAACCCGTAAAAAAGTTCTTTATTGGCAACGTTTCAACTCCATTGTATTTAAAATAACATGACAAATCACAGTGAAGAATCATCAATATCCAATCAATATCCAATATTTTTACGGTTTTGCAAGTTGATTGTGTGCATGATTTTCCTTGTTTTATTCATATTTAAATAAGATAAAATAGGCTCCAGCATTCCCATGGCATAGACTCTTAAAAATAACATTTATAGGCATTTATGGTTCCATGTAGAACCTTTGACATCCATGGAACCTTTCAATTGCACAAAAGGTTCTTTATAGTGGAAAAAGGTTCTTTGGAATATTATAATGTTCTTCACACTAAGAAAAACACTATGTTCATTAAAAAGTTCTTTGAGGAACCAAAAATGATTCTTCTATGCCATCGCTGTGAAAAAAAAAGTATTTTTAAGAGTGTAGGACAAGCAGTTTGGAAAATGGATGTAAAATAATAAAATAAAATAAAATAAAAATCCTTAAAAAAAGATAAATTAATTATATTGAATTGGATAAGACTTGTTTTCAGGGAAAATATTTTTTACTCCATTGGCAAAATGACTTTTTTTAAATACTAAATTTAAAAATAGACATGAAAAATAGACATTGCCATATATTAATCTCAAAAACAAGTCTTAAAAACAACAACAACAACAAGAGTTGTAAAAGTATCATGTTCTTACCTGAGGAAGCTTTTGGAGGGAGCAGCATGGGTCACATTGGGGTCTGGGGTGTAATGATAGAGCACTTTCTGTAGATGGCGCTCAGCTCTACCAAACCGCACTGTAACGCCACTCTCTCTGGTTCTGTTACTCGCCCCGGTCACACACTCAACATGTTCGTTGTTGTACTGCTCGGGAGAACTGTTAAGACACAGACTGCATTAAAACTGATCAATCTGATGTACCGTTACTAATTATGAACAGGAATAAATCCTGTGAGATGTAGGGAGTATATTAGATTTATGAACTGATATATTTAAGACATAACTCATTGTTTTGGATCTATCACCAGACTACATCAAGCAACATCTTTAACATCATGATGATTAATTATATATGACATAATCAGCTGACATGATATCAGTTGTAGATAACGTGTGTGTGGTCGAGATGATATCATAATGAGATTTACTGATGACTTCTGTCTGACTGGACCGCTGTAGAGGACGATGCTCTACACAGTCACTTACATGTGACATGGGACTCCACCAATCAGGATGCTGATCTCACTGGCACGGCCCGTCAGAAGGTTCCGTCCCGTGATGGTGAGTGATGTGCCGCCTGACATTGGGCCTTTCAGAGGAGACACTCCCAATAACACTGGGTCCTTGAGTTTAGAAAAACAGAACACGCTTCAGAAAACACTGCCTTATACATGTGCTGCTTTAACAATGATCTCATCCTATTAGAGCACCTGAATACTACATTATATTTGGGTCTTTCCAGTAAAAATATCTGAAAATCTTTAAAATAAGATATGTTTAGTAGAGCTGCACGATTCTGGATAAATTGAGAATCATGATTTTTTTATTAAAATATAGATCAGTATTTTCCAACGATTCTGAATACATACCTAAACAAATTAACTAACTTGTTATTTATTAGAGGTTCTGACAAAATGTTAATTGCTGCAGTTCATTAAAAATATTTAATTTTTTTTAGTTCGTTTGAATGAATGATTCAATGACTCACTCATAAAGACTTCACTTGTTTCATTACTGGATGCATCAGAGTTTTTGAACGAATCTCTTGAATGAATGATTCAATGACATTTTTTAACAGTCACTTGTCACCACCTAGTGGTGTAAGAATGTAATTGATACTTTCAAAAGGTGATTTACTCTATTTTAAAAATAAACATTAATATCCTTAAATTAAAAATAAACATTAATATACATTCTCTGAAAACAAGTATTAATTTGTAAAACAAAACTGTATAATTGTATATGAATTGTTTTCAGATCATTTTTTTTTGTCACTTCATTGGCAAAATGTTTTTTTTTTTGTTTACTTGTTTAAAACGTAAATCTAATTAAATTTTCTTCATTAATTTACTACTAATAAATAAACATGAACATATTCTCTTAAAATAAAATACAATTTTAAGGAGGACAAGACAGAAACAGTTAAAGAAAATTCATTTTGGGAGAGTAAAAAGTTGTTTTAAAATAGTCAAATACCTCCCTGCCTTTAATAAACACTGAATGAATTCCTTGCATATTATTCCTTCTTGCTAAACCACGTTTATCCCTTTAGTGGCATGATGGATTAATGGTTACCTGGTAACGGAAGCGCTGGGCAGACTGCCCGATTCCTCCACCTTTAACCTGCACCGAGACATGCCCGCTCTGCTCCCCTGCACTCGCTGTGGTCTCACAAACAATGCTAACAGGCACACAAAGAGACCTCCCATTAATCAGTGCAGCGGGTCAATACTCCTCATCACACTGTGGAACTGAATCGCCTGAAGCCATTAATACAATGTCATTAACAAAGGCTAGTAATGCACAGCATGCCCTCACTCAAGATCAGCAGCACCCTGTTCATAGAGTTTGATTTACCTGGAGGACACCTCGTATCTGTCGGGGATGACGGTGCAGGGGACTCCTGCTACAGTGACTGAGTGCTGGATGTCTTCAGCTCTCTGACCCAGATTAGAGCCAGACACGGTCACCACTGTGCCGCCCTCCACTGGACCAGAAAGAGGCTCGATCTACGATAAAACAGAAATGAGTAATGAAGCTGCCCAATGATAAAACAGGTGGAAAAAAGCTGTGATACTTTTTTCCAACAATTCTCTGATGAATAGAAAGTATAAAGAGAACAGCAAATATTTGCAAAAAAAAAATCTTTTGTAAAATTATGAATGTCTTTATTCACTCCAAAAAATGCTGGGTTAAAAATATCCCAAGTTGGGTTAAAGATGGACAAACCCAGCAATTGGGTTGTTTTGACACAAGCGATTGGGTTGTTTGGGATTGGGTTGTCAAGAACCAGCGATTGGGTTGTTTGCGATTGGGTTGTCTGTGACTGGGTTGTCTTGACCCAGCGATTGGGTTGTTTGTGATTGGGTTGTTTAGACCCAAGCGATTGGGTTGTCAAGAACCAGCGATTGGGTTGTTTGCGATTGGGTTGTTTAGACCCAGCAATTGGGTTGTTTTAACCCAAGCAATTGGGTTGTTTGCGATTGGGTTGTTTAGACCCAAGCGATTGGGTTGTCAAGAACCAGCGATTGGGTTGTTTAGACCCAGCGATTGGGTTGTTTGCGACTGGGTTGTCTTGACCCAGCGATTGGGTTGTCTAGACCCAAGCGATTGGGTTGTTTAGACCCAAGTGATTGGGTTGTCAAAAACCAGTGATTGGATTGTCAAGAACCAGCAATTGGGTTGTTTGCGACTGGGTAGTCTTGACCCAGCGATTGGGTTGTCTAGACCCAAGCGATTGGGTTGTTTAGACCCAAGTGATTGGGTTGTCAAAAACCAGCGATTGGGTTGTCAAGAACCAGCGATTGGGTTGTTTGCGACTGGGTAGTCTTGACCCAGCGATTGGGTTGTCTAGACCCAAGCGATTGGGTTGTTTAGACCCAAGCGATTGGGTTGTCAAGAACCAGCGATTGGGTTGTTTAGACCCAGCGATTGGGTTGTTTGCGACTGGGTTGTCTTGACCCAGCGATTGGGTTGTCTAGACCCAAGCGATTGGGTTGTTTAGACCCAAGTGATTGGGTTGTCAAGAACCAGCGATTGGGTTGTCAAGAACCAGCGATTGGGTTGTTTGCGACTGGGTAGTCTTGACCCAGCGATTGGGTTGTCTAGACCCAAGCGATTGGGTTGTTTAGACCCAAGTGATTGGGTTGTTTAGACCAAAGTGATTGGGTTGTCAAGAACCAGCGATTGGGTTGTTTAGACCCAAGTGATTGGGTTGTCAAGAACCAGCGATTGGGTTGTTTAGACCCAAGTGATTGGGTTGTCAAGAACCAGCGATTGGGTTGTTTAGACCCAGCGATTGGGTTGTCTTGACCCAGCGATTGGGTTGTCTAGACCCAAGTAACTGGGTTGTCAAGAACCAGCGATTGGGTTGTTTGCGATTGGGTTGTTTAGACCCAGCGATTGGGTTGTTTAGACCCAGCGATTGGGTTGTTTAGACCCAGCGATTGGGTTGTTTTAACCCAAGCAATTGGGTTGTTTTAACCCAAGCAATTGGGTTGTTTGCGATTGGGTTGTTTAGACCCAAGTGATTGGGTTGTCAAGAACCAGTGATTGGGTTGTTTAGACCCAGTGATTGGGTTGTTTGCGACTGGGTTGTCTTGACCCAGCGATTGGGTTGTCAAGAACCAGCGATTGGGTTGTTTAGACCCAGCGATTGGGTTGTTTGCGACTGGGTTGTCTTGACCCAGCGATTGGGTTGTCTAGACCTAAGCGATTGGGTTGTTTAGACCCAAGTGATTGGGTTGTCAAAAACCAGCGATTGGGTTGTCAAGAACCAGCGATTGGGTTGTTTGCGACTGGGTAGTCTTGACCCAGCGATTGGGTTGTCTAGACCCAAGCGATTGGGTTGTTTAGACCCAAGCGATTGGGTTGTCAAGAACCAGCGATTGGGTTGTTTAGACCCAGCGATTGGGTTGTTTGCGACTGGGTTGTCTTGACCCAGCGATTGGGTTGTCTAGACCCAAGCGATTGGGTTGTTTAGACCCAAGTGATTGGGTTGTCAAAAACCAGCGATTGGGTTGTCAAGAACCAGCGATTGGGTTGTTTGCGACTGGGTAGTCTTGACCCAGCGATTGGGTTGTTTAGACTCAGCGATTGGGTTGTTTAGACCCAGCAATTGGGTTGTTTTAACCCAAGCGACTGGGTTGTCTAGACCCAGCGATTGGGTTGTTTAGACCCAAAGTATGTTGGAAATTAACATTTATTAATAAGTTTAATGAATAATAATTAAACAATAAACATTTATTAAACTGCTTATTAATAAATGTTCGCCTTTTGATTATTATCATTGCATCTAGTAATTATGTGTCTGATTTTTAATTTCCAACCTATTTTGGGTTTAGGGGTGGGAATCGGAGGGTACCTCACGATACGATACGATCACGATAAATGGCTCACGATAACGATAATATCGCGAGTCAGCGATTCTGCGATAATCGATATATCGCTAGACAATCCTATAATGATACATCGCGATATTGGTCTTAATATGAAAACAAAATCCACGTGAAAAGGTTAAGTGCAGGTTAACGGATAAATCCGATCTTATATGTACATTTAATAGAGTTCACGTCACCGAAAGCAAGAAATATGAGGTGCATTTTATTGACCATCAGTTAATTTCAAAATCAAAGACTGCAATAGGAGAGAGAGGCAACAGCACTGGTATAAGGTCTCATTACTTTTAATGAAGATAATTGTGTGTTATGCGTCTGTGACTTACTTTCACTTTCATATGCGGCCGTTTGCGCGTCAGCTTGCTGAAGAGATCTGCGGCGATGTGTGATGCAGTAGCGTTGTCATATCTGACTCTCACATGTTTCAGTTTTAGTATTTTTGGGAGAAGTAAAATTTACATATGTAGTTTCAACAACCAGATGCATTTAGACTGAGCATAGACAGTTTTGACTGGAATGCGTCCCAGACCATCTCCTGAAGTGGTTTGAGCGATCGGATTTAAATCCGTCTCAAATGCGTATTTAGGCATTTAGACCTGGTCTTTTCACGATCGGATAGCTATCCGATCAGAGAAAATGCATGAAGTCACCAGGTGCAAACAGACCCTTTGACGTTCTTCAAGCGCTTAGATATACACGGGAGCGTTCGAAAGCAGGCGTCTATCAGAGGATCCCTAATATATGCTTTCAAATGCTCCCGTGTATATCTAAGCGCTCGGTGAAGAACGTCAAAGATGTCTACGACTGTCACATCAATGGTATAAAAGTGCGTCAAGACTTTGAACTTAAACGTGGCTGGGGCATCTATTTTACTCACACTGCTGTCCGCCATCCTGTTAATTACCTCTTTTTCTTAGGCTAGTTAACTTAAGTTCACGTTTCCCTCATTCATGTGTTGAGCGCCGCCTTGAAGTAGGACGCTTTGAACAAAGAAATCTATATATAGCGCTTTATTTTTTTAAATTAAAATATCGATATTTGGCGCAGCGATACGATTCTCGTATCGCACGGAGAAGGATGACGATATATCGCCATATCGATATTCTGTCCCACCCCTATTTGGGTTCATTTTAAGCCAGCCATAAAGTCATTTAAAAGTATATAGTCAGTGAAATAAAACTGCCGAGCATGTTGGGCAAACATTTAACCAAACCCCTGGGTTTGTCCATATTTAACCCAGCATTTTTTTTCACTTTTAATCAATTTAATGCATCCTTGCTAAATAAAAAAGCATTAATTGCTTTCAAAAGAAATATTAAAATAGGTCCTAGCAATCACCTACAGAGCCCTAGCTACCAAACAGGACACCTTAGCAACCTTATTGCAATACCACTGGCAACCAACCACAACACCCTAGCAACATTACTCACATTTTCTTCAGTAAAATCATAAGTCACTGCACGCAAATGTCATCTAGTTCATCATATCAGATGAAATATCATGATCTGTTATGCCCTGATTTATGAATCTAGTTATTATGGTACACACGGGTCAGCACGGAAAGGCCGGCCCCTCAGGGTGAGAAACCGTACCATATCCACATTTAAAGGACAAGGGTCACTCCTCCATGGACAATAATGTATATTTAAAGAAAGGTGGTTTGAAATTGTTTTACAATGCCGTTTAGCCAAGTACCACTTTAACTCAAAGTGAATGTCTCACAAAGAGCAGAAGGAAAGGCGGCGTCCCTCACCGTATGTATGTGAGGTGCAGGGCAGGTCTGCTGGACGCGGTCGGTGCAGGAGCTCTTGTAGACGCAGCTGGAGCGAGACCCCTCGCACCAAACACACCCGTACTGCTGATCGGCCGTGTGACAGCGGCTGCAGTCGGAGCGGCCCACGGAGCAGTTATACAGCCGCACTGCAAAGACAAAAACACACGTCGGACAAAGGTCTCGTACTCACTGCAGGTACAGTCGGCTTTTAGTGCGTAATCCTGTTCTGTGCACAGTTCAGTCATTTACAGAAGAATGTTATAGAGTGCCGAAGAAACAAATGAAATTAACAGTGCTTTACTTTTTCTTTCATGTTACATCTATTAAAAAGAAGCATTCAATAAAGAAATAACAGGAATTGAATCAAATGTAAAAATAATAACTGAATAGTCTTTAGTGTATTAATTAAAAACTAGATGAGTAAAGCTTGTGAACAAACTTTGATGTTGGCTTGACAAAGCCTTGTTTGAAATAATTAAAAAGCAAGTTACTAACATGAATTAGCATGTTTCTAACATGATTTTAACATGTTACCATTATTTATCATGTTTCTGCATTTTGCAAGTATGTTTTAACACATTGATAACATGATTTAACATGTTTAGCATGTTAAAACATGCTAGCAACATTTTTTTAACATGTTGCAATCACATTGTTAGCATGAATTAACATGTTGCTAGCGTGATTTAACACGTTACCATGTTTTAGCATTTTTGCAAACATGATTAGCATGTTGTTAACATGTTATAACATGTTACTAGCATCAACACATTGCTAGCATGACTTTAACATGTTGTTAGCATTATTTAACATGTTTCTTCTAACATGATTCTAGCATTAATTAACATTTTGCTAATATGATTTAACACATTGATAGCATGATTTAACACGTTAACATGGTTAGCAGTTTGCTATCATGAATTACCCTGTTAGTAACATTATTTAACACGTTTGCTAACATGGTTAGAAATGTTAACAAAATTTTAAATATGTTGCTATCACATTGCTAACATGAAATAACATGTTGCTAACATGATTTAAGACATTACCATGTTTTAGCATTTTTGATTAGCATGTTGTTAACATGTTTTAACGTTACTAGCATCAACACAATGCTAGCATGATTTCGCATTTTGTTAGCATGATTAGCATTTTGTTAGCATTAATGTTGTTAGCATTATGCTAGAATGAATTAGCATGTTGTTAGCATGGTTTAACATGCTACTATGATTAACGTAATGCTACCATGTTGGTAGCATAATTTACACACAATGTTAACATGTTTTAGCCCTTTACTATCATGTTTTAACATGTTGCTAACCTGTTGCTGACAATAACACATTGCTATCATGTTTTACCATGTTACTAACATGATTGAACACATTTTAACATTATTTACCATGTTGATAACATGATTTAACATGTTTGCTAGCATGTTTTAACATTTTGTTAACATTTCTAACATGTTTTAACATATTGCTAGCATGATTAGCATGTTGGTAGCATCATTAACACTACCATGCTTTAACATGTTGCTAATCTGATTTAACACATTGCTAGCATTGAATTAGCATAATGCAAACATTGTTTAATATGTAACTATGATTAACGTCATGCCATCATGTTGGTAGCATAATTTACACACAATGTTAACATGTTTAAACACTTATGATCATGTTTTAAAATGTCGTTAACCTGTTGCTGACATTAACACATTGCTAACATGAATTAGCATGTTGATAGCATGGTTTAACATGTTAACATGATTAACATAAAGCTACCATGTTGGTAGCATAATTTACACACGTTAACGTTCTAACATGTTGCTATCAAGTTTTACCATGTTATTAGCATGATTTAGCACGTTGCTAGCATGAATTAGCATGTTGCTAGCATGGTTTAACATGTTAGCATGATTAGCATCATGCTACCATATTGGTAACATACTTTACACACGTTAACATTTTTTATTTTATTATTTATGCAAAATCGTTCAACATCAGCATCGTGACACAAAGTAAAAACGCTTATATTCCACAGCTCTAGCAGACACCAAACACACGAGATGCCAGGATGTTGCTATAGTTACTACAGTGTCAATCACCACAGATTCAGTAGCATGCCGTGTTCCGTACACACATGCATCAATAATTTAGGACACTCACTCCTGTATTTAAACGCGGTTGTCACTCCTGAAACTTCACCGTGTGTTTGTGTCCAAACAGAGAGCAGCACATTCAAAACAGCCGGCCTACACAAACAATGGGTAACGTACCATGCAGGTCCTCTGGGTAATCCATCTGGAACGAGTCCCTCCTCCTGACCGAGATCATGCTGCTGTATTCCTCCACGGCAGCAGAGTAGGAGTACTTTAAAACCAAAATGCAATCACAATCATTTTAAATACTATAACAAAGCTTTACAAGCATGTAACAGTTATTGATGACCACTTTATATAATAAAGCCGCATTGGGGTTGTGACCTGGTGCAGCTGACATGTAATGAAGAACAGAGATGGCTGAGTGTCGTCCACTTCCACAAAAGCGTCCACCACCACCGACCGGCCCTCAATCACCAACACACACTGGTAATCAAGATCTTTATCCTTAAAAAAAAACAAAAAAAAACAGATATATTCATGGTCAGGTTTCAGATTTACACGCCCCTAAACATCCTGTAAAGAAATGGCAGTTGGTTGTTTTGCATCAGGCAGTCCTTTGCTGTCTAAGTGAGCATAACCAGACATTATGATCATAGTCATAGTCTCAGTCTGACTGCGCTAGACTATCAAGCTCCAACAAGCCTCAAGAAGTTGCATCACCTGATAGAGGTGTAAGTTGCGTCCCACCAGAGTGATCTTCCTCTCAACATTGACAGGTAGAAGAGAGCTGCCCTGGATGCTCTCCACACACGGACAGGCCGTGAGAACCTCGGCTCATCAGCACACTCTCTTCTTCCTGATCGCAGACAGATGGACAATACACTTGATTACACACACAACACTGCTTTTAAAGGAGCAGGCATGGAATATATTAGCTTCTGCTATATTTAGCAGCACACATGATAAACTGAATAACAGCACAACAAAAGTGAGTGTGTTAGACAGATTAGACAAAAAACAAAATGGACAAAAAAAGAAAAGACAAATGGGGAACAGCCACCAGACCCAAATTAAACAATTAAAGAAATGTTCTGGGTTCACTCATTGTTCATTCAAATATTCATTCATTTTTCCCATAGGGATAATTCTTTGTTAAAGTTATTATTCATGAACCAACTACCAGCTACAAGGTGAATAATATTACAAAGTTTGATTTGACACAAAAAGGTATTGAAAAATTGGAGAAAGTCAAAGGTCAAACAGTGTACTTAATGTTGTTTAATGGGGAAGAGAACTACAATTCCATGAAGGAATGCACACAATTATAAACAAAATAAAAACAATGGATAAATTTAAAACCATTTATTTAAATATGTTGATTATATTTAGTGCTGTCAAATTATAAATCGCAATTAATTGCATCCAAAATAAAAGTTTGTTTACATAGTGTATATATATATATTAAAATAAATATACATGTTAATATTTCTTAAATAAATACATGAGTGTGTATTTATATATACACATGGTACACAGTACACACACACACACACACACACACACACACACACACACACACACACACACACACACACACACACACACACACACACACACACACACATATATATTTATTTATTTAATTTGGATGCGATTAATTGTTTGACAGCACACATATATACAGTCAAACCAAAATGTATTCAGACACCTTGAACATTTCATTCATTAATACAGCTTATTCACTATAGTTTAAAAAAAAAGGTAATAAAATATGACAAGATCTCAGAGTTAAACTGTGTCAGAAAACATTCATCTTAATTATGTCAGATAACACTTAAGCAAAACATGGTCAGGTCAAAGTGTCTGAATAATTTTTGGTTCCAAATTTGTATCAATTTTACTAGTAGTGCACTGTATGAAGAATTTTTGGGTATAATCTATGGTATAATCAAAGACTAAGGGACTTTGGTATAATGTCAGAGTTTATTTTGCTATCCTCACTTACATAAATTAACTATAGTGTCCTGCACTCACTAGTAAAAAAAAATAATATATATATATATATAATATATATATATATATATATATATATATATATATATATATATATATATATATATATATAATAATATTATATAGTTTAGACACACACACCCACACCAGTTCTTTCTAGTTCTCAAATCTGATTGGCTGAGAGGTCTTTCCAGCCATGTGGTATTCTACCAGTATTGCCACGAGACCCGTTTCACCATTTGAATCACTCCGCTGTCAGCATGCTCACAGCGAGTGTCATGGCGGATGAGCAAACACACCATATTTTTTATAGATATTAATGTTATTTTATAATGGAATGTAGTTTTAAGAGTTTTTTTTAGGCGAGAATATAGATGTTTAGACCTAATGCAATTTATGTCAACATAGCGCCTGTTTGACAATTTGTGTAGACGCTTTCAAAGATGTGAGCTCCAGGCCGTCGGCGGCCATTCAGCGCTCATGTACCCGCAGAGAACAGCTTCATCTCAGCCAGTGCTTAGGGAATTTGCCGCTGGCTCTTATGTAGATAGTGTTTAAACACGAGTTATAATTTGTTTTTGCTATATAAAACAGGCAATCTTTGGTCTTATTAATCTATTACTTGTTCCAGAGCTAATAGACTTGGCTTAAGGGCTATATTAAGTTTCATAACTAATTAAATCCTGCACTAACTAGAGCGCTGCTTTTGTCCATTTGACTGAACTGTTTGCTTGTGTTTATTTCCTATTTTACTTCTTATACTGTTATAATGGCTATTTTTGGTAAATTAATTATTATTGTTCAATAAATAATATTTTATATAAATAACATGGCATATTTTTTGGTATTGAGAAAGAGTCAGTTAGTGATTTCGATTTCAGTGAAAGTTACATTAATACGCCAACTATGATGATGCAGTCAGTCGCAAAGATTTTTATATTGAAATGAACTGAAACGAGGAAATAAGGACGTTGTTTTTACTTTAAACCTTACGAGACGCAACTGACAAATGCATTGACTAGTGCCGTCATGGGAATGTCTTAATACACAGACATTTCACAAAATATATTTTTCCATATTTAGCAAAATAACAAAAAGTCAAGCAGGTTTGGGATGACATGAGGGAGAGGAAATTATCATAAAATGTTCATTTTTTTTAGTGAACTATCCATTTAAACTGTGTAAACTAGATTTTTGCTTGGTTTTTCTTTGATGGATGAGTCAAAATGAATTTCTGTGCAAATCATCATGAACCCAGAACATTCCTTTAAATGTTGAGACATTAAATGCCTTTAATATATAATTATGGTTAAATTAATAATAGAGCAGAACTGCTTTCATCTATTTAATTATACATCCCATCATTCACGCATATAATTCACGCTTTAGGTATGTTCAACCTCCAGCTTCTGCAGCGCAACATGCGAGCAGAGTTCGCCCGAGGAACCACACTCACCAGGAGGAAAAGGTCATCCGAGTCGGACTGGTAGTCAGTGTCTGGAGCGAGGGCGAAATCGGATGAATCAGGCCCTGCCTCACCGTCGCCAGAGGGGGCGCTGGCTGACGACACAGGGATGCCCGTGTCTATAAGGGCATCTATATCCATCTCCGCCTGCGAGAGGGTGACCACTTCAGAGGAAGATGAGGGCAGCACTTCACTCAACGGCCCCATTGTCACCACTTCCCCGGCTCTCAACGCGGGCAGCGTCACTTCAGCGGCCTCTTCACGCGATGACTGTCCCACGAGTTCTTCATATGATTGCGGGGTTGGGGTCGACAGCAAACCTACCTGGATGCGCTCATCCACCCAAGAGCCATTTTGCGAGAGGGTCGTGGCCTCTGTGAGCGTATCGGTTGACTCCGTAGTGGCGCTGGATGGGCGCATGGAGGATGTTGTGGCGTGGTTGGGGGTAGTGGGTGCATCGGTGAGTGGGGTTGTGGTTTCCAGAGGTGTGGTGGGGGCGGCAGTGGGCTCTGGAGTAGTGGGAGGGGTCACTGAAGGGGTAGTCATGACAATGGCTTCGGTTGTTATGGGAACCTCAGTGGTCGAGAGGGTTGTTGTCGTGGGTGTCGAGGTGGTATACGTGTACGCGTCAAAGTCTTTTATTGTTTGAGGAGCAGATGTGGGGAGCGTGAACTTTAGACGAACACAGGACAACAGAGAAAATGAGGGGAAAAATTAAATAAATGGCAACTGAAATAAACTCGAAACAATAAACAATGATGCTGAATTAAACTAATCAAATCATAAAACACACAAGCAAGTGTTACATATATGAACCAAAAGTGGTTATTCAAAGCAAAAGGAACTGAAAACACATACAGTGGCATCCGAAAGTCTGAGACCATATTGAAAATAGGCAATTTAAGTAAATCTAGAAATACAAGTTTTAGCAAATGAATGACAAATTGAATAAGAAATATTTAACATTTTTGCACTTTTCAATTATGTAAATTTTAACAAAATGGGGCCAAATCTAATACTTGCATGCATTTTTCACTTAAACTTTTCACATACATTGTTATGCTGATTAAATAATTTATTAAAAAGTATAAAACTGTTAGTTCCAGTCTTTGATTCTGATTGGTCAATAGCTGTTTTATCAAAGTCCCTTTAAGACAAATCACTTCACTCTGCGGCCATCTGCGGCTTAAAAAACACCAATGAAATTTGACAACAACAGTATCTTAATAAAGCTTGTTTCTTATGTTCAAATAGTGTTTACATGAGCTTGTTTTCATGCTAGACCAGCCAATGCGCATGTGCAGTCATGAGAACGCTGCCTGTTTCTATAGCAACCGGAGTCAGGGACTATACTTTCCAGCGGAAGGAGGGATTTTAGTGTTTTTACTTCATGAAAGTTGCATCAATATATACATATATTTGCTTTGATATTTGTATATATGGAATAACTGTTTTATAAAAAGCAATAAGCCCCGTAAAGCTGTAGTTTACAGTGAATTTATTATAAATTCACTGTAAACAGCTTCTTGGGGCTTATTGCTTTAAAATACACTACAGTTCAAAAGTTTGGGGGCAGTAAGAGTTTTTTTTTAAAAAGAAATTGATACTTTTATTGAGCAAAGATGTCTTAAATTGATAAAAGTGACAGTAAAAACGTATATAAATGTTACAAAAGTTTTCTATTTCAATAAAAGCTTTTCTTTTAATCTTTATATTCACCAGCTGTTTTCAACATCGATAATAATAAGTGTTTCTTGAGCATCAAACCATCATATTAGAATGATTTCTGAAGGATCATGTGACACTGAAGACTGGAGTAATGATGCTGAAAATTCAGCCTTTGATCACAGGAATAAATTATATTTTAAAATATATTAAAATGGAAAACAGTTATTCTAAATTGTAACAATATTTCAATATATTACAATTGTACCAACTCCAAACTTTTGAATGGGGTTATACACATTTGCTAAAAATAATATTTGATCAAATATATGAACATTACTTTCAATTAGAAATATGCAACATATGCACTGTTGGTCTTAGACTTTTGGACTCCACTTTAATTGCACAACATATCAAACTCACTGACACGACTTCACGTATTAACAAAAACTTACATGCTGGTTGTAGATGATCACACCGCGGTCACATGTGGACCGGTGAGTGCACACATGCTGGTGGATGCACCAGTTACATTTCCAACGGCTGTTCACACAACCAGCACACCTAAAAATACAGCAAGATACAACATAATGGGCCAAAAGTTAGAAGACTGCATATATTAAACCCATCGACACCCCTCTGAGCATTAAGATGAAGATAGCAAAGCTGCCCTGCATCCAAAATAGCTGAGCTCTAGAATTACACACGACTCCCCTAAACTCATCAAACAACACAGAGCCGAGTTCACAGCTTTCCCACGTCGCAAATCAAAACAGCATCAGGGAGAGCCGTCCCATCAGCGGCTGTCTGCAGGGGTGCATGGGTAAGGGAGGATGGTCAGGGCAGAGGATATGGCAGGGCTGTGGAATGGTGGAATGTGGGAAACAGCTGTTAAATCATCAGGGACGTGTTACTGAGGTCCGGAGGGAGAGACAGCTGCCCTGCCCCTCTCACGCCTCGGGGACATTCTTCAACACATGACAGCCGCTTACCAATGGATGTTTTAATGTTGCTTTTGGATGATGATGATGATGATGGCATGACACTAAATGGTTAAAACCTTTCTGTATAAATGTATTTATACTATGGTACAATCTAGCCCACTAAAGTATGATAAAAATACAGTTTCCAATGCTTCAAAATGAATGTTAATGGAGTCCAAAACAACACCGGACCCCACTATGGAAGCTTGTTTCCAACACGGAATTAAAAAACTAAATATAAAAAGGTAATCGTGACTTTTCACCTCACAATTCTGATTTTATTTCTCAGAATTGCGAGTTATAAAGTCCAAATTGTGAGATATGAAGTCAGAATTCTGAGAAATAAAGTTGCAATTCTGACTATTGCGAGTTTACACCTCATAATAGAGCGCAAAAGTCAGGTTCTGGAAGTAAAAACGCCATTTTCACCATAGGAAAACAGATTTTTAACGATAACTTATAAACCTTTAAAGACATGCCTACTGTGAGCTGAGGTTGTTTGCTTCTGTTGAAGCCATAAGCCCGCATTATTTTTAAAATAATAGGGTTGAACAGCGGAATTCGTGATGAAAAACTACATTACCCATGATGCAGTACAGAAAATTCCACCAATCAGAGTCAAAAAAAGCAAAACACACCAAAATAGCTCTTTAGCTCCGCCCACTCACATGAAGCACTGCAAATGTATATATATATGCATGTTTTGCAATAAACTTAAAATATTTTGTTTTTATTTATATAATCCACATTTTTTAATTAGCAGTTTTTATTTCTTCATTGTTTATGCTGTTTGCAATGCTTCATGGGAATGATCTCTCACTAAAGCCGTTAAGCACACACTACACAGTCTTGTACCTTTATATTTTTGTCAGATTTTCAAAAACTTTTTTGCTTCAAATCAAAGTTTGTATAATGTTATGATTCACCTCTTAGCTGGTTGGCTTGGTTCATGGTTTATAATTCTTTAATGAAGACTTTTTTAAAATCCCTATGGGAAAAATGAATGGAAAAAAATACTTCCGGAACCAAAACCACAGAAAAAGTGGGTGGGCACTTTATAACTTTATTCTAACTTTTTTCTCATAATTGCAAGAGAAAAAACAAAAAACAAAAAACTTTATAACTCACAGTCACAATTAAGTTTTTTATTATTATATTTTTATTCGGTGCCGGAAACAAGCTTCAATACCCCACTGACTTTCACTGGACAAAAAAAAAAGTTCAAGTACTATAGGTTTGGAATGACATGAGGGTAAGTAAATGATGACTAAATTGTCTCTCTCTTTAAGAATGATAAAAAAACCACAACATTGTACTGTATTTTTGTGCTTGCTTTACTGGTGTGGAATTAAACCACAGGAGAGCTGATGTGACTTACGGCCTGCTGCCAGAGAGCTGCTGCACCACAGAGCAGTCGTAGAAGGTGAAGCCTGCTGCCGCTACGGTGACAGTCCGGAAGCGCAGGGACAGTGTGACGGACACGGAATCTGTTATACAGGATAAACATGGGAGAAGTCTGGGTCAAATGGCTAAACTGATATTATAGCACTAGAACAAAAACAAAGCAAGCATGAAATCAAAATGGACAATTCATATTTTTTTAAGGATTATAAATTATTTTCCGTGCCCATCATTATTTTTTAAATTCTTGTAACCTTTAATGCAGCAACATCTCTTCTCTGATAAAGTGTTTACTGCCGTGAGGGCGGGACACGCCCTCACGGCAGTAACTTTCGTTTGGACTTTCGTTTGGCATGAAACTTTCGTTTCATGCCGACTTTATCACCCACAGCTTATTTCACCATTCATTTAACATTTCAGTGGAACGCTTCCACAAACCAACAGAGGAAGTCAGTGAAACCAGAACATGAGCGTTTCAGAAGTCCAGTGGATCATAGTGTGATGTACACTACTGTTCAAAAGGATGGAGCTGGTAAGATTTTTTAAAATGCTTTTTAAAGTTGTCTCTTAAGCTCCCCAAGTTGGTTTTTATTTTTTTTTTATCAAAAATGCAGTAAAAACAGTAATACTGTAGAAAGTTATATAATAGAAAGTTAAAAAGAACAGCACTTATTTGAAATATAAATCTTAACATAACATAATATTATTAATGTCTTTACTGTCACTTTTGACCAATTTAATGATTCCTTATTGAATAAAAGTATTAATTTCTTAAAAAAATATCTTACTAACCCCAAACTTTTGAACGGTAGGGTAAGTCACTCTTAAAGGGTTAGTTCACCCAAAAATGAAAATTCTGTCATTAATGACTCGCTCTCATGTCGTTCCAAACCCGTAAGACCTCCGTTCATCTTCGGAACACAGTTTAAGATATTTTAGATTTAGTCAAGAGCTTTCTGTCCCTCCATTGAAAATGTCTGTACGGCATACTGTCCATGTCCAGAAAGGTAATAAAAACATCATCAAAGTAGTGCATGTGACATCAGTGGGTTAGTTAGAATTTGTTGAAGCATCGAAAATACATTTTGGTCCAAAAATAACAAAAACTACGACTTTATTCAGCATTGTCTTCTCTTCCGGAATCCTTTCCATTGAATTGATTCCATTGAATTGATTCCACTTGATTCCACAATTGAATGCACTTTTACATCGTTGTTTTTGGCGATTAGGACATCCGCGACATGCACACTTACGCACCATTTTAAAAAATAAAGCAATACCAAAATACAAACAATGTAGAATAGCTTGAATACAGCGTGCGTCTCCCTCAGACTGTAAACGAAGCTCTGGTGCACCGGATAACACGTCAGCAGCGTCACTGCGGAGTCGTGAACCACACTCCGGAGTAGAAGGGGGCAGTAATGCACCAATAAGCTGGATGCCAACCACCGTAAAACAGGAAAGAAGAAGAAGAAGCGGAGTCGTGAACACGGATTGACAACAGACCCAGAAGAGAATACAATGCTGAATAAAGTCGTAGTTTTTGTTATTTTTGGACCAAAATGTATTTTCGATGCTTCAAAATGTCGCGGATGTCCTAATCGCCAAAAACAACCACGGCGACGTAAAAGTGCATTACCAACACCAACAGATGAAAGGATTCAATGGAATCAGTTCAATGGAATCAGTTCAATGGAAAGGATTCCGGAAGAGAAGACAATGCTGAAGAAAGTCGTAGTTTTTGTTATTTTTGGACCAAAATGTATTTTCAATACTTCAAAAAAAACTAACTAACCCTCTGATGTCACATGGACTACTTTGATGATGTTTTTGTTACCTTTCTGGACATGGACAGTGCACCGTACATACATTTTCAATGGAGGGACTATATATATAAAATATCTTAAACTGTGTTCCGAAGATGAACGAAGGTCTTACGGATTTGGAACGACATGAGGGTGAGTCATTAATGACATAATTTTCATTTTTGGGTGAACTAACCCTTTAAGTTTGAGAAAATGTCACACTGACATCTGGATTGAAATTATATTAAATTGATTGGTACTTGAAAGTCAATCATAGAAAAACAAAGATTTCCGCACAAACAGGTTTCTAAACCAGTTTTCATAGGGACTGAAGGAAGCCAAACATCATTTGCATGTGGGTTGTCTTACCCTCTCCCTGTTGTACAGGTGGAAGTCTGTGGGCCTCAGGAGTGGCACAGGTGACCGTGGTGCCCTGGACTGAAGCAGCCGTTTCAGCCTCTTCAAAGAAACACGAGTACATGTCTCCCTCTAACAGACTGGGCAAACCCAGGACATCCACAGCGATCTAAAAAAAGAAACATTAGTCAGGGTTGTAGTCTCAAAATCATTGTCCAGTAATTCATCGGAAAAGCATACCCTAAGGAATAGTTAAAGGATTAGTTCACTTTCAAATAAAATTTTCCTGATAATTTACTCACCCCCATGTCATCCAAGATGTTCATGTCTTTCTTTCTTCAGTCGAAAAGAAATGAAGGTTTTTGATGAAAACATTCCAGGATTTTTCTCCATATAGTGGACTTCAATGGGCACCAAATGGTTGAAGGTCAAAATTACAGTTTCAGTGCAGCTTCAAAGGGCTTTAAACGATATCAGACGAGGAATAAGAGTCTTATCTAGAGAAACCATCGCTCATTTTCGGAAAAAAATGTAAATGTATATGCTTTAGATAAACAAATGATCGCCTTCCATGTGCTTCCGCCAAAACCACACTTTCGTATTCTTCAAAAAGCTTACGCTGTGTGTCCTACGCCTTACCTATTCGGAAAAAATGGAACTAGTGCTGTGTTTGTTCCGTAAGTAGAATAGGGAAGGCATAGGACACACAGTGTCAAGTTATGTAGGGATTCTTCTCTGCCTCAACGTCTACCCAAACTTGACAAAAGCCCTATTCGGACAGGATTAGTTTTACATGGGGAGGTGGGGTGAAGTAATCATTACCAGAGCTTCTCAGTGATTTTAGTCACGTCCGAATGTGCCATCTCGGTAATCATCACGGACAATGTCAGTAAAGATTACGGCGACTTTTACCTTCTGTAAAAAGGTCTGGGAAAATTACCTCAGGTAATACTAATCCCTTTAGAATAGACCCGCTGTAAATATGTACGGTAAAATTCCGTCATTTCCCATTTAAAAGTAGTTTTCTGCGCATTTTTCAAGCATGGAAGCACTTGAAGAAGCATTCGTTTGTGTTGTAGGTGGTGGGACAAATCTGTGGCAAACCTCAAGTATTTTCCACATACCATTCAGAGCAAAAAGAAGATCGAAGCACTTGTCAGAGGGACAAAACTAATTTTATCTTTAGCTAAGTGCCTATTCTATCTTGTATGTATCTTGTCCCGTGCGAATTGGCCAATTAATATTACAAACGTCCTGAGGTAAAATTGCATTACTCCACCTCCTCGTGTAAAACTAATCCCATCCGAATAGGGCTATAGGCTTCAATCAACTCTTGAGTGCGCAATGGAATAACTCAAAACATGCTTTATCATCGAAGCAATTTATTTTCAGTTTATTTTACATATTTTGTTATGTTTTTAATTTTCAATTTATTTCTCATTTGCTTTTCTTCACAGGTTAATTCAGATGCTCAGTCAGATGCTTAACTTAATAACCTACACATAGAAATATACAAATATATAAGTTACTACACACAGCACTGAGATCAGATAAAGATGTTTAACTCATTTAGACTACAAACAATGTTAGAGTTCTTATAAATCACATAAAGTACAGTACATAGCAGTTCAACAGCAACACTAGTTCAAATGTAGGCCTGTCAAATGATTAATCGCAATTAATCGCATACAAAATAAAAGTTTGAGTTTACCTAATATATGTGTGAGTACTTTGTATATTTATTATGTATATATAAATACAAACACATTCATGTATATATTTGAGAAACACTTACAAGTATATGTATTTATTTATATTTTTATATAATTTTTATTATATATAAATAAAAATATTTTGCACATAAATAACAAATTTCTCTTAAATATATACATAAATTTGTGTGTATTTATATTTACATAATAATTATACACAGTACTCACACATATATTAGGCAAACTCACTTTTATTTTGTATGCGATTAATCGTGATTAATCGTTTGACAGCCCTATTCAAATGTGTTCACTGCACATGGTCAATTAGCATATTAAATGCTAAAACTGTTCGCATTAACAAACAACTTGCAAGACATTCACAATTGTTCTTTTAAACAGTCTGTAGTCTTAAAAAATTACTCTTTCCTACCAGTAGCGTCTCAAAGTTGATGAACACATTGTGGCTTTTCCCAGCTGTCTTTGAACAACCTCAGCATGTGGTTTCTTCCAAACTCAGTGGCTATATCCGTGCATGCTTTAGCAACCCTTCTCCTTTGGTTTTATAACCAGTATTAGCACCAACTTGGGTAGAAGAAGCACATTCACTGCCAGCAGAGATCCTCTGCACACTGATAATCAAACAAGCACACCTGGTCCTATGTGACATGTGGAGTTCCAATGGCCAATCAGCTTCCTTGTTTCTTCCAGGTTGCACTATGTGCCCACAACCAATAGTATGCATTCATTTTGATCTCAAATCGTATTTTTAAATTGTATTTTTTTCAGAAAATGGCCGATGGTTTCTCTAGATAAGACCCTTATTCCTCGTCTGGTATCGTTTAAAGCTCTTTGAAGCTGCACTGAAACTGTCATTTTGACCTTCAACCGTTTGGTGCCCATTGAAGTCCACTATAAGGAGAATAATCCTGGAATTTTTTAATCAAAAACCTTCATTTCTTTTCAACTGAAGAAAGAAAGACATGAACATCTTGGATGACATGGGGGTGAGGAAATTATCAGGAAATTTTAGTTGAAAGTGGACTAATCTTGGAATTTTTGCATTTCTCACAACATCATAATTTATGATTGAATGATTTTCTACCAGTCTCTGTTCTCCAAGGCTGGCGTTATATTGGCTCAGTGACTCCACTCTCAAGCACTGCTGCTGCTCATCAAAACTCCACAGCCAATGACCTTCAACTGAGCCCAGCCTACAGTCTGAACGCATCCCACACCTGGAGGAGCGAGCAGATAAAAGAGAGACGGTAAGATACCGACAGATAGAGAGAAATAAACTGAAAACTGCAGACTTCAAAGTCGAAACTACAAGATGAAACTCACCGGCCGTCAAGAACACACCAACCACAGTAAGGGTCTTTCGCCGCCAGACAGGAAGTGCAATCAGTGTGCTTGTCACACTCTGCCACAGGCCTCTTCTCCACCTGACCACACGGCACAGCAGGAGAAATCACTGATTCACACACCACACAGTGATGACCCACCGCTTTCACTCCAGGCATATGGGTTAGTGAGTCTGCTCATGACCCACATTAAATATGCACTTTTACTTTTTTTATCTTTTTGTGGTGATTTTAATAATATATATATAAAAAATCTGTATATTGTCACTGTCAGCCAGAAACCTTGTATCTCCATATTGTGTCATTTTTATTTTATTTCATAAACCATTACTATTGGTCATCATTTACATCTGTCTCTGGGTTTTGCGAATATTTAACCAATGAAAAGTATTAAAAAGAGCTTGTGATTGAACTTCGTAACGCCATTGGATCCTCAAACTGTCATATCTCCACCCTCCTCTATTGTGAATGAAGTGTCACACACATTTTGGACCATCTCTGCTCGTTTCTGCTTGTTGGTGAATAAAGAACTGGTTCTTTGAATAAATACAGTGTTTTCTTTATTCAAAAAACACTATATATATATATATATATAATGCTAATGTTTTATGTATTTGAGGAGCGGAGAAGAGTGCCTTAGTCTAGCATTTCTTGTCCAGTCATAGCCAATACTGTCTTAAATAGCCTGTGCATAGCAGCTTCGACATTAATAACATGAGGTTTTGGCCAAATTACAGAAAAAAAATGAGCGCCCACATAGCTACAGCAAACTTTATATCCTGGAAGTTGGTGAAAACATAATGCAATGCACTGCCTCAGATGTGGCCGGTCTAATGACAGACAAAACACACATTTGAGCTTGATTTTGGTAAAATATTAATAATAATGACATGCAAATGTTTGACCATACATAAAGCCACAAAATCAACTTTGACAACGTTGTTTAATTATTTAAAAAAAAAAATCTATTTGCCCGAAAAGTAGAGTTTTTGGAGATATAAGGTTTCCGCACGTCATTGACGATATAATTATTTTCAACATACTTAATTTGCCTATAATTATTATATAGTTTCAGTTTTTATGAACACTTAATACTTGTAATATGTCACACTGCACAACAATTTAAATGAATTGCAAACATACTAAAAGTTAATGTGAAAATGATAAAAAAACAGCAACTAAAATATATTTCCATGTTATTTGCCAACTACACTGCCAAACAAAAGTCTGGGATCAGTAAACAAAACTAAAAAATTCTTATCGCACAGGTTTAATGAAGATTACATTACATTAACATTTTAGAACAATTACATTTTTTTTAAGGCATTTCTTATGATCAAAATTTAAGTAAAAACAGTAATATTGTGAAATATTATTACAATTTAAAAAGAACTGTTTTCTATTTTAATATATTTTAAAATGTAATTTATTCCTGTGATCAAAGCTGAATTTTCAGCATCATTACTCCAGTCTTCAGTGTCACATGATCCTTCAGAAATCATTCTAATAAGCTGATTTAATGTTCAGTTATGATTAAATTATTATGGGTGCACCATTATTAATAATGGTTCTTATTATTATCAATATTAAAAACAGTTTTTGCTGATTGAAATTTTTAAGGAAAGTGTGGTAATTTTTTTCAGGATTCTTTGATGAATAGGAAGTTTAAAAGAACAGTATTTATTTGGAATATAAATATTTTTTTAAATTACATTTTAAAATATACTCAAATAGAAAATAGTTATTTTAAACCGTAATAATATTTCACAATATTACTGTTTTTACTGTATTTTTGATCAACAGAATGCAGCCTTGGTGAGGATAAGAGACTTTCAAGATCCTTAAAATCGCAATTATTCCAAACTTTTGAGCGGTAGTGTACTAACGGCGTGTTTTTTGAACTCACAGAATGGCTGGTCATGATGTAAATGTGTTTATGAGTGGAATCCAGTAGTAAGTCACTGTTGATGGCCAAACCAGGTTGGATGAGAAGGGTGGAGTAATTCTCCGCCTCCCCTGAGTTACTCAGGAACACCTATCATAAGATAAAAAGCACATTGAACACACCACGAAAAAAGAGATTTTCAATAAGTAACCTGACAATGGCTCCTCAGAACTTCCTCAAGGTTTAATTGCATATTTAGGCTTATGAAAGTACATCAATTGCAACAGGACACCTTAGAGACACGAGGAGAGCTGGATGCGGACAGGTCTAACTAAAAGTGCTGAAAGTGTCTGCTGAAAAGGTTTAGCGCTAGAGCACTTCTAAGTCTCATTAAAGGAAAAGGACGTACAAGGATCTGAGCGAGGTGCCTAATGCCTCTTGAATTCTATCACAACTGGGGTCGATTTCAGCAAACCAGATTAGAACAGTGAGAATCCCATCAGAAGAGCAGGTATCCTGCTTAAGAGTCTCAGACACCTTATACCAAGAGCTGCTCACGCACTCCGCCCATTCAGGTTTGCGTTTTAACTGGATTAGCATTGACAAACTGTCGTCCACGGTCTACAGCAGGAGGAATCATGCATTGCAACATTATTGTATTATGCAAGACTGAATAGTTGTACATGCGAGTGTGTGTAGGCTTGGAGGAGATGTGTGTTTGTGAGAGAAAATACTAAATGTATATGCAATTCTTCAGTTAGGGGCTCTTCAACTGAAACAATGTTTCATATACAGTCATGTGAAAAAGATCCCATTAAATATTTAGTTCTTTTGTAAGAAATATGGATATATCAATATCTGATCTTCTTTCAAACTATTTCTATAGAGAAAGGGGTAATGTAATTGAACCAAAAACAATGGAACTTTAACCATGATATCATTTATTTACCAAAAAATACTGAGGAATTTCCTACTGAGGAAAAAGTTAGAACACCCTATGCCCTAATAGCTGGTATTGCCCCCTTTGGCTGAAATAACCTCAATAAGACGTTTCCAATAACTGTCTACAAGTCTATGAGTGAGTTGGCCAGCCCAGCTGCAGCCAAGCAGCCCCAAACCATGACATTTCCACCCCCATGCTTCACAGTTGGTATGAGGTTCTTGTGCACAAATGCTGTCTTTGGTTTGAGTCACACGTCTTCTGCTACTGGGCCCAAACAATTCAACTTTGGATTCAAGAATAGGGGGTGTAACCCTAACATCCTGGCCAAATTTGCCCATTGGCCTCTGTCCACCACAGCCTCCTAATCATCCCCATTTACTGATTGGCTTCATCACTCTGTCTCCTCTCCACCAATAAGCTGGTTTGTGGTGCGCGTTCTGGTGCAATATGGCTGCCGTCGCATCATCCATGTGGATGCTGCACATTGGTGGTGGTTGAGAATATTCCCCCTTCCATATGTAAAAGTGCTTTGAGTACCCAGAAAAGCGCTATATAAAATGTAACAAATTAGTATTATTTTTACACTTTGCAGACCTTTTACATTCACAAACAGCTTTATTACACACTGCATGAAAAGCACATTACTACACTAATTCCGAAAATGTTGGGATGTTTTTTTAAATTTGAATAAAATGAAATCTAAAAGACTTTCAAATCACATGAGCCAATATTTTATTTACAATAGAACATAGATAACATAAATGTTTAAACTGAAATTTTACGATTTTACGCACAAAATGAGCTCATTTCAAATGAGATGCCTGCTACAGGTCTCAAAATAGTTGGGACGGGGGCATGTTTACCATGGTGTAGCATCTCCTCTTCTTTTCAAAACAGTGTGAAGACGTCTGGGCATTGAGGTTATGAGTTTCTGGAGTATTGGTGTTGGAATTTGGTCCCATTCTTGCCTGATATAGGTTTCCAGCTGCTGAAGAGTTTGTGGTCGTCTTTGACGTATTTTTCTCTATAGGTGAAAGATCTGGACTGCAGACAGGCCAATTCAGCACCCGTACTCTTCTACGACGAAGCCATGCTGCTGTAATAGCTGCAGTGTGTGGTTTAGCATTGTCCAGCTGAAATACACAAGGCCTTCCCTGAAACAGACGTCATCTGGAGGGGAGCATGTTGCTCTAAAACCTTTATATACCTTTCAGCATTCATAGTGCCTTCCAAAACATGCAAGCTGCCCATACCGTATGCACTTATGCACCCCCATACCATCAGAGATGCTGGCTTTTGAACTGAACGCTGATAATACGCTGGAAGGTCTCCCTCCTCTTTAGCCCAGAGGACACAGCGTCCATGATTTCCAACAAGAAAGTCAAATTTGGGCTTGTCTGACCATAGAACACTCACTTTGAAACAGTCCATTTTAAATGAGGCTTGGCCCACAGGACACGACGGCGCTTCTGGACCATGTTCACATATGGCTTCCTTTTTGCATGATAGAGCTTTAGTTGGCATCTGCAGATGGCACGGCGGATTGTGGTTTCTGGAAGTATTCCTGGGCCCATTTAGTGATGTCATTGACACAATCATGCCGATGAGTGATGCAGTGTCATCTGAGGCCCGAAGACCACGGGCATCCAATAAAGGTCTTCAACCTTGTCCCTTATGCACAGAGATTTCTCCAGTTTCTCTGAATCTTTTGATGATGGTATGCACTGTAGATGATGAGATTTGTAAAGCCTTTGCAATTTGACGTTGAGGAACATCTTTTTACTCACTCTTTCACAGCTCTGCCCATCTTTACTTCTGAGAGTCTCTGCCTCTCTAAGACATCCCTTTTATAGCTAATCATGTTACAGACCTGATATCAATTACTTAATTAGATGCTAGATGTTCTCCCAGCTGAATCTTTTCAACATTTCTTGCTTTTTCAGGCAATTTGTTGCCCCCGTCCCAACTTTTTTGAGACCTGTAGCAGGCATCAAATTTGAAATGAGCTCATTTAGAGGATAAAATTGTAAAATTTCTCAGTTTAAACATTTGTTATGTTATCTATGTTCTATTGTGAATAAAATATTGGCTCATGTGATTTTGAAAGTCTTTTAGTTTTCATTTTATACAAATTTAAAAAAACGTTGCAACATTTCCGGAATTTGGGTTGTAGAAGCACTTTCATAACCATAGCCATCATATGCATATAGTGATGATGGCTATTCAAAAAATGTGTCTAAATGAATCACTTGCCTTTCACTGCAAAAATGTCACACATGCTTGTGAACAATGACACTGACTTGCCAAAATGTGTCAAAGTAGCAGAAAACAGTGTTTGACTGTCAGAGGGAGGTTTGGGTCATGTAATGTTGTCTAGAATTAACCAAACACTACGGTTTAACCTTTGACCATTGTGGGATGCAAATACAGTCAGTGCAAGGCCTAGACGTAACTTGGTCTGTGTTTAAATTTCAGCTCATGAGCCCTTTGAGTATACAAGCATTGTCAAAATGAGACAAAATGATCAGTGGTCTCTGAGCAATCGCAGTCCCTGCAAATACACTGATTTATATAATGTGGTTTGCGGTAAAGGCTGCTCAGCAGTCCGACTTAGGAAACACAAAAAAGCTTTAGGTATGCTGTTTCAGCACTATCCTGGCTATGACACATTCGCCCAGAAGGCAAAATCTCTTTCCTGCTTAAGTAGACAGATAATATTACCATATTAAGTGGACTAATATTTCCCTAGCGGTTTAAAAGGCATACTATAAATCATAAATATTTTGTTTTAGAAATAACCAGTGAAAGAGCTCATTTTCATGTCACATACCTTATGCAAATTGCCTTTGGAGTCACCCAAGAAAACAATAGTATGCCCCTCCTTTACACTAACAGCGACAGCAGTTAGACGGGCGGATGGGTTGTCCCATACGGCTTTGGCTTTAACTGGATCCCGGCTCGCCATTGGGCTCGGGGTGTGGTCCGAGCCACAGGGATAAGCGTTCAGGGTGTTCTGCAGGACACAAAAACAAGATTTCGTGACTTTGGTTTTGGCAAAACCGTTGTAGCATAATCCAGTTTCATGTTGTGTAATAATAAACTCTGCAAATCTCCCTTTTTTTTGTACCATAAGGGTTTAGTTCTCAGACTATTGCCTCAAGGCTGTCAAATCCTCTTAGTTCAGAAAGCCAGATTAGATGAAGATTATCTTGGTCTCACACTAGGATGGCAAGGCTGCTCCTTTCTTTGAGACTAACGCTATCAAATCTGCTCCAGCGGTCTTTGATAAAATCTAGCTTGAATGTCATGCCATGTTCCCTCATTATTAGAAGTGAACTGTGATTCTGTTTGTGTACCAGAACATATGGGGATCAGGAAAATGTGTTTCAAAGTTTGAGGATTTGCAAGAATCACAAAGAATCATGTATTTGGGTGGTGGTTTTTGTCTCTGGATCAGTAACATCCTTCTTAAAGCGATAATTCACCCAAAAATTAAACATGAGTCATCATATTTTTCACCCTTATGTCCTTAAAAACCCTATGATTTTCTTCTGTGGAACAAAAAGTGAGAGATTTTGAAGAATGTTCAAGCCGCTTTTTTCCAGTCAATGACGGAGACCAGTTAGGGTTGACAAAAGTACTGACTTCAGTACCGAGATGGTACTGAAATTTTAAAAACGTGCATTTCCCCCTTAGCATTCTGAGTGCTGCTTAAACACGTCTGATTTGCCATACACACGGGAGCATTTGAAAGCGTTAATATATCCGCTAATAGATGGATCCGCTGATAGACGCCTGCTTTCAAACGCTCCCGTGTGTATCTGTGTAAGCGCTCGCTGAAGATGTCCATTTGCAACATGTTTCTGAAGCGTCGATCATTGTAGTCAGTCACAGACATATCTGTTGAGCGCGTGAACACAATGGCCAATCAGAGGCGTTTATAACAACGTGAGGCTGAGTAAATGATGACAGAATTTATAGTTTTATGTAAACTATCCTTTTTTCAAGCAATCTATTCTTTCTAGACGTCTTCTAGATATCTAACCCTCCTCGAACATGTCTTTCTCCTTCCTACCCCCTCTTCTAGCAGACATCATTAGTAGTTTAAGCTTGTGGGGTTTATTGATCCGAATAACTCTGTTTAGGAGAGAGCAGGCCGGGTTCTGGATGCTGAATAGGCAAATACATGGAGGTCATGAAGAGGTTGTTTGCCTGTGAGGCCACATCCTTGAGGTCTTTGATTTGTCTAAAAGATCTTGTTAGGACTAATGCTAGGTAGGCCTGTCTTATGCTCATCAAAGAGTAAATCATAATTCACTCAGATCATGGCAGGCAGAATAGTATGAGCTAAAGCAATTTGCCTGAGAATTAATGAGGAGCAATGCATCTAGATTAGGATAAATGTTAGTTTGAACACACCGTTAGAGGAAAATGACGCGGCCCAGTTCCCTAGAGTTACATTGTGGGCATCCTTTTCCCATTTTCCCTTGCTTTTCAATCAAAGTTAAACTACTATGATGATTATGTGGGAAAGGTTGACCTCAAAACCTATTTATATGGATAATTTATATGTATGATGTTTCAATGTGAAGACAGTGAACCGCATCTGTCAAATGTTGCTGAAAAACAAACACTGTAAGACCGTGTCAGAATCAAGTGCGATGAACCAAATACATTTTTAGCATCAATTCAATTTTTGGCTTCTTCAAGGCTTTTCTAACCCTCTTATTTAAGCCTGGGTCATGAAGCGTTTAGGGTGCTATCAACAAATTGCAGAACCACAGGCATACAGTGTGAAAAAACTAAAATACACTTTTCACACTCTCGCCAGTTTAATTAGTCTACTAACAAAATCCAAAAGCATCATTTTACAGAAGAATTCTTGAGAAAATTATGAAAATTGTGTACGTCATTTCAACCATCATTTCATTCTTGCATTTAATAACATTCTGTGGCACAAATGACACTTTTGAATAAGTTTGAATAAAGTTTGGCATCGGTAAGATATTTGATGTTTTTAAAAGACGTTTTGTCTGCTCACCGACAGTAATATTGCGAAATATTATTACTATTTAAAATAACTGTTTTCTATTTGAAAATATTTTTAAATGTAATTTATTCCTGTGATCAAAGCTGAATTTTCAGCATCATTACTCCAGTCTTCAGTGTCACATGATCCTTCAGAAATTATTCTGATATTATGATTTGATGCTCAAGAAACTTTTATTGTGTAGAATTGTATAAAATATTTGTGTACAATATTTTTTTTCAGGATTCAAAAGAAAAGAAGTTCAAAAGAACAGCGTTTATTTGAAATATAATATTTTATAAAATTATAAATGTCTTTACTGTCACTTTTGATAGATTTAATGCATCCTTAATTTCTTCATTCATTTCTTTAATTTCTTTTTTTTTTTTTTAAATAAATAAATAAAAATTCTTACTGACCCCAGACTTTTGAAGGGTAGTAATGTTACAAAAGCTTTGTATTTCAGATAAATGCTGTTCTTGTGAACTTTCTATTCATCAAGGAATCCTGAAAAAAAAAAAAAAAAAAAGCAGCACAACTGTTTTCAACATTGATAATAATCAGAAATGTTTCCGGAGCATCAAATCATCATATTAGAATGATTTCTGAAGGATCATGTGACACTGAAGACTGGAGTAATGATGCTGAAAATTCAGCTTTTCCATCACAGGAATAAATTACTTTGTCAAATATATTTACAAAGTAAATTAAATAGTAATAATATTTCACAATATTACTGTTTTTACTGTATTTTTAATTAAATAAATACAGCCTTGGTGTGCAGACGAAAATTCCTTTTAAAAACATTGAACGGTAGTGAATATAAATATAAAATGAAACATACGCACAGATAAACCATTCACGATAAGATCTATAACATTCATTTTGAAAATAAATAGAGTAAAATTTTAATTTCAAGCCAACTTTAAAATTAGGAAAAGGTGATTTTTACTTTGTTTCAATAATATTGTGTCATGCCTCTATACTTGAAACTCTCTATCAATTTACTTACTGTGGGCAGGTTGGCACAGTTGGATTTAACGTCGTACTCAATGTATGCCACCGCGCTGCCGTTCTTCTCCCCATTCTGCGTGTAGCACAGGTCTCGTGTAGCATCAATAGCATGGTCCACTTCATCCAGAAGGTACACGCACAACGTCGATTCCTCACTGGGTCCATTAGCAGCACTAACCGCCGTCGAAAAAACTCCCATCAAAACTTGCGAGTTTCCAGATTCCTCACCACCCACCTGCGCCCCCTGGAGGAAATTGTAGTTCCTTCCGTTTGAGTGACACATTAGCGGTACCTCAACGTAAGAGTAATACGCCTGATCGTCCAGACAAACCCGTGCCACATACGTACGATATTCCCGTGAGGCTTTCAGGTCGCGCCTATAGAATAAAAAGTAGACGTGGTTGCGTCGCGCAAAGGTTGCGACAAAATTGTGATCGTACTCCGAGAGGCGTCCGGCAACGGCAAGTTTGGCAGTTTCCTCGTAGGAAAACACTGGCTCTGTCAAAAGTTGGCGAGTGGAGACCGGCGGGTGACTGCTGGTGTAGCCTCGGCCCACATACAGGACTGGATCCTTGTCTTGCGGTCGCACCACAAGCCCAACTGTTGATGCCGTAGGGTCGTTAGCCGCCACATACTGCGTATCTACAGGTCTCTCGGCAGAGAAGAGGACTTCCTTCACATTGGCTAGGCTGCGTTTCTGGCAGGTGCCCTGGTGTACGCTGCCACAGGTGATGAGCTGGAGGGAGTATGGATCCACCAACAGGAGCTTGTTGTGGTTGCTAACGAGCCCAGCCTGAGGGCAGTTCTCCAGGGTTACCGGAGGCAGACAGTCCTTGCTGTCTCTCACTGGGCCGGTTCTTTCATCCACTTCAAGACGGAGGCCATCAAGGCCAGCCAGCTGGAACAGATGGTCCCGAGCCCCCACGTAGACCGTTCCTACGCTGGGGTCAGGGTGCAATGCCAGGTGCTGGAAGACCGTGTTGTTGGAAGAGAAGCGAGAGTAACTGCTGTGGACCCCCAGAACACCCAGGATGAGGGACTGAAGCAGGGTCAAGATGAGGGCCATCCCACACTGCACTGCAAAAACACTGATCGCATAAGACAAGAGTCAGTATTACAGCAGTATTAGCTGACAGCACAGTGCCAAACATAGTACAGTTAGTCAAAGACATGTTAAGGATAACTTTATGCAGATTAATGATTATCAGATTTTTTTTATAGATTTAAGTTTCATTGGGACTGTCCAATCGTGTTTGATGATATCAAATAGATATGTACCACAGAATAATATTTCATATTATACCGCAATAATATACTATAGTATAGAAATTGTATATAGATATTTCATAGAATAATTACAATGGCCCATGAGCATGGTATTACCGTGGTAATTTGGTAAATATAGCATTTTGTTTTGTGAGAAACTTCCAAAAAACTGAAAGTGTGGCAACAAAACCAACAAAAACAAAAACAGTATAATATTATTATTGCTTTATGTTTTTTTTTGGACATGGTTATCATGGTACTATAACCATGTTTATACACATGTTTTTAAGTGTACAAAATTTATACCATGTTTAAACATGGTATTATTATGGTACAAACCCAAATAAACCAAAAACAAGGCATTGATGTGGTAAATATATAATAAAAAATATATAATAAAAATAAATAAATCAAAAACGAGGTATCAACATGGTATAATACCCCCCCCCCAAAAACAAACAAACAAACAAACAAAACAACATGTCATGTTTTTATAAGTGTGTTATAAAGGTACTCAAAAGAATACCACAGTATTACCATGCTATAGGTACAAAAA
Source organism: Megalobrama amblycephala (assembly GCF_018812025.1). NCBI lineage: Eukaryota > Metazoa > Chordata > Actinopteri > Cypriniformes > Xenocyprididae > Megalobrama > Megalobrama amblycephala. The sequence continues at coordinate 31,487,136 of NC_063067.1, forward strand.
ACATTATAACCAGGTATTTGTAAGTGTGTAGGCCTACATACATACTATATAATTACTTCTACATAAATGAATTATGATTTTGACACAAGACAACAATTTTCAGACAAGGCCTGTAAAAACAGCTATATTTAAGAAATATGATGGGAAAGTAACACACATACCATTTGTCAGACATATAATGTTCGGGAGGCTGCTGTCCTCTTGGTTATCCAGTGGCATAGCACATGCCTGAGGAGACAGTCTGTGAGGGTAGAAAAACATGCCGATTAGCTCTTACACAGAGCGGCATTGAGCAATCTGAAGAGAGGAGGCTTAATGCCATTGTGGCTCATGGGAGACACAGCTGTTGAGCTGAGCAATGCTTCCCTGACAGGAAATTGGATGATATGGGCCCTAAGTCACCATCGAGGCCCTAATGCATTGCTCTGCAGTAGCAGATTGGCAGAGATCCTGTACTCTGAGGAGGCAAACTGTCGATGATGTTTTATATGAATTAGATGTGATTAATAAGAGGCCATTATAGGGTAGTAGTCTCCGCTTTCTTGAGGCTATTCAAGCTGACCTAAACAATCAATAAGATAAAAAGTGAAATAATGTGATTTGATGACTTGTGTTATAGCTCAGCTTCACCCCTGAATCACCATTTCCCTAAGTGGAGCACCTTTCTTTCATTACCCACATTCACTTGTCCGATACTGATCTTGTTCCCCAAGTCAGCATGGAATAAATGGGCACAGTTTAAAGGCACAGTAGAGAGACACTTACAAAACTGACTGTAGGTCAATGAATAAGATGATTACATGTTAGCCAGTTAAATGTCTCTGGTTTGGCTATTTCACACAAATAATGTGTGTGATAGATTATTAACCTGGTAATAACTATGCAGCCACTTTGGAATATAGGTTACCAACTTCAAAAGTGTATTTTCTCTATTAAAAGACTAAAAGATAAAAGAGGGAATGGGAATCACAAAGAATTAAACAATCCTGATTCTCGTTCCTTAATGGTTCCATTAACAATTCTTCTGCATTTGCGTAAGTAGTATTTAGAAAGCAGAAATGCTTGGATCATTTCAATAATTAATGTAAACCAACAGAACAAAACGTGGTCACATTAATTGTTTTTATAAAATACAACTGACAAAAATCATAATGCATATCTTTATCCACACTTTGTCATATGAACAAGTCAGGAACTACATTAATTTAAATCTCATCATAGGTCATAAGTACAATATAAAACAGTCACTAATGGAGTTGGCAAATGACTAAATTAAGGACTTGTGGTTCAGGTAAATGATTTTGCTCCAACAGATTCATAAAGGTGATTCACTAAAAAAGTACCGGCTCATAAGAGTCATTTGCTTGGTAAGTTTGATTCCTGAGCAAAAGACTCTTACAAGAAAGTTATTTTTATTAATTGCGCTGTATTTTTTTGATTCACTCAAAAGAACCAGCACATAAAAGTCATTAGCTGAAGAATCAGACTTCACTAGTCACGCTGTACGTTTTAGGTTCATTAAAAAGTAAGGGCTTATAAAAGAATAAGAAATGAGTATAAGTATTCAGCTGGTCATATGATTTCAACATGGCAGCCACCAAGAGAGGAGACCACCATTATGTAGAACAAAACACTGTTTTCTAGGCTAGTCATTTCATATTAAAGTACATAATTTTAGACACATAGTATATAATTTAAAACAAAAAGTACTGTTTATTTCTTTGTGTAAACCTTGTAAGAAAATGTTTTGTATGATGCACCACTAAAACAAGTACCACAACAGTTTGAAGATGACGTGCTACAACCAAACGTTTGTATGGTAAATTGGTACTAACTAATGACAGACTTGTTAGCAACAGCATGCTAAAGCTAACAGAGTGAGTGCCTCTGCCAAGCCGTATAGACAAACGTCCAATTAATGCACTGTATTTCAAGTTAACAGAGAACGACTTGACCCCAACATAGTTACTATTAACCAAACCAAACAAATAAAAGTGCCCCAAGCTGACCTATTACCAGATTTTGGAGGTGTGTTCTTCCAAGAGGTCCTGTTGAGCATTTAGAAACCCCCCTCAACATTAGGTTGTACCCTGAAAAGCAGCACAGACAAAAGGTCTCAAAAAGAGCTCAACCTCCACAGTTAGCGAACAGAAAACCGAATAATAGAGGCTCGTTAGGCCGACTGCTTTTAAATCTTCACTAGAATAGACATGCAGGTGGTGTTGATTTAACACCAATGACAGTTAAGGCCAACACAATGCAGAATCTCCTCTTCACAGACCAGTCATAGAAAAAGAGGGGGAAGGAGGAAGCGAAAGAGAGAGAGAGCAAGGATTCCACACAAGAATGACAAGCACTTCACCCTGTATTAAAGGATAAAACTCTGAGCCGGCCCCTCCGAATCGTCCCTGGGCTGAAGGGAGTGTATTGTTTGGAAGCGTTCCCAGGGGCATAGATTGCTGCCGGGACCGGCAGGGCAACGTCAGGCCCGTGAGGCATGCCTCACACAGCAGCGCCAAGAGGAGACTGACCCCTCTGTCCCTCTGGGAGGGGTTGGCAGTGACCCCACATTTTTATGGCCCCTAACAGAATGTTACGCTGTCACGCCTCATTGGGCATGACAATGAACATGAAAAGTTGCCACTCTGGATGATTAAGAAAGCTATTTATCCATTTCGTGGGACAATGCGGCCTTTCAGCACGTAGAAAGAGGACTGAAACATAATTCACAGCGTATGAGACGTCTTTTCAAATATCAAACCGATGTCGTTAGCCTCTCCGCTAAAGGAGATTTGTCTGTAAAATATGGTGAATGGGTGTTGCGAACAATCCTCGGCTGTATTTCGGATTTTTCCAAGAAGGCGTGAGAATTGAAAGAGAAATGAGGGAGAGTAAGAGAGTGAAACAGTAGCATGCTCATGAGAGAGAGAGTGTTATTAATAGAGCTCTTCAACAGAGGGGCATCGCAGCATACCCTGCATTCCAGACACTATTGTTGACCTTTCCATGGTCCTTCTTGCGTAGCCGGACTTTTCACTATCGGGATAATGGGTGTCCAACTTTGCAGTTTAGTAGCCAAGAACTGCCCACCTAGACATGGAAAATGCATCAGATCTACAATGACCAACCATGTGTTTTGATTTAAGTGGCGTTTAGAACACGGAGTAATTTGAATTGATTGACAGTTCAGCGTGGGAAAAAGTCATTCAATTAAGTGCACAGCAGTGTCCATCCATGGATGGCTGTACAGAACATTATGTGATAGTGATAGTTAATGATAATGATAGTTTCCAAACAAGCTTCAAGCTACTACTAGGGCTGTGCGATTTGGGAAATGTGTCATTGTTTACAAAATTGATCCAAGACCTCGTTCATGAGTTCACAGAGATCATCGCCCCCCTAGTGGCAAACCACTGAAATTTCGAATGAAATTTCGTTATGATGTCACAAAACCTCGTTTACTGAAATCACGTGACTTTGGCAGTTTGATACGGACTCCGGATCACTGGTTCGAAACTAATGATTCGCAAAGGTTTCAAAGCTTCAAAGCATGTTTCGAAAGTGCCCATCACTACTGACTAACAAGCAGTAAATCGTTGGTTCTTGCAGAAGCTTAAACGTGCTGCGTGACACGAGAATGAACCTCATTTGTTCTCGCTGAAGCTCAAACATGCTGCGTAACACGAGAATGAACCTCATTGGTTCTTGCTGAAGCTCAAACATGCTGGGTAACACAAGAATGAACCTCATTGGTTCTTGCTGAAGCTCAAACGTGCTGCGTAACATGAGAATGAACCTCATTTGCTCTCGCTGAAGCTCAAATGTGCTGCGTAACACGAGAATGAACCTCATTGGTTCTCGCTGAAGCTCAAACATGCTGCGTAACACGAGAATGAACCTCATTGGTTCTTGCGGAAACTCAAATCTGATGCGTAACACAAGAATGAACCTCATTGGTTCTTGCGGAAACTCAAACCTGATGCGTAACACAAGAATGAACCTCACTGGTTCTTGCAGAAGCTCAAACGTGCTGCGTAACACGAGAATGAACCTCATTGGTTCTCGCTGAAGCTCAAACATGCTGCGTAACACGAGAATGAACCTCATTGGTTCTTGCAGAAGCTCAAACGTGCTGCATAACACGAGAATGAACCTCACTGGTTCTCGCTGAAGCTCAAACGTGCTGCGTAACACGAGAATAAACCTCATTGGTTCTTGCGGAAACTCAAATCTGATGCGTAACACAAGAATGAACCTCATTGGTTCTTGCGGAAACTCAAACCTGATGTGTAACAAGAATGAACCTCACTGGTTCTTGCAGAAGCTCAAACGTGCTGCGTAACACGAGAATGAACCTCATTGGTTCTTGCTGAAGCTCAAACGTGCTGCGTAACACGAGAATGAACCTCATTGGTTCTCACTGAAGCTCAAACGTGCTGCGTAACACGAGAATGAACCTCATTGGTTCTCACTGAAGCTCAAACATGCTGCATAACACAAGAATGAACCTCATTGGTTCTTGCGGAAACTCAAATCTGATGCGTAACACTAGAATGAACCTCATTGGTTCTTGCGGAAACTCAAACCTGATGCGTAACACAAGAATGAACCTCACTGGTTCTCACTGAAGCTCAAACGTGCTGCGTAACAGAAGAATGAACCTCATTGGTTCTCACTGAAGCTCAAAC